>NC_133770.1:229707931-229780564 GCF_003597395.2 Chelonoidis abingdonii
TGAACTAATCTCGTTATCTCTAGCTTGCTTTCTTATATATACCTGCCCCTGGAAATTTCCACTACATGCATCTGACAAAGTGGGTATTCACTCACGAAAGCTCATGCTCCAAAACGTCTGTTAGTCTATAAGGTGCCACAGGATTCTTTGCTGCTTTTACAGATCCAGACTAACATGGCTACCCCTCTGATACTTGACACACACCATCTGTAGATCCTGTCTAGACTAAGGGCAAGTCTACACTTAAAATGCTGCAGAATCATTGTAAAGACACTATAAGGCTGACAGGAGATCTTCTCACATCAGCGTAGCTAATACACCTCCGTGAGAAGTGGGAGAAGCTCTTCTGTCGACAAAGCTCTGTCTACATCAGAGGTTTGGTTGGTATAACTGCATTGCTCAAGAGTCTGGATTTTATGCACCCTGAGCCATATGTAGTGTAGACCTGGCCTAAGGCTTTGTCTACACAGGAAAGCTTTTCATTACGGTGTTAACTATATTGGTTTAAATTATACTGGTATAACCATGTGTGGACACTCCTATTCCAGTATACAAGTGCCTTTTTACAATTTAGCATATTTTGCTTGGGAAGGGGTTTAAGATAAACCAAAAGAGCCACTTATACCCTGCTAACTATCACATTTTAATTGAGTTGTGTTAAAAATGTGTTAACACTCAGTGTAGATGGTATTTAAACGCATTTAATATGTTAGCTAGTTGTGGTCAAATACAGACTCTCCCTAGCGTTGCTCATAACCACGTAACTTTCTTTTTTAAATAGAAGCACCATTTTCTGCCTACATTTGGTGCAGAGTGCTGCTTAAAATCATTTTAAACAACACATTTTCTAACATGTTTGAGAAACACACCTCATTTTCCTAGTCTTGATAGGTCCTTAGTATGCATCCTTTAAGAAGGAAAACAGGGGAAGAAGACCTTGCAATTTTGGAAAGAATCTGCCAAAAAACATTAAAATGAGATAACTTAGTGTTAATATTTCCTCTGTCAATTTCAGAAAAGAGTAGATTCTTTCCAGAGATGAGGATTGAATTAAATTTGCAGCACAATCAAAATAGAGATTTGGAAACAGAATAATTTGATGGGCTACATTTAGATAAAGTATTCATTTAAAGACAGTGCAAATGAATTGTCTAAATTAAACTGAATGAGTGAAAACGAGAAACTTGTTACAAACACTATTAAAGAGCTGTTCCACCAAGACACCAGAGTATAATAAAATGTCATCTAAAGCTATTTAGAAAAATGACTGATCTTGACTTATTTAATGGAATGAAGTTAAACTCCCTCAAATGATATCCAGGAAATTGATTTTAATTATCTGAATATAAAAGGATACTTCAAGGGATGTAAAATTAAATCAATTTGAGATAAATTATACCCTACTTGTCCTCCATTTAGTTAGTTGCAATAATGGCATATTCCTTCTATTTGATATAATAGTCCCATTTTTGTAAACAAACTTGAAGTGAGAAGCTTTTTTAAAGAGTCAGTAAATTAATTGGTGGAGAGTAAGGTGGATGGAGGGAAAGAAATAAAAATTAGTTTTGTTTCAACGTCAACAAAGTGAAATCTCAGATGAAAACTGATTTTTGAATCAATGCTTACTCCCATATTTGATCAACTTACAGTGATTTGACTTCATATTAAAGTTGTGACTAGTTCTCTGATTTTCAGATTTGATCTCTACTTCCTCCCCCAGTCACTCCACCAAAAATGTTTTGTGTATAGTCAGGGAAATATTTTTACATGAAAGTCTGGTGTTAATTGGACAAGGAGTTCTTTAGATAGGAGTCTGGATAATTGGAGGGTTTAGTTTTTGGAAAGGTTTCCTAATTTTTTAAAAATGTCATATTTCACACATAGGTTGACTTCAAAGCTTCAAAAATGGTTTATTTAGATTAGATTTAGATGGTTCCTCTAACCATTTTAGAAAGTTTGGTGCACTGATTTTAGAGTCACTTTCTACATTTTTTTTCCAAGCTTGAGGTCTCTGCTAAGTTTACAAACTCTGGAGGATTTTTTTGATGGGGTTTAAGAGGCTGTACGTGCAGACTGTGGTCTTCTTAAAAAGAGAATGATCCTGCTACATCCTCTCTTTCCAGTGTTAAGGGTTATCTTTTCAAAGCAACCTCTTGAATTTTCTGGATGTCCATTTACTTCCAAAAATCCAACATTCAGACCAAAAATAGTTGAATATTTAAGTGAATATTTGAACATTGACCGAAATACATTTTTTACTTTTTAAAAAATGGGGAGTAAAAATAGCTCTGTGGTAGCAGGCAGTGTAGATATTAATTAAAATAATTCATTATGTGTTTTTGAGATCTATGGATGAAGTACACTATATAAAATCTAGGTGTTTTTAAATTTAATAAATTAATTTTCAAAATGTAAGTATAATTTCATAAATGATAATGCGGAGATGTTTGAATATCATTCATTGAACATGTTTAGCAGATACTGCCATTATTTGTTCAATAATTGATTCAACTAATGTTTTCCCCAGCATTTGATCAGCTCATATTAAAATGCTCAGTTCAAGAGAGTTCAGTATTATAAAATGCATGTATTATTTTCTGTGTCATGCCTCTTTGTCAGGCTATTCTGTTCATGGTCTGTGAATACTAGAATATGTTCTTTGGATTGGATGAATAGTTAGCTTCATTTCAGCTTCTTGTGGGTTGTAACCTATCTTCAGTAGATGGTTAATCATTGCCCCAATTAAGGGAAATGGAACTAATGCACTGTTTGTGTGCTACTTGTATGTAGGTTATTATTCACAGACTTTTATTTATTTTTTTATAAAAACTCACCAAACACTATATTGCTCAAATCAGCCAAGAAACCAGAGTAAATACAATTGAATACTTGGCATTGAACGTACTCTGCTTTCTTTTAGTGTATTTTGCTAAACTAAGATCTGCATTTTTCAGGAGGTATATACGTTTTGGAACAAATTCAAAGTGGTAATGAAAATCTGCAACCATCTCCACCACATGTGTTGCAAATGCTCAGCACCCCTAAGGATTAGCCAAAAGCTGTGCATACAGCTTCAGGCTAAATAAACCCCATGCCTATGGAATCATGACAGCTGGAGCTGCACAAAAATCAGCTTTCAAGCGTAAGTTGCCAAAGTAAAGGGTTCCATACAGATACTTTTACTGCTGATTACAGCAATACCTTTCCTTCTCAGTGTACAGTAGTTCCCAAGAGCAGAAGGCAGACTGTTGCAGTAACATGCTGCTCCTCTTGCACACCTGCTAATGCTGACATTCCTCTTGAAAAAAACTCAGCAGAAAAATGTGTCCCTTTTAATTTTTTTTTTTTTTATTTTATGGACAGCTCTACTCAGCACATTTTTCCGCCCCAGCACATCTGGTGCAGGTCCTAATCTCACTTTCAGCCTTGATACTGTAGTGATGCTCCTTCGGAATCATTTCCAGTTCTCTGAATCTGAAGCGCAGTGGACACAACACAAAGCTAAAATAATACACTGAAAATTAGATCGGTGACTCTCAAACATTTTGTGCTAAGATCAAGCTAGGATCCTCCTCCTACATAGCTGGTATCTAGCCAAGACTCCTCGCCCACTTAGCAATATGTTAAAGGCAGGGTAGTTGTGAGTGACTCCTTGATACCTATTTGCAACCTCCAGGGTACCAAATTAAAGAAATTAGAGGAGTCTCAGGACTCTGTGCATGTATAGTGCCTAACACAATGGGGCTCCAATTAGAGCCTCTAGATGCTACCATAATGAACATAACAAAAGTATGGAGTGTTCCATTCCAGTGGAAAATAGATGTGATGTCTGATAGAAGAGGGTCGTTGAGAAGCCTGTCCATCCCCAATGGAAGGGCAAAGAAAATGCAAGATCTTTAAGCTGAAGCAATGAATAGATAACGTGATATCCAGAAAGCAAACTGAAAAAAATGCCATTTGTTTTATATTAGATCATGTAAATTTATGTAAATTATAAATCAGTTGATTATATTTAATCACAGATAAAAGTGTCAGGGATACAAAACAGTTCAAATAACTGGGAGATAGTAAAGTTCCTGTTTTACTTCTAGATTCAGCATGTTTGCTTTTGGCTTTTAAATGGGCTTTTAAATTGTATCATTTCAAGAGGCTCTCAGGCTCATAACTTGAGCCAGCAGAAAAAGAGAGACAAGGAAGAGTCAGGACTACAGCTGGAAGAACACTATGCCGAAATTTAAAAAAAAAATCACTCTCTATTTGCTTTCAAAATTTTTCAGTCTGACAACAGAGCAGGCAAGATTGCATTTTAGAGGACAGACAGCTATTGGACAAAATATTTGTAACTAAATCTCCAACTCTAATAAATAGAGTAGGAATAAGCAGCAGGGGCAGATAAACTCTTTAAGAAATAAAGTTCCAGGGGTCCTGCAAATTTCCCTAACTAACAAGAAAACTGGAAAGAAAATGCTGGACTTGTCATCAGCGGGTCTTTAAGGAAAAATACTGTGAAGTTTATAAGTATACTCAGCTGTTACTGAAACTGGTAATTGTTCAAGACTAATGTTACAGTTAATCAAAAATTGCCTCCTGTTTCATGGCAGGATGTGTGTTTTTAATCAGTGCAGTTTTAGTTGTATAAAAACATTCTTCTTTTGTCTAATAACTGTATTTGTCTGTCTATACTCTTTCCACCTACCTTTCCATCCAGCAGCATATTAATTTTCTATCAGGCTTGTTTGCTTTTATCAAGAGGAAGACTGATTAATACAAGATTTATATGCAACAGCAATTCAGGTGCTAAATTAAGTCATAAGAACACACAAATGGCCATACTTGAATAGACCAATTGTCCATCTAGTCCAGTATCGTATCTTCTAACAGATGCCAGTGCTAGATGCTTCAGTGGGGTTGAACAGAACAGGGCAATTATTGAGTGATCCATCTTCTGTCATCCAGTCCCAGCTTCTGGCAGTCAGAGGCTTAGGGACAGCCAGAGCATGGATTTGCATCCCTGATCATCTTGGCTAATAGCCATTGATTGGCCTATCCTCCAAGAATGTATCTAATTGTTTGGGTCTGTTTGCTATGCACAAGTCTTTGTGTTAGTCAGTCACTTTGTCGCTGATTAAAAGCCTGGGTTTTTATGTGAACTGATGAGGATATATTCCTGCTTCCACTTTGCCCTGGAACAGTACTCAGTATTCTATCAGACATGCATAATATCATATGTTCATATGATTTACACTAATAAACCTCCATTCACAAACATGCCAATTAAGGTGATGCAGATATTTCCCCCCTCCAATGTTGTATGTCATCAATTTAATTAGAATCTTTGTGTAGGAAGTATGAATGCATGTTCTTCATGCACAATGCCCTGAGCTCTTTGACATACTAATTAGAATAGGTAGAATTGCTTCAGGAAAAAAAAATCAACCACCCCAGCTAGAAGGGAAACAGTGTCCAACAGCTTTCTACTTTAAATAGAGTTACCCAAAAAACAATTTAGTTTGAATGCAATATGGGTTAGTCTGGTTAAAGAATAAAACAAGTTTATTTACCTACAAAGAGAGAGATTTTGAGTGAGTACAAGTACAAGGCATTAAAGTCAGAATTGGTTACAAGAAAAAATGCTTTCTAGTGCTAAAACTTAAACTAGAGTTGTTTCAAGATAAATTTCTTAACATAGGTGATTGCCCATCAAAGTTGATGACACCTGGTTTGAGGTGTCAGCTCATGCTTTGTCTTACGCACTTTGTCTACTCCCCAGATTTGTCTGATAACCACATTTCAGTCATAATTTCATCTTATGTTTATAACTTTACATATAATGTTGCTACATACATTTCACAATGATATTATTGACCAGTGAGTTATTAGTTTTCAAACAATCCCTCAAAAGGCACAGTCTGTATAAATATTATTACAGTACTGTGAATACAGGGGTCTGAATACAAGGACGCATTCAGTCACACCTGCCAATTCCCTGCAACCCCGCAAAACATGACACAAACAGCCATCTGCCTTATGGGAAGAAGATTTTTGTTGACTTTCTCCCATCCCAGATTGACACGGAAAAAGAAAATATAATTTCAGTCTATATCACATCCTTAAGAACCACTCCCTAACAAATACAGCCTGGAGTCTAACTAAAATAAAGAGTAGAGCTGGTACCTGAATGTCCTTGTGTCTTTACTAATGTCTCCACCCTTCCCTTTTATTAAACCCATTTTTCTTCTTTCCCAGTTCTGTATTGTACTTTTGCTTCCACTTCATTCCCCCTTTTACTCCTTTCTTTTCTCTTTCCAAGTCTCCCATATTTTGTCTCCTTCTCTCCTTGACCACCATTTCTTGCTCCTTCACCCATGTCTCCTTAATTCACACTCTCCTTGCATTTATGCACATGCTCACCCTGAATTCATGTTGCATGCATATACACACAGCTTCATCTCCCACAGAATGTAGGAAGCTTCAAGTATAGCGAGGGCTCAAGCTGGGCCTATGAATATTTGAGCTGGTGATTTTGTTCCACCCAGCCCTCACACCTCTCCTGGAGCTATCACCAGTAGCGGATTAGTCACTGGGCCAACAGGGTCCGTGCCCAGGAGCCCTCAGCCCACTGGCGGGGGGTCCCCTGGAAGAATGTCTGATGCTCTTGCAGGGGAAATGGGCTTGAATGCAGGAGCTTTCCCTGCTCTACCTGCCCACCCAGCACTCCTGCCCCCATGCCCTGACCCTGGTCCCCGGCAGGAGCACCAGGCAGGTGAAGCGAGACAAGTCCCTATGTCCCAACCCCATTTCCCTTGGCAGGAGCACCAGAGGGCCTGGGGAGACTACAGGTGGAAGGGGCCCACGCTTGCTCTGGTCCAGGGCCCCACAAACCCCTAATCCATCTGACTATCACTCTGCAACTTCCTGAGAGGAAGGAAGTCTAGGGATGGATCTTCCTCCTCCTGCTGCTCTGCTCTCCTTTGCTCTCCAAAGTAAGGGATCTTCAGCACCACTGGCCAGCCCACGGATCCTTTAATTATATCTGTCTGTAATCATTGTGAACAGGACAGCTGCTTTGATATCAGGCAGTAGTGGAGGCCCTGACCGGGCAGGAATAAGTGATATGGCACAGTTCTTCTACTAGTCAGAGAGCACGACTTGAGATCAGGCCTACTCCTGATGTCTTCAACTGTTTGACTCCATCGCTAGCCACCTTACCCCCCCCCCAACTCTTGTTTGAACAAAAGTGAGTAAATTTAAAAGCAAAACAAAAGAGCCCCAAACCACAGAGTGGTGACCGTTTAAGTGTGAGACTATATAGAACACCCAAGTGGGCCTTAAGTGGGGGTGTCAAACTCATTCGGTAAAGAGGGCTGAATTCCATTTTCAGTTATGCTTTGTGGTCCCAGGCAAAAATTTAGAACTACATAATCTCCCACCATCCACAGCAGAATGTCCACTGATGTCAATGGGAGGTTTGCACAGAAATCAAGGGTAGAATCAGGCCTTTATATAGAAACTAAATTCTTAGTACTTTATTGGCACAATCAGTATCACTGAGTTGGAAAATGTGCCTTCCACCCCGTTTTAGGCCACTCCTGTTTTCACTTTTTGTTTCTCTTCCTTACTGCACCCTTGTTTCTTGGTTTCTCAACTTCTTCTTTGTCTTTGTGTTTGTCTCTCTCTCTCTGCATTTCCTTCCCTGTAGCAATGCTCATCCCTCCAGGCTTCATTCCCACCATCTTCTCCATTCCCTCTGCTAATATGACCAGCAATGCAATAGTTCATATTGACAATAAAGTGTCATTTTAGCAGAGATTCCAATGAGCGGAATAGTGGACAAAGGAGTTCATGCCTCCCCGAGCCTTTGTTTTAGGCTGTCTACAGACTCAGAAAGACAACACTGTATTGGTTTACTCTAGCTTCACATTTTGAAGGTTCTCTTTGCACCCACAAGGCTAGAAACTTACTTCTATAGTCTTAAATGAATGATAAGATTCTGCATAACCTGAATAAGTCACAAGGGACATAAATACATCAGGTGGGTGAGATCTAGCCTGCAATCTCTATGTTTGAAACTCTTGCCTATAGCCAAATCCAACACTACCCAAACAATTGTTCCTTTGAAGTGGACCTTTAAAAATGTTAAATAATTTTTCATTGTTACACATCCTCTGCAACTCCCATTTCTAACAAGGATTGGAAGTGTAAAAATACCATGAGAAAGGGAGTTCTCATGGTATTTGTAATCTAACTAGACGCAGGAAATACTGTAAATTTCAAGAGCCCATGTTCTCATGAGTTCAGGTGAAGAGGTCTGGATATGCTTCAGGTAAGTTGAGATACAATTTTACATGCTTATTTAAACCAAACAAAAGTATTCTGAGTTTTCCTCCTAACTACTGCTTGTTTACATTGCTATCCAAATAGTGTTGATTGGTTTGAGGACTTTTTTTTTTTTTTTAAAGAGTTGTGTAAATAGTTTTTCCATATGAAAGGACCTTGGTATAAGCACAAGGGAATGGAGTGAATATGATGCAGCTTTTGCCTTAACTTTATCTTTCTTGATTTTTAGAGTGCTTTTATATCTCAGCCTTTACAGTAGTATGTATATAGTACATCTTGCCATATATAAATCAAACCTCATCTTAGGGAAGAAGACAGGAAAATAAGTCATTTCTAACTGCATTTTTACTTAAATCTGCTCTGAATTAGAAGTAGTTTTTATCCGTACAGGTAGTTTTAGTTTTATAACAGCCTCGGCCCACATCACCTGATTGCAGTGCACAGAGTAACTTCTGGGCATGACATCACAGTTACTGGGAAAACTGCACCTCTGACCTTCCTGCATTTGCCCCCTAATATTTAATGCCTCGGGCTCGCTCTTCTGTTGGGATGGAATCCTACAATTCTCCCACTTTCAGACTAGGTGCCGGGTTGCAGTCCCTGGTATATCAACTGCGATCACCTCAGCAGGTCTGAGGTATGTTCAGACCTTGCTCTTCTGTTCTTTCCAGGGCAATGGCAGTGGTCATCAGTAAGGCTACATTTTAGTCACGGGCATTTTTAGTAAAATTCATGGACCTGTCATGGGCAGTAAACAAAAATTCACAACCTGTTCATAACTTCTACTATATACCCCTGACTAAATCCTGGGGGTGGGGAAGTGGGGGCTGCCCAGGGATGCTGCTGGTGCTGGGGAGAGGCAGGGACAGCAGGCAGCAGCATGCCGCCCAGGACTCCTGTTGGTGCAGGAGGGCAGGCAGAAGGTGACGTGCAGTCCAGGACCTCCGCTGATGCTAGGTGTGGGGGGATGGCAGGGCTGGTAGAGTTTGGATGTGGCAGAGGGCGGGGGATTGGGGCACGGGATGGGGTGAGGTGGGCTCTGGGCAGTGCTTACCTGGGGGCTCCCTGGAAGTGGCGACATTCCCCTCGCTCAGCTCCTAGACGGAGGCATGGCCAGGCCGCTGTGTGTGCTGCCTCCACCCAGAATGCCGGCTTCACAGTTCCCATTGGCCAGGAACCGTGGCCAATGGGAGCTGCGGGGTTAGTGCCTGCAGGCAAAGGCAGTGCGCGCAGAGCTTGCTGGCCACGCCTCTCCCTAGGAGCTGAGCAAGGGAGATGTCACCGCTTCTGGACCTAGGAAGTCTTAATTCTCTGGACTCACTCTCTGGACCTGGGAAATCCCAATTCCTTCAAACTACTCCACCCACTTGTCTGTTTTTGTCTCTCTCGAAAGCTGCTCACCA
Organism: Chelonoidis abingdonii; assembly: GCF_003597395.2. Taxonomy (NCBI): domain Eukaryota; kingdom Metazoa; phylum Chordata; order Testudines; family Testudinidae; genus Chelonoidis; species Chelonoidis abingdonii. The sequence goes on from NC_133770.1 coordinate 229,717,672, forward strand.
TTGACTTCCCCTTCACAGTAATCAATACATTTTTTAATAGTGTGTAACTCTTTGATCTGGTAACTTCAACTCTCACATAAGAAAGTTTATAACAGGAGCCAAGCTCTCTGAAGCTAACAGTTTGTCCATTGTCTTTTAGATGTGTGCCTAGATGTTCTTATTTCTATGTACCTAGATGTTCTTTGTACCATTGTGTGTACCTAGATGTTCTTTTTTGGGGAGTCACTGTGTTGCTGCCCTATTTGTTCTTCCCATAGCCCCTACTGAATTCAAGCATTATGGTATATCATAAACTTTCCACTACCCCAATACAAGTTACATGGTCTCTCACAATAGCAAGGGAACACATCAATGTTCTTAGATTTTTACATACCAGCTTCTAAAATAGTCAGCCTCATTTCTATCATACCTAGCTAGTGTCATCCTTTATACTTCATTTTCCAGAGCCTGTGAAGAGCTGTCCAGGGATCCAGTGTCTGCATGAGATTAATGGGGAGTAGCATCGGCTGAGTAGATGAGAAGAAGGAGTTACTTGACCCTGTGACCTGTATATCATCTCCCTCTGACCACACATATTACTCCATTTCCCACAGAGTGTTCTTGCCAGTACTTCCAGAAGAGCTATGGTGTCTGGGAAGTAGGCCTCACCAGGGGCCAAAGCCCATCCACCAAATCAACCAGGTTTTGGAGATGGGCTCTGCCACTCTTTCCTTGGGAGGGCAAACCCTCAGCTCCCCATGGAATGATAGAAGATCTGCATAAGGGGTTCATTCTGGATATTTCCCCTGCATTGAGCCTCCTCAGATGGGAAGGGATGTTCTGTTCTTGAATGTGTATATAATATCAGCTGAAGAACAAAAATAATGCATCGGGTACAATATATTTTTTGTGAGCTGAACCTCAAGAGTATGATCAGGAGTATTCAATTATGTAATAAAATGAAGATTAAGATGGTAGCACATAGTCAGCTAAGAGCTCATGAAACAGAAAATTTTCAATAAGTAATTAAGAAGCAGGAATTGGATTTCATTTTGTGGTCTTACTTCCTTATGTTTTCTTTTCTTCCTCCAATGAAAGTATAGAAGCTTGGAAAGAAAGAGAAGGGACAAGGCTATAGGTTGCTCTTTTCATATAAGAAAACACAAGCTGAAAAATTTCCACAGTATCTCTAAATGATCCTTAAATTCTAAAACTCGATCATCTGGCTTTTCTTATGGTCAATGACTTTTCAAAAATAATATCAGTGGTACATCAGTGCCCTAGGGTCTATATTTTCTGAAATTGTTGTTATGAACATACTTAGTTTTTCCAAGTATTCTCACACTTGCTTTTTAATCAAGAGAAAGTGAGGATGATGTAATAAAAAAGCTAATTGCTCAGACTTTTTTTAAGAAAAGATTATTAAAAGCTATTCACCTCAACTATTTTTGAGTCCTCGATTTAATTCAATTTATGTTACTTATAGGAACATAAGAACTGGGTCAAACCAAAGGTCCATCCAGCCCAGTATCCTGTCTACCGACAGTGGCCAATGCCAGGTTCCCCAGAGAGAGTGAACCTAACAGATCTACAGTCCATTCTTTCTAGGACTTATTTCCACTGATATAAGAGCTCTTGTTATTTTCTTTAAGCCCTTTGGCTAGCATTAACAACCTGCTCATTTCTCCCTGTTTACTGTGATTGTCTTTTTCTTAACTAACTCTTTATTCTTTTTCGGTTGCTTCCTTCCTTTTCTCTTTATGGCTTTGGATTTTGGGGCGCTTTTTTTATTTGTTTTTAAACCAAAATCTTTGAACAGTCTTTCATTAAGCCAAATGATCTTTTTCTTGTATACTTCTTTTTTAGAAGAATTGTAATCTGTTGAATCTTGATTGCGTCCTTTTAGGATCTGTTGTATTAATTTAAATAGACTATATGGGCAAAAGCTGTTAACATAACCCAGTCTCCATCCAACATTAAACAGTGTTCAACAAGGTTTGGGGTCTGGTGCACAGAGACCTCAGCCTGTTTTGTGCCATGGCAAACACACCATTAAAATCCTTTTCTTGACTTTTAATTAAAGATACAGAAAAGAAGAATAACAGTTACAAAGTGCAACATATTACATAAGTCATTCATTTTAACAACACTCCTTGTTCCTTTTCCCTTTAGCTAGAGAGAATTTTTAGAAGCAAAAGTCCCGTGTTTGACAGTCTCTTAGATAGTAATGACAGTCCTTTTGTGGGAAAGAGAAGTTTGTTGAGATGGGCTGGAGCTGTTTTTGTTGCTGTTAAGGTCTGATCCCATTTCCTAAGGTGACAAAACAAGGCAAACACAAAAAGAGAGAGGAAAAAAACAGCAAAGACACAAGATGCTGCGTATGTCTCTGGTGTTCACTCTTACCCACAAACTTACTTCTGGAGAAACACAGGCCCAACACATGGTCCAATCAGCCACTATCAGACCTGGCAAATTCGTGCCAGCACTGGGCTATTTAGGGTGTTGGTTTTAGTTGCCTCTTTCTGTTCACAGTCTTACAGCAACGTTGCAAAATATGCAGTCTTGGCCAGTTAACCAGCTCTTATCAGACAGATGGTAAAAAGGAGAGTGAGAGAGAAAAGAAAAGAAATAAGGATGGGGAAAGAAAGGACACACGGTGGGAGAGAAGAGAAAGACAGTCTCATAACCCAACTGTTGTTCGGGATTCATCTGCAGCTAATAGAGGTGGTGATATCGTCTTGGTCCCCCACTCTGGCCCAGTCTGGGCAGTATATCTCTCAGGATTAGGATGAAGATGGCAGGAGATCCCAGGAGATGCTGGGGATTGCTGCCATGATGGTGAAGCTCATTCTTGTAGCCATTTCCCTCCCCGCTCCCCACACTAAGTCTCTTTCTTTAAAGATGAAAGGGAGTGATGGGTGGAACCCATTATTAATTATTATTATGCCCTCATTATTTTGTCTTCCAGTTAGGCCTAGTATCTGACCTAATATCAATTTTGGTTCTTAAATTTCCAGTCCCACATTTCCTTGTTTACCAAGTTTTATCTTAACATAATCCTTGAGTTATACCATTTGGCCTTTTTTGTTTGGACTAATTCAGTCTGTCTCCCCTTTGTACCTTTCCTCACCAACATTTGTTGTTATAGATTATTCTAATATCCTATGAATTTTCACATACTTTTTACAGCTGTGGTCACAATTAGGGTAAATTTGTAGGCCCAGTTACCACAATAGATCCCACAGCCTCTTTTCAGTCTAGTGGATTTCAATATTTCCTCCTTTATGAGGTTCAAAAAAGGGGGTAAATGTCTGACTCTCTGACTGCATGAGCGTGAATCCCAGCCACCATCCCACTGCTCAGGGAAGTAGAAATGGAATCTTGGGGCTGGCTCAACCTCAGGGAATGGCCACAGAGTTTTTGCAGCCAGTTAGCCATATATAGCAATGAAACATCTGGGGAGTGATGCCTCCTTCAACATGGCCACATAGCTGATGAGATCTCCCCACTTGAATAAGAATTGGAAACACAGTCAGAGACCTGAGTGGCCTTCTTGTAGTAGTAGTAGGAACTTTAACGCAGCAATTGGTCTTATTGGACCAAAGAGCTACCCCACAGGGCATTCAGGGTCTAAGGAGAGAGCTCATGGTCCCTCAGTCCCCCTACTCCAACTCCTCCAGCCACCTAATATTGTTTGGAAAAAGTTCTGTCTGAGCCCTCCACTGAGCCACTGTGGGACCAAACTACATGACTGCTAAGCAACTATTCCACAGCACAATCTTATAGTCGCTAACTGTCTGGAGCAGGAGTCAGGTTGATGCAAAGCTCCTCTCAGGAGGAGCACAGAATATCTGTGTCTATATGATTTGGGCCTAAATATCTTGATTTCTCACAGTTCTTCTCTAGAATCTGTACATTATTAGGGCAGCAGGATTTATACCATCCCTTTGTAAAATTATCAGCTGCTACAGAAGGAAGGTTTCTTTCCTGGCTGACATTGCCTATCCAAGCTGAGTGTGGACAATGTGCCATCTTACCTATTTTTTCCTATATTTAGGGGCCTATGTATGTAGTTGGGATATTTCAGATTTTTTTTGTCAACTTTCTTCTGATGCAAAGCACAAATCATTCATAAGGGAGAAGAGTATTCCTCATTCTTTTGAAAATGCTTGTAGAATTCAAAGAGCACACTAAATATGGTAGCTGACGTTGAGGATATCTCAAAATGAGACAGACTGCACTAATTTATATGTAAAATGATTGGTAGTGACCCATCTCAAAAAGAGAATTCTTTACTATCCCAGTTGCCACTCCAAATGCGAGGCACAAGAAATATCATTCATTACCTGATTATCCTCTTCATTTTGTAGCTTTGCTGCTTTACAAATGACCCATGAAACATGGTAGTCAAAATCAATAACATTCCTATAGTATTCAGATTCTAGTTGATTCATAAAGCTTTGCTCAACAGATGCCAATACAATTTGCATATAAACAAATGGGCTTGCAAAACTGGCCTAAAAACCATATGGCTGAATTATTCATTGTTCAGTCCTCTAGGCTTCGTAAATTAGAAAGGCATCTAGCAATCTGTTTGGCAACATCAAGTCCTCAACTCAGTTGTTCAAACTACATTTAGAGCCCCGGAGATCTAAATTATCCTTTAATATTTTGGATGCCCATGGCTGTCTCACATTAATAATGAAAAATACCTCTGTCCCTCATAAATCTGTAATCACCTCTATTGTAGATTTTTATTAGAATTGTTGGATCTGAATATAGAGTTTATAGGCAAAGTTTTTTATGCCATAGAAGTGAATCCCTCATTTTGTATTTCTGACACTATTTCTCTTTTGATCAAAGATAGAGACAGAAAGTAGGAGCATAATCCCTCACCCCATACTCAAAAAGTCTAAGCTGATGCCCCTACATTGATGCAACACCATTCATAAATGGCTTTTCTGATCTGTTCCCAAATATCTGCATTGATGGTACCTTCATTTGAAAGTCTCTTCCACTGACAGATTCCTCTTATTGTTAATTTATTTTTTGTAATGCACATCAAATAGTTTTGGGGGTTTGGGGATTATTGTTAAGTTTTAAAACATCATTCCTCTTTTTACCCCCCCATCTATGTGAACTTGGCAGACTTCCATTTAACCTTTTCAGTCATCTTTCATAAGTTTCACCTTCTAACCTTGTACCCTTTTTTGTTTCTCTCTGTTTTGTCTGTGTTTTCTTGTATTCTCACAAAACAAGAAAACACAGCTCAAGACTCCAAAACCTAGCTTCTCATACTAAAGAAATCTGCTGACATATTTAGACAAGCAGCATAACAAACTTCAAAACAAGATTCTCAGCTTTTAGCTGTTTGGTGAAGCAAAGTCTCAACCCAAAAAGGAGTGAAACAAAAGATGTCGATGCTGAAGGAAGTTTCTCACAGGAATGAACAGTTAATCACCCCAGGGGAGAAAAGTTGACACTTTTCACTGCACTAGCCACCCAAACCTCTGTTGACTGGGTGCAGCCTTCTTCCTACTGACCTATTTAAAGGCTTTCTCCATTTCCAAGCTCCCTACTTTCACATGAACATTGCTTCACTTTACCAGAGAAACTGAGGAAAGGGGATTTCGGACCACTTGTCCTAAAGGGTCTGTACCATCCTTCAGAAGCACATACACACAGCATTTCCAGGAAAGTTCACATTAGCATGAATCAAACATTACTCTCTAATCACTGTATAACAAAAATGATAATTTTCAAAAAGCATTTTTGTCCTCACTTTCTAATGTAAACAACACTTCTAGGCAAAACCCCATCTTCCCCTAAGTTCTGAACATATTAGCCAAGTATTTTCCTGTTGAGGGTTGCTAAGCAACAACCCACAACTGAGTCCTTCTCAACAGGTGTTTCAAATTTCCCTTTCCTGCTGCTGAAGCATCGTGTGGCGTTTGGCATCCAAACAAAAAAGAACACAGTTTGAATTAAAAAAAAACTCTTGGAAAAGTGAAACAATGGGTGTAGAAGCTTCTCATTCCATGCTGAACCCTGTCCCTCTGGTTTACTCTCTATGCTGAGGAGAATGTTAGATAGATTTGGTGAGAAGAGCTTTACAGCCCTTTGTGCAAAGCGCAGACCTTTTAATATATATATATATTATAATTATTAATATATATATATATTTATATATATGCTATATATATAAATATCTTTTTATATATATATATAAGAGTTGATGCTAAGCAAAGTGACCAAAAAGTATAATTTATTTGTATTGTATTCTATTCAACTTTTAATTATTATATATATATATATATAATTCTTACTTCATTTGAGGCCATTGGCATCCTGTTATAAATTCAGATGAATAGATGATTTGGAAAAATGGTTTTGTTCTCTTTTGCCTTTGGATTGGTGGGAAGTCTCATAATTATTCCATGAAATATATATGTGATCTGCATTGTTTTCCACTTTTAGAACCTTTTGTTCACAGCAAATTCCCTTTTCTCCACCATGGCCTTGAAGTTCCCTTGAATTTCATGAGAATTTTAACCACTGACCATGGAAGGAGGACAGGTCCCGTTGTACACCTCTTCTCATTTAGGTATCCACATAGCCCAGTGACATTAGAAATGATTGTGTTTTCTTTCTAGTTTTCCTGAGAAGCCTTCCATCCCCCACTTTAGAAATCTGTAATTACAAGTAATTCACATATTACAGACAGAGAGTGTGAGCATCATGGTCTATAAGGGGTAGGTGCTGACAATTAAATGGGCGGGGACCTAGTTCCTCTAGTTCATCTGAAGAGCACACAGGACAGCAAGAAGCATAGGTGGCTTTAAGTTTATAAGCCTTTTTTGCACACCTCTGATCCTAGGCTATTTGTGTGTTGAGAGCCCAGGAATCGCTGAGTCAAGGGAACCCAAGCTACTACCCTTTTACCTAGCTACACACTATTATTAAAGGATAATATTAATATTAAAAAGGCTAATATGATTCTGGGGAATATTAACAGGAGTGTTGTGTGTGAGACAGAGAAAGCAATTGTCCCACTCTACTCAGCACTGGTGTGCCCCAAGCTGGAGTGCTGTGTACAGTTCTGGATGACAAACATTAAGAAAGATGTGGACAAATTGGAAAGAGTCCAGAGGAGAGTAACAAAAATGATCAAAGATTTAGAAACCCTGATCTATGAGGAAAGGTTGAAACAACTGGACATATCAGTCTTGATAAAAGAAGGCAGAAGGGAGACCTGATAACAGTCTTCCAATATGTTAAGAGTTGTTGTAAAGAAGATAGTGATTAATTGTTCTCCATGACCACTGAAGGTAGGACAAGAAGTAATGGGCTTAATCTGTAGGAAGGGAGATTTAGTTTAGATGTTAGGAAAAACTTTCTAACTATAAGGGTAGGTAAGCCCTGGAATAGGTTTCCATGGGAGGTTGTGGAGTCCCTATAATTGGAAACATGTGAAAACAAATCAGGGTTGGTCTGAGTTTACTTGATCCTGCCACAGCTCAGGGGGCTGGACCTTTGAGCCCTACATTTCTAAGATTCTATGGTTGATTGAGATTTCCTGACCAGCTCTACATTTAGTTTGGCTACATGGTTTAGCCAACTTTTCTCTATATTAAAATGATCTATTTGAAAATTTAAAATAACATTTTCAGTATGTTGAAGTACTGAACTACTGCAGTGTAAATTAAACCCAGAGTCAATTATGCCACAGCATGTATGGTATTGAACTACTCAGAAAGGATGTGAAATGTCATTACTTTATATATGACAGCTAAAATATTTCACTTTTCATTTTTGCTGCCTCATTCTCTTATACTGCATCAAGATGTGTGTAATCTGGCTCTTCCAATTTTCTTTAATGGTCCAGGAAACAAAAGTTGTGCATGGTTTGAGAAATGATCACCAGGTCCAGGTCTGTCAAAAAGCTCTGACTGCTTTGTACCATGCTGGAGCCATGGAGCAGCCATACAAAGAGTTTAACAAGCTAGTTAAAAATAGGTGTACAGAAGCTCCATGCCACTGGAACAATGGAAAACAGCAAAAATAGGTCAATCTAACACAAGTTATTTAATTAATTAGCAACATCTGAAGTGCCAAATTAATTGCTTGGAGACAAACAAGGGGTTCCAATGGACTTTAGAAGGAGCCTTTCATGCATTTCTTTTGAAAGGGTTTGGCCCTCACTAGACTGTGTGCAGAGGCGATGTTAGGCATAAGCAGACTGAACAATTGCTTATGGCCCCAAGCAGCTCAAGCCCCCCCACTATTCACTTTGTATTATGCATTGTATGTGTGTGTGTGTGTGTGGGGGGGGGAATATTCCTGCTTAGGGCCCCCAATGGGCCAGCAATGCCTCTGCCTGTGTGTCTCCAACCTGCCCTCTGTTCGCTTTGGTTCCTGTTGTGCATTACGTGAGCATCCAAACTCCCCCTGGAGTCTAAGGTAGTTTTAGTTGTGCAAGGAATGCAGGATAAAACTCTTTGTGATTCCAGGGCTAAATGCTCCTGTCACTTATTCTCATTGGGACAGCCCTGATGTAACTGTTTATGTTTAATGTAACTACTGTACATGCACGAGAATTAGGAATATATTCATTTGTTAGCATTACCAGAGCTTTATAGGTTAACCTTGTAGTTTTGCCACTACACTACAAACTCATATTTGCAAGAGTTTGTAATTCATCTATATAATTTTTTTTCAGCTCAAAACATTTCAGGTCCCTATATATAAGCAATTGACAAGATTAGAATAAAATCCATGCAATATATACTTCAGGAGTATGCCACCAAAAGGTGTTCAAGCACATGTTTCATTGCCAGGTAAGGAAAAAGTGACTTAAGCTTCTGAAAATGAAATATTGGAAAGCATTAGTAATTATATAATGGATTTGGTATTTTAAAATATGGTCGATGAACAGCTGAATATCAGGGACTGCAAGTCTTATAACATTTTTTCTTAAGGCTTTTGAATATGCCTATCTTAATATTTTGATGGTACCTATAGTACTAAAAAATAAACATCTGTGGTTTATAGAGTGATATTCAGTTCAGAAATTGCTTTAATAGAATACATTCACATTGTAGTTTATTCTGCTGTGTCTCTTTTCATAGTCATTCTTGAAAGCTTAATATTTCTATCTTAAATATTTTTAAAGTTCAACTGAAAATTTTTTGAAGTAATTTTAGTTAGACCCACTGTATTGAAGATATTCAGACTGAAAGCTAAGTGTTTGATTGATACTCCATTCTTAAATCACACATCTCGTCTGAGGTATTACCAATATCGTTGGACGTTGAATGATGCTACTCATAAAATGTCTATAATACAGATGGTTGGAAAATGTTTGTGTCTCTGAGGAAGATTTAAAAAACAACAACAAAAGAATTGTCAAAATGTTGACTTTTCAAAAAGACCAAACATGCAAAAACAATTCAATTTGGCAATGACATTGCAGTGCCTCGTGCGGATTGTAGTCTAGGTGCCTCATGCTCCTCTAAATGACCTTGTGCTTTGCACTATTCAATTTCATCCCATTTCTATTACTCCAGTTTTCAAGGTCATCCAAGGCTTTTTGTATGATATTCCAGTCCTCTTCCTGACTGTGGCAGCTGCCAATTTTATTAGCACACTCCCACTTTTTGTGCCAAGATCAGTAATAAAAATGTTAAATAAAATTAGTCCCAAGACTGATCTCTGAGGAATTCCACTAGTAATCTCCCTCCAGCCTGACAGTTCACCTTTCAGTATGACCCATTGTAGTCACTCCTTTAACCATTTCCTCATCCACCTTTCAATTTTCATATTAATTCCCATCTTTTCCAATTTAACTAATAATTTCCCATGTGGAATTGTATTAAATGCCTTGTGAAATCAAGGTAGATTAGACCTACTGCATTTCCTTTGTCTAAAAAATCAGTTATCTTCTCAAAGAAGGAGATCAGGTTGATCTGGCACGATCTACCTTTTGTAAAACCATGTTGTATTTTATCCCAATTACCATTTACCTCTATGTACTTAATTATTTTCTCTTTCAAAATTTATTCCAAGACCTTCCATCCAATTGAGGTCAAACTAACAGACCTATAATTTCCTGGATCACTTTTTTCCCTTTCTGAAAAAATAGGAACTATATTAGAAAATCTCCAGTCATATGGCATGACCCCCAAGTTTACAGATTCATTAAAAATCCTTGCCATTGGGCTTGCAATTTCATGTGCCAGTTTCTTTAATAGTTCTGGTTGGAGATTTTCTGGGCCCCTTGATTTACTCCCATTAATCTATTTGAGTTTGACTTCCACTTCGGATGTGATAATTTCTACTTTCATATCCTTGTTCCCATTAAGCTACCCTGCCACTATCCCTAAGCTCTTCATTACCCTTATTAAAAACTGAGGCAAAGTATTTGGTTAGGTGTTGGGCCATGCCTAGATTATCTGTAATCTCCACCCCATCCTCAGTGTTTAGCAGCCCCATTTCTTCTGTCCTTGTTTTCTTTTTATTTATATGGCTATAGAATCTTTTGCTATTGTTTTTAATTTCCTTTGCAAGGTCCAACTTTGCTTGTCTTCTGGCAGGTCTCACTTTATCCCTACATATTCTGACCTCCTCCAAGAGGTAGCTTTCCTTGCTAGTCTATCCCATCTTCCATTCCTTATAGACGTTCTGATTTCTCTTCATCACCTGTTTGAAATGCATACTCATTCAGCTTGGTCTGCAACCCTTCCCTATGAATTTTTCCCCTTGCTTGGGAGGCAGGCTTCAGATAGTTTCTGTGTCTTTGATTTAAAGTAATTCCAAGCCTCCTCCATATTCAGATCCCTGAGTTCTTCAGTTCAGTCTACTTCCCTGATTAATTCCCTTAATTTTTTAAAGTTTGCCCTTTTAAAATCAGGAACCCGATTTGCAGATCTAGATTTGTTTTTCCTTCCTTTAGTTCAAACTGAATTAGCTCATGATCACTTGAACCAAGGTTACCCCCCAAACCAGTTCTTCTATGCTCACCAATACTGAATCTAAAATGGCATCACTTCTTGTTGGCTCAATAACTGTCTCCTCTCTCTGGGAGGGGAGGCAATGTACTATTGGAGATGAAATCTGGATGGGGAACCTGACCCATAGAGGAGACATGGGGCAACTGAACTACAACTCCCATGAGGAACCACAGTAGCATCTGTCAAAGCTTTTCAGTTTAAGGCTGAAATATTTTGGTTTTTGGCAAAAAAGCTTAACTTCTCATTTTTCAGGAATGTGCTAGTTTGATGATAAAAATCAAATCTTTATGTGGAAAGCAGATACTTTTTATGAAAAAAAATAAGTTAGTTTAAATTTCAATTTTCTGTAGAAAGACAGTTTTAATGGACAATTTCCATCTAGTGTAGTCTAAAGGAAAGCTGTGTTTAAATGGCTTACAATGTGCAACAAGGTTCCTGGATGAGTTGGCTGAGAGAATTGAACCTAGGGCTGTCATAACTAGATAGGTAAGGTAAGGGTTAAGTTTCTTTTACCTGGAAAGGGTAACCAAACACCTGACCAGGGGACCAATCAGAGAACTGGAATGTTTAAAGTCAGGGCGGAATTTATACATATGGGCTTTTTTGTTTCTCGGCTGTGAGTAACAAGGTGTTCCTCTATCTTTCTTATTTCAAATAATTATACCAAAAGCTGTGAGTACACAGGAACCAAGCAATGGACTGTGAAAGTGAGTTGGGTTGTACAATAGATGTGATGGCGTGCTTTTGTGTTTTCTCAGCTGTGAGTTAAAAGCTTCCTCTAATGCAATATATCAATGTCCTCTACCATGTGAGTCGATGAGGACCCCAAGCATTCGCTATGAGGAGCTTTGGGTGTATTTCATATGTAATGGGGGTTTGGACTGGTTAATTGTCCTATTTTAAATCCGACTGTCCTTCATATTTCTTATAAGCAATACCTGTATTGAGTTTCTTCTTAATGCAAGATTATTGTTTTATATACTTTCTTTTTATATAAACTTTCTTTTAAAACGTGGAATTTTTTTCTAGAGGCAAAGAAGGGAAAACGCAGGCTGTGGCTATTTTCTATGCTTTTCAGGAAGAGCAAGGAAGGAAGAGAGAGAAAGAATCTACTTGTATCAGTATCTGTCCCTCAGGGAGAGGCAGGAGGGAAAGGCAAAGCCAAGCTGTTGGTATTTGCATCTCAATTGTCCTGAGGGAGAGAACTTATTTGAGCAGAGAAACGTTTTGGCAAGACCTGTGGAGAGGAGGGGGGGAGGAGTTCCTTCTCCTGCTTTTAGCATCAGCATTTGGAACTGGTGTCCCAAGGAAGGTGGGGACGACAGAAAGAGGAAAGGGGGATCAGCTCATTATTCTGATCTGGGGCAGCGAGAATATCCAAGCTGGTAGTGAGCTTGGGGGAGTTTCAGGTAAGCCCCCAGATTTTGGACGCAAAAGTCCAGGTTTGGGACAGGACCAGATTGTGGACGCTAAAGTTCAGGTCTGGGACTGGGAGGCTAGATTACCACAAGGGCTATTGGATCTAAACGTTTGAACCAGTTCTGCATGAGCTAGACGATTGTAACCCTAGCTAGCAGACACTAGCAGAGTCAGACCTCATCATTGGTCCAGCCATTAATACTCTGCCAACTAGAGTTATACAATGGTTGCAACTGAAAAGTCAGCTTTTAAAAAGCTACTCATCACAGGGCCCAATATATTGAAGTTATTTTTCTCTAAGTTCCCACTGAGAGAGTCATGACAGAATACATTTTACAGAATGCATTTTAATGTTTTTAGAAGGTGTCTTTCTATAAGTCTATAATATATAACTAAACTATTGTTGTATGTAAAGTAAATAAGGTTTTTAAAATGCTTAAGAAGCTTCATTTAATATTAAGTTAAAATGCAGAGCCCTCCGGACCTGTGCCCAAAGACCCGAGCAGTGTGAGTGCCACTAAAAATCAGCTCGTGTGCCGCCTTCGGCACACATGCCATAGGCTGCCTACCTCTGGGTCAGTGGGAGCAAGAAAGCTTAGGTTAGATATTAGGAAAAGTTTTCTAACAATAAGGATAGTTAAACAATGGAATAGGTTACCATGGGAGGTTGTGGAATCCCTGAGTATAAGATATTGCATTTTTTTTATTGGTTTATCTGTTTTTGTCACTCAGCCTGTCACATCCTGTGGAAAATATAAGATTAAATGATTAACCAGTTAAAACTGTTGAAAATGTTAATGCTTATTTTAATCTCAAGCCATCATGATCAATGCTTATTTTCCTGTCTGAAAAGACCTATTGAACACAAGTTGGGAAAATAAGAGGAAAATTTGATAGTTGAGCATTTCTTACCATCTGTTAATAGTAAATAGATTGCATATGCAAAAAAAACTTTTAAATACTTTAAATACTTTTAAAATTATGCAGTGTGTGAAATGCTACAGATTGGACTGAGTAGAGAAATTAACAGGTAACAGTGGGGTACAGACTGTGGTTTACAAAAAATCAAACCTAGAAAAACTCTTGACACTCTTACAGTCCCTGACAGACTGCTTCAAACCCAACCCAAATGAAAATCTTGTGCTACTTATATCAGGCGGCTTTGGTCAGGGATCTCCCAAAATGCATTGGGTGTGAACATTCAGAATGGTATCAGGGCTCACAGAGAAGCTATTACAATTCTGAGGCCCATGACTTTAGTACCAAAGATAGGAAAGTCTGGAGGGGCTTTAGCAGTTCATTTAAATTCACTGGGGTTCCTTTCAGTTCAATTTCTGAAACTATATGCCTAGTTATTGTTCTTCTCACCCCCTTCTATTTTTTTTTTGAGCACCATATTCCTCCAACCACCTTCCTTATATTTCTTCTCATTACTGCTTCTGCTATGCTAAAGACAGAGAGATTCAAAAGTTCGGGTTTGAAGAAGCATCCTATCCAAATCTCATCATCTGTAAAACTAATCTGGAAATCATACATGTAAATGCTTTCTAATGAGATTTTTGCTATTTCACTTCTTCCTCATTTGAAGGCATTGAGAGTTTGGCCTAAGAAACAACAGTTGGATTTCGCTCTGTAGGACATTTGCCTTCACAATATTTTGGCATTTCCAATCCCTGATGGAAACTGGAAGTAAAACACTTTTGCAAAGATTCAAAGCCATGAAGGAGATTCAATTTGAGTTAGTTTATCAACAAGAGTGAAAGTTTGTGAATAGTGGCAGATGAAACTTAGATCCCATAAGGCTCTGTAGTGGCAGAACAGAGAGACATTATGTGCAGAACTGCTAATTAGCTGTCAGGTAGTCTGGAATGCAGTGTAGGAGTTAGAAGGACCTGGTAGATTGAGGAGACGATTTGATGGAGTGTGTGCCTGCACAGCTGACCCTTCAAATCAAGTCACATGACTTGCCCAGGAGAGTGAGGTAAATAGCAAAATGTGTGTAACTCAGATGTCTGACTTGTATTTTATAGACTATCTCTGCTGGTGGCTGGTTGAGGACTTCCAGCGTAACATCTGCCTTGGGGAGGGGAGACAGAGAAAACTGAAAGGGCAAGTCCAGAGCAAATCAGTGGCAGGTGGTAACACAGGACCAAACCTACCTAATCTCAGGATTTTAGCCTGAGGGCTCAGGGTTTTGGAGGATTCCACAGCCATACAGGACTGGTTGCAAAAGAACAGGACTTTTGATATGTCTTTCATTGCTGCAGGTATCATACCTATAATGGTCACTGTGAAGAAATTGGAATTAAATAGAGACTAGAGGGAGAGAGGCCCTGTCATGGCAGGTTGCAAAGAAGACAGCTCTTGAGCCCTTGAGCATCACACTTAGCAACATTCACTTAAAGCTGGGGAGAGATTTTTTCTCTGATTAAAAACAATAAATAAAACTAGGTGCCTATTTTTTCTGAATGGGATAGGTCAGCCAAGAGGAAAACCTCAGGCTCTTCTTTTTCTGTCTGTATAGGCGAGCATTCAGAGGAACCACTCCAGCTGTTTGGGGAAATGGTTGGAAGCAAGAAGTGGAGCAACTGAGGCATGCCGCTTGCAAGGCAACAATAGGCCACAAGGGGGTGCTCAGGAAGCAGCCAGCCAACTTGCATTCATAAAAGGAAAGGACTTGACTGTACTGAGCAATGATGTTCACTATTTATTCAAACAATGCATGCAACAAGAGTAGTAGCAGTAGAAGTTTATCCACCTCACCTAGTAAGTGTTACTAGGAGGATCCCTGCTAGCGATAAAAATTCTCCACGGCTATTTAACTTTTGGTCTCATGACTGATGCAGTCAACAAGGGTGATGATCATAAAGGCAGTGATTGTGCTGTGGACACCAGTCCAGGATCTCCAGCTCTATTCCTATAGCGTAGGCCACCCAGTTCTCAGATTTGAACCAAGTTTTTGAACTAGGCTATATTCATATCAATAGCCTATGAGTTAAAGGATCCATATTACCAGTCCTCTGAGTCATCCCCAGTACACTATTTGTCACAAAGTTTCTCAGCAGTAGAACTCTTTTCTTTCTTTGTTAAAGTGAGGAGTGCTATTTCTTCCTGGCAATTATAATGCTCACTATTAAGCAAATGAATTGTGACTGGCATTGCAGCCATTTTAATCTCTTCACAAAACTTGTCTTGTACCTTTTTCCAATCACTCATGTCAAACAAAACGTGTTTTTCTTGTAATCAGATCTTTACCAAAGTGGAGCCATTTGCTATAGTGCTGTGCAGCTGCATTATGCAGGTGGTAAGAAAGCTACCAAATAGCTCAACAAAAATAAGCCTGGCAATGAGGTTTCTATTTTGGACCTGCTCCTCAGCAGTATGGAACCCATAATTGGGTCTGCCAAAGGAAGGTGTCTAAAAGTCACCTTTCTGCCTCTGTCAATCCTCTATGCCAGAGGCTGAAACTGCCTTTGACATAATTTAGGACAGGGTAGCTATAAATTGCACCAGCGGGATTAGTCCCATAGGCAAAGGGCTTTGGTGAAGGCTGGATTCTCTGCTTCTGCCTCTCCCATACCCAGGAAGGAGGGGAGTTGGCAGTGGTAGGAAGTAGAAGAAAACCAGAGGTGTGAGTGGGTGGTATAAAGCTGGTGTACCTGGCTTTACACTAGCCCAGTAGCCTCCCACACTAATGGAATCCCATTAGGGCTGTTTTGAGATCCTTCTGGGCCTCTCTAGCTGTGCAAAGAGACCTTTGCAAAGGCTGAGGATCTGGCCCTATGTCTTTGTTCTAGCTCATTTTTAAAGTCATACACCATGAAGTCTGTTCAGTATCTCCCTAACAACACAAGGCAAAGAGTTTTAGCAGAAATAGTACCTGGAATGCATGTGCTTTATGTCTGAACCAGGGGCATGTGCAAGGGGTAGGGGGCAAGCAGGGGAACAGGCCCCCTCAGTCAGTGAGGGCACAGAACTCCTAACCAGGGCTGGGCAGGAGAGCAAGCTCCTCTGGCCCTGGATGGGAGATGACAGCTCCTCGAGACCTGGGTTTGCCAGGGGAGAGCCAGATCCAGCTCCACCAGCCCCAGGGGGTAAGGAGGAGAGCCAACTCCTCTGGCCCCACGGCCATGGGTGGGGAGGAGCCAGCTCTTCCAGCCATGGGGTGGGGCACAGAAAGTGCCCCTCCAAAATCATCCTAATTTTTATTCTCGTGCTTGCTCCAGTCTGAACGTTTTTATACTTTATTTTTAATAAAAAAAATTCAATTGTCTTGCACTTTTAACATTTAATCTCAATGTTTAGAGAATATGAAGCAAGAAATAGTTTCCTGTTTCACAAATATGCTTTGCTTACTCCTTCCCAAATCAAAATTATTTCAGCAAGAGAGTATTTTCCTGTCAATGTCAGTGTAATTGATGTCATGCTTCTCAAATAAAATATTTCACATAAAGTTGGGATTTATTAGTTTCAAAGGAGTCTTTTGGGATTTAAAATCCAGCTTCTATTGAAATCAGTCTGAGCCTTTCAATTGACTTCATGTGAGCTGGACTATGAAGAAAATCTTCACTTTTTTTTTTTTTTTTTTTTACTTACACAAAATTGTTGTTACTCAAATTGTTACATAGGAGATTGATACACATCATTTCCATTAAAGTCAATGACCAGCTACATGGCTTTAATTGAAAACCTTTTTCAAAAATACTCCTACACTATTATACACTCTTCCCCAGATTAATTATTTAGCCCAGCTATGCACATGTAACTCTCCTAAACATTTAGCCATTTTTGTTGGTCCTCTCTGAGCTCCATCCAATGTGTCTGATCACATTAAGGTAAATGATCATTCTTTTTCTTCCACTACTATAAAGGAGATGTCTGGGAAATGTGCAGTTTATTTTATTAATTATATTGCTTTGTGAGTCTTTCATTTTGGAAATAATCACTTATTAGTGGCTCTAACCAATTACATAGACCAGGGGTCGGCAACCTTTCAGAAGCAGTGTGCCAAGTCTTCATTTATTCACTCTAATTTAAGGTTTTGCGTGCCAGTAATACATTTTAATGTTTTTAGAGGGCTCTTTCTATAAATCTATAACATATAACTAAACTATTGTTGTATGTAAAGTAAATAAGGATTTTAAAATGTTTAGGAAGCTTCACTTAAAATTAACTTAAAATGCAGAACCCCCTGGACTGGTGGCCAGGACCCGGGCAGCGTGAGTGCCACTGAAAATCAGCTCATGTGCCGTCTTCGGCACGCGTGCCATAGGTTGCCTACCCCTGACATAGAATAATATATTCTTGCTTTACCTTTCCCTTTGTCCTTACTTCAGTCTCTTAAGAACGCTCAGATAGGAATCTGACCTTCATTACTCCTTCTCTTCTTACCATACTTTCACTCTGCACCCCACTAATGCCCATATTCTGGACCCCAACAAGTTATCTTCTACCAAGATATTGTCATATGCTTTAAAAAAACCTCAATCCTTTCAATGGACTGAATTATGCCCATCTCCATGTCATTGTGCTGCTCTTGTATGGAAATGGATGCTATAGTCTTGGAACTGATAAAGGTGCTGTAGTTAGATGACAGAGTTTTGAGGCAGGAAACTGGAATTATATTCTGGGCTCTGCTACAAGTTTCTTGTGTGACCTTGGCCAATTCACTTAACCTTTTTGTGCTTAAACTGTCCCCATCTGTAGACAAGGAATAATATTTCTCCATACCTAACAGGAGCATTGTCAGCATTGCATTATTAATGCTAGCAATATGTTCAGATATTATAGCAGGGGTTCTCAAACTGGGGTCAGGACCCCTAAGGGTAAGGGTTATTACATGGGGGCGGGGAGAGGGTCATGAGCTGTCAGCCTCCACCCCAACCCTGCTTCACCTCCAGCATTTATAATGGTATTAAATATATAAAAAAGTGTTTTTAATGTATAAGGGGGGTCACACTCAGAGGCTTGCTACGTGAAAGGGGTCACAGTACAAAAGTTTAAGAACCCTATATTACAGTAATGAGAACCATAGGAAGGACTATAAGTAATGATTGTTTACAGTCTATACATACCATATAATAGGCGTTCATTTTAATCTTTTTAGGCGATACACCATCAAAGGAAAGTAATGCTATGATTAGGTTTTATAGATTCATAGCTGCATTTTGGAGTTTAATATTTATGAACACTTGCCTGACAGCTTGCATTTCCTAGAAACTCCTTCAGCAGAGACATGAGTGGTATTGGTTATAGGCACAGTAGCATACACCTCACATCTGCAAGGCTAGAGGCAATGCGCAGTTTTCAGGAGTCTAGAAAACTTCCTAGGGCCCCTAAAGTTCTCTCAATCTCTCTTTCTCCATTTGATATGTAGAGAGATGCAACAAGCTTCACACACACACTGCAAAGGGAATGGCTATAAAATAGTTTGACATTAGTGTAACAATTTTGTGAGGAAATGAAAGCAAGTTGTTCATCCTAACAAATGCTTCAGGGTCAAATCTTTTAGAGTGAGATTTTCAAAAGTTCCTGAGGGCTAGATTTTTAAAGTCCCACTAGTCACATGACTCCCACTGCAATCAATCAGATTTTGAGATACAATGGATGCCAGTACTCCCAATATACAGATGGCCCACAGATATACTTCTTCTGTTGAAAAAATGTCATGTCACCAGTATGTTCCAATGCTTCTTTATTGGAGTGCACCACACAGTGTGATGCCAGGAAGACATTGGGCTGTGGGAGAGGTAAACAGCAAAATCCCTCTTCCCCTCTCTGTTACTCTGCAGAAATCCAGATAGAAGAGGGTTATGGCTGGAACTAACAGCACAGTCAGGGTCATCTGCCTTAAAGACCCCACAGGAGGTGGAAACAGAGGCAATCTTTAGATCAGGAGAAGATTGTGGCTCAAAGCACAGATCTTTGAATAGTAAGATTGTTTATCTAAAGCATTATTTTGAACTGGCTGCTACATCTGAAGGGGAAAGCTTTCATTAGGTGGGATTTTCATGTAGAAAGGAAGAGTGCCTGTGGGGCTAGCTAGAGGCTACCCTGTGACAGCCTGGAAGAAACTAGCAGATATGCGAAGAGTAACTGGCTCAAGCTCCCTTTTGGTAATTGGTGGCTGGTGGGGGAAGTGTTTTGATGAAGTAACTGGGACCCAGTCCTCCCTTTATAGCAAAGGGCTTCTTCCCATCCTTAAACCCTGTTATTAAAGCAGTTCAAGGCTCATAGTCCTATTCAGGTAATCATTAACTCTAAGAGTTCAGGTATCAGAGGGGAAAACCTAAACAAATATCTACCTCTAATTTACTAGGAAACTTTGCTCCTCACTGCATGAGACCTATCTATCCAGTGATCCATGTGTTCCTGGGGCTGAATGCAGGAGCAATGCAGATACTCCAGCTTGTATGGAAAGTTCCACATTCAATAAATGGCCATCTCCCACACTTGTGAGAATGGAGATGAGTTGCGTGATTTTAGTGAAATAATTTGGTTGCTGAGGGAAAGGTGACCTCTTGGGTAAATAGGTTCTAACCCATTGTAGATTGGATTAATTTGTGGTGCAATTTGTCACAAATAGCTGCTGATTAAGGGGATCTGTTATGTAAAAATTTAGACGAAATTGGTAGGTCCCACCAAGTTTGAGTTTTAGTACAGACAAGTATAATTGACATAATAGAAAATAAGATGGTAAAAAAGTATAGCAAAATGTCCCCCTGGATTGTGTATACTTACATCCTCATAGAGATAGGTAGCAGCAAAGATACAGAAAAAGTAAGTGGAGCTCACCACAGGAGGGCTTGTTTGTTTTCAGGCTTCCACCATTCAATCATTCCTGGTATCCCCACTAGGGACTGGTCTGACCATCCTCTTATACCCTTTTTCCTTATGTCCTACACACATCCGGACCAGATTTAATTTATGACTCAGCCCATGTTTGTCATTCCAGGGGACCATAATTAAGGTTCTGCTTGCAAGCATAAGATAAGTGTGTCACTGCATTTCCCAATAATTGCAATGCATACATGTTTTTTCTCCATAGTTGCATGTACCCCCCAAAATTGCCTAGAAATTTATTTCGAGCTTCTGTGATGTATTTGTTACATGCTACATATTGCATCCTTACCTAAATCTTATAACCTTAAGTTAAGCAGTCATGTTAACTATCAAAATTACTAACATGGCTGCTAGACCTCAACATATTGCTAGGCCTACAGGTCTAATAGCTTTACTATCTTCATTTATTTTAATATGTTTTAGAACACGATATATCATTTTACAATTGTACCCTAAGATCAGGTTGGGAGGAGGGCTCCACAGGTCCCTCCCAGGGAGAGTGGTGGTGTCAATAAACAACTTGATAAAATGAAATTGAGATAAACTTTGCAGCAATTTGTTTCCTAGAGTAGAGGCATATCCATTCCTCTCTCACCTCATGTTGTGTGTAATTATACGGTGACTCCTCTCTTCACGATGTAGTTATGTTCCTGAAAAATGCGACTTTATGTAAAACCATGTTAAGCTAATACAATTTTCCCATAAGAATTAATGTAAATAGGGGGGTTAGGATCCAGTGAAATTTTTTTTGCCAGACAAAAGACATTATATGCATATACAGTATAAGTTTTAAACAATTTTAAATATTTTAATATTGTACTCAGCAACGAATGATTGTGAAGCTTGGTTGAGGTGGTGTAATCAGAGGGTGGGATATTTCCCAGGGAATGCCTTGCCGCTAAATGACAAACTAACACTCAGCTGATCCCTCAAGGGTTAATACACTGTTGTTAATGTAGCCTCACACTCTACAAGGCAGCATGGACTGAGGCAGGAGGGAGGAAACACAATAGATCAGGGGTCAGCAACCTCTGGCACGTGGCTCGCTAGGGTAAGCACCTTGGTGGGCCAGGCCAGTTTGTTTACCTGCCGCGTCAGCAGGTTTGGCCGATCATGGCTCCTACTGGCCGCAGTTCGTCGTCCCAGGCCAATGGGGGCAGTGGGAAGCAGCATGGGTGAGGGATGTGCTGGCCGCGGCTTCCCGCTGCCCCCATTGGCCTGGGATGGCAAACCATGGCCAGTGGGAGCCACGATTGGCCAAATCTGCCAACGCAGCAGTTAAACAAACTGGTCCAGCCCGCCACGGTGCTTACCCTGGCAAGCCGCGTGCCAGAGTTTGCTAACCCCTGCAATAGATGCAGGGCAGCAGCTGCAAACACTTGCCTGTAAAACATTGACCATGATGACGAGTTCACACTTTCCAGCTGGAGCGCACCACTTCCTCCTTCAGACAGCACATGCACGGATACACAGGTGTGGCTTTCTAAAGTGCATTCATGAGTGTGAGAGAGAGATGTGCATTGCCCCTTTAAGTATGCTGACTCCACTTCGCGTATGTTGCCCTTTTAAGGAGATCAGCCAGTTGAGACATAGGGCAACCAGATTCCCAATTTTACAGGGACAGTCCCGATTTTTGAGTCTTTTTCTTATACAGGTTTCTACTACCCTCCATCCCCATCTCGATTTTTCACACTTGCTGTCTGGTCACCCTAGTTCAGACAGGAAGCAACAGCTTCCAGCAAGCTCCCTCCTTTCTGTCCCTCTCCTCTGCTTTGTGGAGAGGGGGTACAGAGCGGGAGGGGAAGGGGCAGGAGCAAGGGGACATGCTGATATCAGCACCACTTTCCCCTCCTCCCCCAGCAAGCAGGAAGCTCCTGCGAGCAGCTCCAAAGCAGAGCTCCAAGCATCCTGTTGATGCTGCAATGACATGACTTGTTCATTTAACTTGTGGTTTATTGAAAGTGGGCCTGGTTGAACTGAGGGAGACGACAGCTTCCTAACACACATACACTGTATTGTACCTATTAAGCTAGAAGTAACTTTTATTGCCAAAGGCTTGGAATCACTTAGCAAACAGTAAGGTTGCCCTGCTGGTTGGAATTACAGTATTAGAACTCAAAGGTAAATATCTGCTGTTTTTAAAAGTATATGTATGTCCATCTGGATGGCTGCACAAAGTTAAAATAATACTGTAGTTTTGCCATGTCTCTGGGCTAGTTATGCATAATATAGATGCTTTATCTTTCCTCATGTCTTTCTGCAAGTTTCCCATGTGATGTTTTGGGCATCAGCACAAACCAGTAAGGGTTGGATCACTGCCTGACCTGCAACTCTGCGTGACTTAAATGCTATGCTGCTGTGGCTCACAGCCTGGACAGGGGCAGCCAGCAGATAAGCATGCAGGTCATGTCATGGCTTCCACCACCCAGTTACTGTTTGTTCAGGGCTGGCTCCAGCCATCAGCCGAGCAAGCTCGTGCTTGGGGTGCCAGATTCCAAGGGGTGGCATTCTGGTCCCCCTTTTTTTTTTCTTTTTCTTTTTGGTTGGCCACTCTGGCCACCCTGTAAAGGGCGGCGGTGTGGAGGAGGGGAACCCCATGCAGCAAACTTCGCAGGTCAGCCCACGTCCTTCCCTCCCAGCCAACTGGAGCAGCGCAGAGCCCTCCCGGCAGGCGGCGCAGCAGGAGGGGGCCACGTGGTGAGTGCCCCGCTGAAGCTCTGGCCACACCCCTTCCCTCTCTCCCCCCACTCCCTTCCCCCCGCTAGACCGGGCGTGCAGTCCGCTGCACGTCTGCAGCACAGGGAGTCCCCTTGCACCCTGGCTCCAACCGCCCTGCAGGTTGATTTTTTTTTCTGCTTTGCTGCTCCGGCCACCCTGCAGGGTTGGTGGGTGGGTGTGTGCGTGTGGGTGTGTGCGCGCGCACGTTGCCAGTCCAGCCACCCAGCAGGTGGTGGTGGTGGTTTTTTTTTTTGCTTCGCAACTCCAGCCCCCCCGATTTTTTTTTTTTTTTTGCTTGGGGCGGCAAAAAAAACAGAGCCAGCCCTGTGTTTGTTCTAGCCTTTTTTTACCTCTTTGCATGCTTTCTGAATCTGTGTTATTTTCATTATCCCTCACTTCTCTCTTTACATTCTCATGTTGCATTTAGCTTACAATGTCATCGGTCATCCATGGACTGCTTGTGATCACGTCCTTTCTCTCTTCATATCGACATAGTGGCTATATGTATTGTTGTCTTAAACTCTTTCCAGTTTTCCTCTAAGGTGTCTCCATTGTTGTAGTCATAGGAGACATTAAGACGTTGGAAGTATATTTCATGCATAGTTTGTTCACATCAGTCTGTCGTCTTTTTTAGGTAGTGTAAGTAGTTCTTTTTAAACCGCAGACTCAGCTGTATTGCAAACGGTTTATCACTATTACAGTCTATTGCTGGGAACATTCTAGCATCAAAAATGGCTTCATGAAATCAATTTAAAATTAAAATATAATCTGATTCCTTAGTGTCACCATTTTGTGAAGGGGTTCACATGCCACAAGAGGCCCTCCTTGTATTTAGGGCTGACATAGCAACTCTCTCTGTCTGATGCACCCTGGTAGTTCTGATACTGCAGTGGTCTGCCCCTTCTGTGACTTGATCCTGCGGCCAGGCCACTAATTGTGTTCACCTTTCTCAGGACATAGAAAGATTCCCACAATGGATATCTTCATTGTCAGGCAAGGGGTTCCAGACCTCACTAGACCAAGGTCCCAGACTCATGACTCTGAGTTATAGGGTCTGTTATGAATAATGCCAGCAAGAAATAAGAAATAGTTAATGTTAGGAAGACAAAAAAATAGTAGGTAAACACAGAAATGCTCAAGGTAGGCAACACTTATTTCTTGATGGTGAAGTGCTGACATGAGTGAAAGACTATTTAGGGAGTCTAACAACATCAGATGGAAGATGCATTTTTTTTTATATCCTTCTTTTGATTTCTTCATTGCATTTGGCAACTTCCAAAGTCCCCAAAGTTGTTAAAAGTTAAAAAAGACATCAGCACTAGAATGCTTAAGTGCTACATATGGTCAAGCCTCCTGTATGGAAATGAGAGCTGGACACTTTAAAAGGGCTCTGAGTGACTCAGAACATTCACGTTTTGATGTTACAGAAGAACATTAAAAATTAGCTGAATACCCAAAACGATAAACAATGAGGTGATGAGAAGGATGAATTTTAAGAGCAGATTTACTCAAGAATAGCACCTCTTAGTAGGAACATCGCTCGCTGATTACAGAAGAACTTGATTCCAGCACTCATACTATCAGGCAAGACTGCAGGCAAACCAAGAGGAACAGAATGAGCCAGCTATGTTGCAAACATCACCCAGTCATGACAGTGAAAGACAAAAGGTAGTGTTCAACATCCTCCATAACAGATGTCACTTGAAGAAAACAATATATTTATAGAACACTTACATGTCTAACTCTTTTCTGCTGTTGGTAAACACCTCAGTATCCAAACTGTCCATTAAGCTTCCCCCTAGCCCAGAAATGACCAACTTAAGGAGGGAGGCAGGAAGAAATTGGGCCTACTTCCCCTAATCAGTGGTATTGTACCACATACAGATCAGATCACTTTTCTTGTTCTCCCTTTCCTGACCTCCACTGTATCATGCAGGATAGTGACTCTCAAACTCTTGTCCATGGAACTCTTGTTCATGGTCTTTGGGAAAATGGTGGATCACATGGTGCTGGCTTTCCTCCTTGTTTCCACTTGCTAAAGTGGTCACTAGTTATACTTTCTGTTTGTGTGTTTTTAATTGCTGCTGTTGTCACTGGGTTGTTTGATTGCAAACAATATGCAAAGTCCCCTATACAACTGTGATTGGGAAAGAGGTCCGTGAGACAACCTCTCTAGTCAGTTTGGCAGCCCCTGGTGAAGGGAACAGGATTGAGCACCAGAACTCTTGAAAGTTTGCTCTTTTGGTATATCTGTTACGGTGGTCATCTAGTTCCTATCAAAACTTCCCTGGTGGTGGTCTCTTAATCATCATCCACAGTACAGAACTGCAGAAGAGAAAACTCCATGCTATTATAGTATCCTGTTTTAACTATATTATAATATTCCTCCTTTCATCATTTCAGGCTCTTGGGAAGCAGCTTGCAACTATTGTGGCAAATGACGTTTATATTCACCACAAACCATATAAAAAGCCCAACTACTGATAAATGTTCACTTAAAATATACTTTAAAGTGGCATAATAATGCTTAACTCTTATAGAGTGTATTTCATCCATTCAACTCAAAGTGCCTTATAAAGGAAGAATTGTACAAGTGAGGAGACTGAGATATAAGAGATGAAGTGATTTCCCATAGGTCACATAGCAGTCAGGTCTCCCAGTCCAGTATCCTCTCCACTGGACCACAATGGATGTGTTCACTCAATCTCTTTCCAAAAGTTTTATGGTTGCAGTTTCACTCAATATCCTGGTGTCCCTGGTTAAAAGGGAAGTGGGGTTGTTTGTTGTAAATGAGTTTTGATTTTCCTTCGCTCAGGGTGGTACTAAATATTTTTAGCAGCTGAATGAACTGCAATCAAAACACAAAGTATCACAAATTCCTGGCATGTGAATGATCTGGTTAGTGTTACCATTTCAAAGAGCTCTGAGTACAAGTTGTATGTGGTGGAATAATCCAAACTGCAATCTATAGGTAGAGATATCTTTATGAAAGATTGTGATTTGGAGATGCTCCCTTGTAAGAGATTGCGTTGAGAATGTGTGTGAATTTGGAAATGTGCCTTGAAGGAGGGGGTTGGGAGCACCACATGGCCATGTGCAGCAGTTCACCAGAGATGCTTTCCAGTTTGGTTTACTAAAGTTTTATTCCTTTCTCATTCACTACTTTGTTATTTAATGAACCCCAAGATCGTTACACTATAGTTAAGGGTTTATATCAAACTGATGGTATAAGCTGTCACATTTACTTCTGTACCTTTCAGGATCTGACTGATACCATGTACATGAATGTACACAGCTGGAGAGAGGGAAACAGCATAGTATTATACAGAAACAAAATCAGTTATCCCTGCCATGTGCTACATGCTATGCATTTCCATCTTCCATGTTTGCCAACATTATCTGCCATTCATGGAGGATTATAATTCCAAAAACACAAACTTCAGTTCTGATGCATTATGCTATATGTGTGGTGCATACTACTGGAGGGCCTGCTTGATGTGCTTGCAATATTGTCATTGTTTTCAGGCTGAATGATTAAGAAGTTTTTGTATAATGTCTGTTAGTAGCCCTGTGCTGTGTCTCTTGCTCTGAGACACCTATACTATCACGCGATAGAAAGAAAGGAGCTGCAGGGTTAATATAGTGTCAGAGCATTTTAGATACATATATTTTGTTTAACCCCCCCGCCCCTCCCACACCTAATCCTCAATGTGAAAAAATGTGTATGAAGTAAAGATTCCCACTTATAAAACAACATAGTTTGGGCCATTTAGTATTGTGACAGGTGATGTAAAGCATTTATTAAAAGAACACTCTTTAATCCAACAATGCTTCAATGTATACATGCCTACAGAAATAATGCAAAAATGTTTGTTTAATATCTAGGATACTATAGCATTCGCATTAGCATTCTAACTTAATACACAATTTTATTGTTGCTTCCAGTTATTATTACCATATGTTTTAATTCAGCCTTGAGGGTTAGAACTTAATATTTTAGACACATGGAGATAAATAAGAAAGTGTAAATAGTGGATTAATTCCATGAAACAATAAATCTTAGCTAAAATTGAAATGCCTTCAGGAGAATGTTTGCAGCAGCACAATCTGTTGAATGAAGATAAAAATTCTAGCCATTTAACTCTTGCCTGAATACCCAGTTTACTGCTCCTCTACCCTTTCAGTCAATCCTTTTTTGAATAGTGTATGCAGACCATAAATATCCTTTGTTCACAGTGTACTGATGTCATAGACACACATCTTCAGACTTCAGGCACTAAAACCAAAAAGTACAGCACTCACTAGGAAAACAATGTCTGTCCTCAGCTTTACAAATCTAAATTTGAAAGAACTTAAGGAGATCTTCCATATTTGATAACAATAGATTCTCTATCTTCTCTTTGGGCCAGCTATTAGATAACAACATCACACTTAAACTCTGTATGTGTATTTACTCATTAAAGAGAGGCCTTATAAGAGAAGTTTTAACCTCCATCAGAGTCATCTTCTGTTTTAAGGGGCATAAAACTGTTGAAGGACGTTAGAAAAAAACAGGAAAGCTGGTTTCAGCAAGCTAATTCATTATGGGTTATTTATAGTTATCCAACAGATCAAATTGTATGAAGATGAAGTGGATTAGACCTTTTTTTAGCGGAACCAGTGGGGCCATTGAAGTACAAATGTAATATCCAAAAGACAACAGATCATTCCCATTGGACTTCATTTATCTGAGACAAACATACGGGAAAGGAATATCTCTTGGAGAAGAATGTCTCCATAGGGGTCAATTACCCAGTCTCAAAAAGCTTTTATAGCAAATGCAAACATAATAGATAATTGTGTTTATCAGTCTCTCAAAGTTTGAATATAGATTCAGACTTACAAGAACTTAGTTAATCCATCCAAAATGGCCTAGAAAATCAAAGATAATTTGATTTTCCTAGCTTTATACATAGGCTTGGAAGAATTAGATTTTTATCAGTAAATGTCGATAAATGTCAATTTCACCATACAGCCACAAACCACCAAAAAATATTCCCATCAACAATGAAAAAAATTACAGATACACAAAGGAGGGAAATGCTGCTTGAGAAATTATTAGTTTGATTGGAGAATATTTACTTTATATATTTTGACCTATGAGGTTGACAATTTGTGTTAAGGCTTATAAAGCTTTAACTTTTTGAATCTCAAGAACTGTCATTAAATAATTATTGTCCTAACCCCTGCAACTATGAACAATTAAATACATTTTTAAAAAGGCTTAAAACACACCATTTTGTGCAACTGTGAAAATGTAAATAGACAAAAACAGAAAAAAGTGCTTCAAAATAAGCATTGACCTAATCAAAACTATTTAAAAATAACTGAATTCTGCCAAGCCTATCTATAAATAATTTGCAAAGTGACTTATTGGGAATTATCTGTATTTTAAGGAAAATTTCTATAAAGCTAGGTCCTAGTACTGGTACTGTTAACGTATTTTTTTTTTCATCAACAGTTTTTCTTAGATGGCTAGTCCACAAACGTTCCAGGAAGATCTAAGCATGGGGAAGCCAACACTACAGAAAAAACACTGGAAGTTGTGGAGATGTTTGCTTTTCCTGAATTTAAAGCAGCTATTAAAAACTTTTTTTTTAATCTGGAAGGAAGGAGACAATAATTTTGAAGAAAATATATCAGAGTGATTATCACAAAGTGAGAACAAGTGGAGAAAGTCCTATATGAAACAACTTTGGCTGTAAAAGTTGGAAACATATTTTTTTCCTGTTTCATCTTCAGTAAAGATCCCAGTTCGTATGGCTTAAGTTGTGATAACTATGTTAGAATACAAAAACAAAGCTAACCAGTCTTATGTTGATTCCTAATTAACATGGTAGCAGTGGCCAATTGGCTGGTTTCCTATGTATTGCATACATTTGTTAAACTTGGTATTGCAAAAATAGTGAATTTTCTGTGCAGAACTGAATTAATTTTTGCTTACGGAAAATGTGACTTATTTTTAAATTTGCGGCAGACACCCAGCATTTTTTTTAATCATAGGCTTTTCTTTATTTCAGGTGGACAAAGCTGCAGGGCATACAACTTGCATTCTTTTTGTCCTCACTTGCATAAAAAATATCTTATAACTCAGAATTAAGAAACATTCACTACAAAAACTATATGTAGGGTTGGGCAAGGAAAGAGTAGAAACAGGCAGATTCTTTAAGATCATTTCCTATAAAAACTAAATATATGACATGGTTACACTCTAATTACACCTAGCAATAAGATACAGGAACGGATAAAGTTTGTATACTTTGGTGACTAATAACATCCAATGGCTCACTACTGTTTCTTTACTCACAGCTCAATAGAAAAGCTCCAGTTCACAAGAAGCTGACACCTTGGCAGCTAAGAGTGGATGAAATATGTGGATAATAAATATAGGAGCCACTGAATCTAATCAAATATTGTTGCATTTATATAAGGATAATTCAGAATAAACAATCAAAAATTAAGCTTGAAGGAAAATCTTTCCTACTGTAATCATCTGAATGGATGATATCCAAGCAAGCCTTTTATTACAATGTCTCAGTTAAATCTAGTTTGGTGACATTGCAACATTGTGCAATAACTGAGTTTGGTTTCTGCCTTCTGATGCCATTACCAATAAATTCATGTAATATTAGAAGGTATTTTCCTACCAGAGGCAAAATAGAAGTATACAAAATACCATACAGTACCTTAGGCTAATAATTCACACACACAATAATACTGTCAGTAAAGCTGACAATAAAAATTCAATTTTGATGCCATAGGTACCCACATTAATGCTGACATATTGGATGATAAAGCTAGACAAATTCAGACTGGAAAGAAGGTCTAAATTTTTAATAGTGGAAGTAATTAACCATTGGAACAACTGACCCAAAGTTTTATGGAATCTCCATAACTGACAATTTTAAAATCAAGACTGGATGTTTTGCTAAAAGACGTGTTCTAGGCAGGACTGGCTCTACAGTTTTCGCTGCCCCAAGCAGCGTGCCAAATTGACGCCACAGCTAAACATAGAAGCTGTTGCCGAATTGCCGCCACCGCGGAAATGTGCCTGCCCACCCTAAGGGCACACGGACTGCCCCCGCTGTCCACGGCGGCAATTCGGCGCGCTGCTGGGGGCAAAACAACAGGGACTGCCACCGCTTGAAGATTGGCGCCCCAAGCACCAGCTTGGAATGCTGGTGCCTTGAGCCAGCCCTGGTTCTAGGAATTATTTTGAGGAGGTTTTATGGTGTGTGTTGTACCGGAGGTCAAACTTGGTGATCACAGTGGTCCATTCTGGCCCTAGAATCTATATTCTTGTTGTTAGAATTAGGAAAGGTTGTAGTAGTCTGCTACCAATGTTTACTCTTTTCTGCCACTTTAACTTGCTGAGGGTCCTTTTGAGCTTGATCTCTTTCAGTGTAGAATTGAGCTGATTAGTAGCTTGTGACTGGGGGAAAAACAATTCCCACCAAAATCAAGTTTTGTCAGACATTTTTTTCTTTTCTTTTCTTTACTTTTTTTTTTTTAGAATGTTTTTGATTTTTTTTCCTAGGGGAATTTTAATATCAAACTGAAAAACCTAATTTCATTGTAAATTGTACTTTCCATTCATTCTGAAGGCAATATTTTTTGTTATATAAATTTCCAATTTGGGGGTATGGTTATAGTGGTTTTATTTTTGTCCACCGCTCCTCCTTTTTCACTACTAAGCACAATAAAATGAACATTGTCCAGTGGGTCCCATTTCTTTTTTCCTTTTCCTCTCTCAGTATTCGTAACTTCTACTTTGGGAAAGGTTAAAGTGGCAAAAATGAAAAACTATTAACTTGCCCTCTGCAATTCTTTAAAAAGCTGAGGAAGTTTAAGAAAATTTAGAGTGGAAAAAGGAAGAAAAAAAGGCAGGGCAGGGAGGGAGAAGACGACGACCCTGGGTGGTGTTTTGTTGCACTCAGTGGAGAGCAGGTTGGAACCGAAACTTGAAAGAGTCAAAATTTTTCAAAAAACAGTTTAATGAAAAAAAAATTAAAAATTGCTGCATTTAAAATCTGGAGAAAGAGAACCAACGTCAACACTTCCAATTTTTTAATAAAGTTATTTTTTCTTTTCTTATTTATTTGCTTTTACTATCTCTAGTGCTAAGCTTCTTCAACTGTCCCTTGCTTTGATGGGCATTAAGAGCTCCCAGCATCTTGAACAGTTAAGTCCTACATTTTTAATATAACTCCAACTTTAATATACAGTATACTGGATATATTCTCTCTATTATTCTATTAGAAAATATCAGTGGAAAGATTTAGAGGCACATACAGTATGTAGTCAATTCATTTTAATGATAGTCTGTGTAAGAATGTGAGATGAATTAAGGGAAATTTAGGGATTTCTTTGCCAGTTGTAAATATTATTTATATAACCAAAATTATTTTTGCCAATTAAGTAGATTTTCCAACCTGAAACTGTAATGTATCTGGCATTACCAATGAGTATCAGAAAATCTAGCCTTCTGTGACCAACGGATAAATGAATTCACAGAATCATAGGACCAGAAGGGACCCTGAGATGTCATTTAGTCCAGTCCCCTGCACTCAAGGCAGGACTAAGTATTATCTAGACCATCCCTGACAGGTTTGTCTAACCTGCCAATAAAAATCTCCAATGATGGAAATTCTACAACCTCCCTAGGCAATTTATTCCAATGTTTAATCACCTTGACAGGAAGTTTTTCCAAATGTCCAACCTAAACTGTCTTTCCTGCAATTTAAGCCCATTACTTCTTGTCCTATCCTCAGAGATTAAGGAGAACTATTTTTCTTCCTCCTCCTTGTAACAACCTTTTATGTATTTGAAAACTGTTATCATTTCCCCTCTCAGTTTCCTCTTCTCCATACTAAACAAACTCAACTTTTTCAATCTTCCCTCATCAGTCATGTTTTCTAGATCTTTTTCTCTGGACTTTCTTCAGTTTCTACACATCTTTCCTGAAATTTGGCACCCAGAACTGGGCACAATAATCCCGTTGAGATTTAAGCAGTGCAGGGTAGAGCAGAAGAATTACTTCTCGTGCTTACAACATGACTGCTAACACATCACAGAATTATGGGGGTTTTTTATACTGGCAGATGGAGAGCAGACAAACACAACATGGCTTGGGCAAAGCTCAAGAATGATTTCTGACCCAGTCTTATGCTAGATTCCCTCCACAACACATCCTGGTCCACTTTCAGAATTCATAGATCGCTATGAATTACCCACACTGTGTACCCTGGGGTACCCATTGACCCAGGAGAAGAGGTAGGACTGTGGCCCTACCAGGTCTGTGTAGTGTCCCGATGAATGCTGGCTGTAGCAGCCTAATGAATGATGCAGCCTGTGCATTACTCCTATCACTGGGAAGTTTGAGAAGGGAAGCACAATGCTCCCACATTCTGCCAGCTTTGCACTCTGAGGCTTCATACTGACCTAGAATGGCCCAGTATCTGAAGGGCACAATTCAGTTTCCAAAAGTGCATAAGCCTCTGCACTTACTCTTGTCTAGTGCACTTGTGCAGAGCAGAAGCATAAGGATTGTAACTAGCTCTCTTTGCTACCCAAATGTGCACCTATTTTACAGCTGAACCCACTTCCTCCTATTGTTCCTGCCCTACAACAACAAGGCAAGGGCTCATACACCTACAAGCAGGTAAATTTATTATACATAAGATTGAAAAGAGTGGGTTTTTTCAGAAGTACTTTAATCCAAGGCCAGTCTCCCCAAAATTAAGTTGCCCCAGCCCAGTGATTTACTGATGTCTTAAACCTACATTTCTCTAAGCATCTACGATATATGAGACAAATTAAAGTGAGTCTAGTGCTAATCCTTTCTATGCCCCAAATTGTTACCATTCTGGGACTTTGTCACCTTTAACTGATACAAATTGATCTAAAGTTAGGAAAATGAGAGTAATTACCTTTACCAGGGTATATTTTTTTTTTTACTTTGTAGATCTATATTATTGTGATATAGTTCAAACAATTTCTTTTAAAAATCCAGATAATATAAGTATATCTGCCGATTCCCTTTTGCCTTCCAATTTGCTAATATAGACCATTCAAACTCCTCCGATATAATCTCACTTCCATTCATCATACTGTCAAACCTGGACACAGCTACATGTATCTTAAAATGCTTTATCATTCTGTCTAGGTTCTGGTTGTCAGGATGAAATAGCACCTTACTCTTTGAGTGTTCCTGTTGAAGTAAATGAGGTAAGGTGTTACTCAACATGAAGAAGCGAATCAAAATTTGACCTTTTGTGTGTAATGCATCCCCTTCAATTAATATCTGTCTTATAGATTTTTGTGTTCTGGAATCCTCTTTTGACAGAGAGATTTATTAATCTTCAATGATGTATCATCACTTCTTTAAGGGAGGATTGTCCAACCCTTATGTTGGCAAGCACTTACACAAGTTGTGCTACTGAAGCCAGCAGGACTCCCTGTTCGAGTAAGTGCTCAACAGTATGAACAGGCTAGACCCTAATGTATTAGCTAAGACTTCTGTTAAAGTTTCCCAGAAGAAGAAGCTAGGTCAACCTAGCTACCGCTTCTCCGGGAGGCGGATTACCTATGCTGATGGCAGAAACTCTCCCATTGGTGCAGGTAGCGTCTACACTGAAGTACTACATCAGTGCAGCTGCAGCACTGCAGCTGTAGCAAGTGCAGACATACTCTTAGTCATCAAACATTATTGCTGCTATTATTGTTTGGACCTTTAGGACCTTTAGGAGCTATTGCACAACAAGATTGGTGCTGCAAGGATAATTATAAACAAGGAAGACATGGTCCATGCCCTAAAGAGCTTACAAACTAATTGAATACAGAAAAGGGGTAGTGAGTTCAATATGCAATATGAGGAAAGGGGGAGGAACAGGGAGGGAACTGAATGATAAGATTCTGTAGTTATATAGGTTACTTATTGCTAAGAGATTCGATGACATCCAGAGACCTCTGAGACATTTTCTGCCCTGGGGCTGGAGCTGGCAGCAAAGCTCTCAGCTGCTTCTGGCAGTGGGCCCCACAGCTCCAGGTGATGAAGGGACCCCAGAACTCACACTCCCCATGGTTGGTGCCCTCCCACCCCCGCAGGTGCCCAGACATGGTGGGCAACAGAGGGACCCCAGAGCCCACAGCTGCTCTAGGTGCTGGACCCTCCTCTCTTCACATTTGTCAGGGTTATTTTTAGTAAAAATCACAGAAAAGTCACAGGCTTCCGTGAATTTGTTTATTGTCCATGACCTGTCTGTGATTTTTACTAAAAATATCTGTGACAAAAATCTGAGCCTTACTTATTGCACAACTGCCAGAGTGCCTTCCATCCCACCCCAGGCAATTAACCCCTGCTTTCTCCTTTGTGGCTGAAGTCACAATCTGAAGTTTTTCTGAGAATTTTATATTGTATACACATTGGCCCTTGCTATATTATTTGCCAGTTCACCCCTTTGTAGAATTCAACAGTTTTAATAAATTTCAAGTATCTTTATTCGTTCCAGTATAATAAAAAAACATCAATAATCTGCCTTCAGGATCCCCAGGGACCAGTTATACTTAATAGAGAACAGAAGCAAATCTTTTGTCTAGATCGTGATAAAGGTGAGTGTCCTTAATCAAGCATAGGAAGAAACCCATAACCATAATAGCTAATTCAGGCCCTTGGGTGATCAATTTAATTAAAAAAAATAATCAAACTCTGCACAAGCAGAGTATTTAATGGTTCATAGATTTTGCTGGACTTGAAAAACTTGTGAAAATGTTGGAAATCGAGACACAGACTGACTTAGTGTTTCCAAAAATGCTAAAATATTCCTGCTGTTTACTTTGATCACAATACCACAGACACTAACTGTCCTTTTAAGTTTCTTTGGTGTAGAGGTTAATGTTCTACAAAATCCACCCTGAACGTTAATTAAATTACAAATATAGGTCATGGATCTACAAAGATTTACTTATGTGTTTAACTTTACACACTATGACTAGTCCCATTGAAGGCCATGATACTATTCCAGTATGTAAAGTTAAGCAGGTGCATATGCCTTTGCAGGATCAGGGCTATAATAAATACCTTGAAAATTGGATTCATGACAGTGGCAGATTATACAATGTGTTTAAAATCCTTAACTGTTACTGACTAAACCAGTCTTGACTCACTGTGAGAAAGGAGCACGATTATTATAAACTCCCTTGGCCAAATTCTGGCCCCATAGTGCAGCCTCCTTTTGCATCTTCAGTGTCACAAACAGGCTGTAATGGCCTCTTGGGGAATTTCCCTAGGGTGCAGCATAAAGTTAAGGTAGGCAGACCCAGACTGCCTTTCTGTGACACTCTGAAGAGTGTGTAAAATATCTGTGTTATTTTTATGGATATTTGGTGTACTTCTGCAGGAACCTTCCTCACCTCTACGGGAAAGCAGACAGTGGCTCTAGAGAACCCAGTCACTGGTACTAAACTGACAATACAAGTGTCAATGCCTTTGAAGTTTTGCCTCTGACCAAGCTGCACTCACCTGCTCCTGGCTTAGGATGGATTGGGAGACGGCTTTCTGGCAGGAAACCTGAAACAAAGAACTTTGGAACAGAGGGGGAGAGGCAGCAGTCTGCTTCCTTCCAGACCTACTCAGAGGCAGGGGTGTCTGGGTTAAACCTGACCTACTTAAACCATAAGGGGAAACTGACAGGAGAGTAGCCTTTTTTGTTGTTTAACCCTTTCCTCTCTGGTTTCCATATTTCTATTAATAAATAAATCATATGTGGTTTTGAAGAAGCTGTTCTATGTCACTGCATTTACCTATTGGCCACAGCTCCCAAAGAGAAGTCCCTTTCAGGGGCCAAACCCTGTTGGACCTTCTGAGGAAATACAGATGCAGCCTGGGATGCAGGTACCTGGTCTGAGACAGGGAGACAGACAGGCTACCCAGAGAAGATTGCACCTGACTTCAAAAGCAGGGATGTCACTAGAAAGAGTGTACTCAGGAGAAACTGAAAAGGGGTCAAGATGCACTGAACCCAGTAACTACAAAAGATGCCCTTAGCGTAGGTGCATGCTGCGGGAAATGCTGAGAGAAGATGGATCAGATGCAGGATGGGGAGTGGTTAGAGAGTACTTTATTCTGGGCTGCAGAGCAGCCCCTAAGTAGCAGTGCAAAGCTGCCCTGCTTTGCACTGCTACTTAGGCTGTCACATAGGCTCCTGAAGTAGTCAGAATTAGGGAGAAACAAAAGTGACAAGGTAGCATACGTCACCCCAACCCTCCTCTTCTGGGCTGTGCATCCAGCATTGCATCTCTTGAGGCTCAGCAGAGAATCTAACTTTGGGTTGCTTTGATGTGATGGGTGGCTGCTCTGAAATTATAGACAAGACTGTAGTCATATCCAGGCCAGTTCATTAAATAAAGATGAAATTCTTCCTTGAAATGTCTTGTTTTTAAAGTATGTAAAGCCAAACACATGTAGTCCTTACTTAGGACTAGACTGTGGCATTGAGCCACAAAACCACATTGGGAGCGACGAAGAACTGCCTTGCCTCTGGGGAGCTACCCCACTGGTTCTGCTTTGTCCACACCTCTCCATGCTTTCTATGACTCAATGTATGTTTTCAGGGGTGCAGGGAGGAACTGTGTTTGGCCCTGGCCCCTTCACAAGACATGCAGGTGGGCAAGGAGGATGTCTTCTATAATGTAAGGATTAAAACCTGGCTCTCTCAGAGCTTACTGAGGCATGTGTCTAAGGAAAACCTGAGTAAGGACCTCAGATTCGACCAGTTGCTTTTTAAAAATATTTTCAGGCTGCAGCTCTCCTATATTTGGTTTAGATTATGAAAATTTACTGATGTTGGTTCAGAAAAGCTTTTTCTTTGACATTTAGAGTTCCTCTACCAAGTGTTTGCTAAAAGTTGTGTCAAATTTTAAAGGTCATAAACAGCAAATAGCTGAATAACCTTTTTCCTTTTTGTGTTTCAATCAAAATTATGTGAAGGTTCAAGCTAGTCAGTTATTGATCAATTAAAGTGATCATGTCACATTTTTGTTAATAAAGAAAATCTGTCTCATATTCTCTAGCCTTCACCGTCTTTCTTTGTCCTGTTGTTGTATATGTTTTTCTCCTCTCCATTTCTTTCAATATCTTTCACACTAAAAACATCACAAGCTGTGGTAGTATCATACCCAGCATGTTTGTTAAATACACCTACCGATTTTAACTTTGTTAGTGCAAAGTGACTGTAAAACAATTTTCTGTGCTGCTGCAAGCAGTGAAGAACTTGTTATGAGCCAATATGGCTAGTAACTCCATTGTCCTAAATGAACATTTCAGTATTCTACTTGAAAAAATTACTGTTATTAAAAGTCACAGAAGTTAACAGAATATAAATTCATTTGTTTTTATGTAGCACCTTTGACACTAGAGGGCCAAAATATATTCAGTTGTGCTGCTGTAGATTATAAAGTAACTCCATTTACTTTGGCTCACATCAGTATTAACTGAGCAGAATCTAACAGAGGTGTCTATCTCATGTGCAGAGTCCCAGTCATTCTGTAATTCCATAGCCATGTAATTTACTAAGGGATTCAACTCGTTACAGTTTTTCAGGTTTTATTTATTATTATGTCTCTAGCCCTTATCGTTGCGAAGACAGCCTCTGAAAGTTGAGCTGATGTAGTGTTGTCATCCTAAGTTTACAAAGAGTCAGAAAGAGTAAAGATCACAGTCTGGGACATACTGAAAATGCAAGGATAGCATAACAAATGCAGTACAAAAATAAATAACATAGGGGATACTTCAATGAGTTGAATTAAATATAAAAATGAATAATACAATCAATTTGTTATTTAAATTTCATTGAAGCTATTATTCAGCAAACTCTAGTCAGATATCCTATTAAAAGAAAAAGTCAATCTGAGGGCACATTTTAAGGGGTTCAGCAAGCAATGCATGTTCATGGGCATTGGAAGGGAAAGTTGATGGCGCAAGTACACAAGGCAGAAAAAGGAATATCTTGCCTGGATGATGTGGAATACTGGGATCAAATGCACTATTCATCCATGAAGAGATTAGAGGACGATTGTACAGGAGGAGCATTATTATTGCAAATCTCCAGTAATGGAGATGCCGTAAAAGAAGAAGAAAGCTGGAACAGAATTTTGAGAATTTCCACCAGATTGTTCCAGAATCTAGGGATTTAGCTGCAGAAGTTAAGTGCCTCTTGTTGCAGAGTATGGAGGGTCTTGATTTTATGACTGCATTGTAAGTGGGACTGCACACCCACATAGGGAAGTAAGAAATCTAGTTTGGGATCTGGGCATGCAGGAGTACATGAGTGCAAAGAATACATGGCCAGGAAGAGGGCTAAGGCTTGACTCCATTCCTCCATGCTCTGCCCAGCACAGCTGAGTCAGAACAAGGGGAGTCATAGTTTGTTAGTGTTGTGTTTTGTTGATATATTTGTTGTTTTTCTTAAAAGCTGAAGCTCCTGGAGGTTGTTTCTTAATCTGGTTGATTGTCTTTCTCCTCAGTAAATTTAAAACCTGTCTCTAAGGATAAGACTTTTCCACCCTTGCTGACATTTAGTGGGCCCTTATTCTGTCATCAATCCCACTGAACTCAGTGCAACTCCCTGTGAAGTAAGATTACCACAGTCTGCCCTAAAGAGAGGGCACTGTACAGGGACATCCTACAGAAACTGTATTCATATTTCAACGTTAGTATTAACTAATGAGCAGTAGCATTTTAAAATACATTGTGGAAAAGCTACTGAGTCATTTACGCTTGTTAGTTCACTTAACCTTCTTAAACAGAACAGAGGGGAAAGCAAACAAACATTGGTGTCAGCAATAACCCCATTTTAATGACATTTGTAGCTTCAGAGGCAAATTTAGCCTTTGTATAAATCAAGTGAAGTTCTATACTGAATTATCTGCATCCCTGCTTATACCAGAGACTAAACTAGCCCTTAGAATTTAAAGGTGCATCCATAATATCCATATGTAAGCTTCTTGTACCACCAAGATTCTCAGCTCAAAATATAAAGGCTACATCTATTTTATACACAAATTTCTTTTGTGTAAACTGAGGCAGTCTCTATTCACAGCAAAAAACCTTGGCTGTGCCATTTCAGCAATGCTCAGCTTCTCTAACTGTACAGACGGCAAGCTGGAACTCTCACCCTTAAAGACTCCCACAAGCCCCTGGTCCTATGGGCCCTGATCCAACTCTCACTTAGGCCAATAGTAGACTTCTATTAACTGCAACGAGAGTTGCTCAGGCCATTAAAGGGAAACAAGTTTAAATATTTATCACAAACATCTAGAACATTCAACCACAACAGCTAACTGATAAAAAATTGCACTAAGCAGTACAGCACAAGTGCATAGTCCCACAGGCTCAGTACATGATTTAGCAGGCTTGTTTATATCCCTGGCTATATTGAGGACTAGAAATGTACAAGAGTCTTTGCAATGTAGACAAATGATTACATTTTCCTAAAACACTTATCAAGTTAGGGAAACAAAGTAAATCTTGTACTAAAAGTAAACAGAGAAACTCAGTGACCCACAGCCTCTTCTTTCACATCCAAGCTAAAATTAAATGCTTATTTTGTAATTACTGATTTCCCATGTGTACAGGGATCACATATTTATTTAATCCTTCAAAACTCTTTCAAATGTACTTACAAGGGAGTGTACAGGTGATATCACACCAATGCATATTCTTCCTTTAAGAATTAAGGACAGCTAATTAATAAACCCTTATCCTTAAGGAATATTTAGAGTAATTTGGTGACATTGTAGGATTAAAGGTTAATTGAAAACATTTTTTCTTGCTCTCTTTCTTCATCATAATTAAAGTAACAGCCTAATTAATTAATTAAAACCATCAGATTCCTGAGTTAAAATCACTTTCCAGGCTGCCAGATGACTCTAATAATAAAAAGACCACCGGTGCTGATGAGTAACAAATTTGTTGGGAAAAGGCATTTAGCAATAAGACTGACAATTACCACAGCAATAAGAATTACTGTGCATTTATGACAAAACTAAGCATATGTTGGGATGAATAGGAGAACAATTTTTTCCTTTCTAGTTATTAAATGAACTAAAAAGAGACTATAAATAAATCAGAAATCTTTAATAGCGAATTATGCTCTCAGGCTGCAGAAGAAGTAGTGGGTTCACCAATCAAAAGGTTCATTTTTCTTTACACAAGAGGATATAGTTTTCCACATTTTGTATGGGCTGGTGAAATTGCTTTGTGGATACGTTGCCTCCTAAACATAAATTCATTGGCCACCACCTATTGGTAATAAGAGTTCATCCCTCTGGCTACTCTAGCAACTGTTTACATTGAAAAGCAATACTAAGAAAGTAACTGATGTATTTTATCTTCTTGCAGTGTGATTTAGTAGCCAGAAACAAAGGCAAGGAGCCAGCACTATGTGACCAGTCAGCTTTCCATGAAACACCAAATTCCTTGATGGACCACAGTTTGGGATCCACTGTACTAAGGAACTTAAACCATTTCTGCACCTGAAGTTCAACTTTTTTACTTAAGAGGCTCTGTTTTTTTCTAGCAGTTACAAGCAAGGCAAAGCAGGTTCCAACTTTGTTATAAAAGCCTCTATAAAGGTTTCTGAAAACATTTCCAGGTATGTGGCTATATCCTAGTTAAATATGGTCAACACCCAAGCACATGTGGCAACCGCTAAGAAGAGGACAATGTTCAGGACAACTTAGATTAAGGTGAGCACAAATATCCAGGGGTTGGAGTTTATTCTTCTTTGAACAAGCAGATTATTTCTCAAATTATGAGTGTGTAAAATGTAGAAAAATAATATCAATATTTTCAATGAATGTGTGAAGTGAATAGGTCCAAATTAGGTTATTTTCAAAACCCAACAATATTAAATATAAATAATTTAACCTCTAGATTCATCAAAATATATCAGATGGCTGTCTAACTTTGAATGATAGAGCTAATAGTACCGTTTCACACATTCTCAAGTCATCAGTCACATTCCCTGCTGTTTTCCATACAGTTAGAAAAGGAAGTTTAATAGGCAGGGAAGATATTTTTTATCTGCTTGTTGAAGAAGGGTGACAGCTATACAGTTTACGGTTTCTTCTTACTGCGCTCTAACATCAGGCCCTCTTGGAGTAGACACTTCAATGAAGAAAAACGAAAAGAAAGAAAGAAAGAAAGAAAGAGAAAGATTCTCTTGTTCTTTTCAGCCAAGCAGGTGAGTAAGGTTCCTGGCCTCTCCCATGTCTTGGACAAAATGAATTTTGATAATCCACATCTTCATTTCTAATCCACAGTTAACTTGTGGAAGCTATTCCATGAGATCAGGGAGAGGGAAAAAAGCATGCAGTGAATCTACTTCCCCCCAATCCTCGATGTATCTGATCTGGCTCCCTTTAGAGCAGAGGCAGAAGAGACAAGTGGGCAAATCTTCAAGCCCATTTGAAAAGAAAATGTCTGGGATGGGAAACTATCAATGAAAATACATGACTCTTGCTGCCATCAAAAAAGTGAACAGCAACCAAAGATTAGTGACGGTGCTAAACTAACAAAAGGAGGGTGAAAGAGGGAACAAATGAGCACCTTAGCACAAAATCAAGATGCTGAGACAAAATTAATCAAGGCACCAAAGAACATGAAGAATATAAATTCTGCACCAATGCTTAGAGCCTGGTTAATAAATAAAAATTGGATTATGTCCATACATTTTATCTAATTTGTATTACTGAAATCTAGTGGGACAATTCATGTAACTGGAATGTTAAAATCAATGTTCATAACCTAGTTAGAACAGATCTAATGGGAAAAGAGGAGGGGAAGGTGCACTCCATGTCAAAAATGGCATTACCTGTTTCTGAATCACTGGCAACTTGGAACCAAATTATCTAGAATGCTTATGGACCAATGTCCTAACAGATAAAGTAGAAGATGGGATACTAGTTGGTGTCTGAAGCAGACCACCAAATCACATAAGAGAAAAGGATGACCAGCTCTTGAAGCAACTATCTCAAACATAGAGGAGAAAAAGTTGTATTATCCTGGTGGACTTCAATCTGAGTGACATTGTTATAGGAAGCATCTTTATAGGGGAAAAGTCAAAAAATACCATATTTATTGAGAATACAGCAGTTAGCATATGCTTTTTAGTCATAAACATACACACACAGACAGTCCTGCCAGTTGATGTTTATAGTTACCAGTTCAGAGTCTGGATCAATCTAGTGGCCAGATTGGTTACAGAGGGGAGCCGGGCTCTGTCAGTTGCAATCCGATATTCTGGAGTGTGGCAAGATGAACCCAAAGCCCCATAGTATAGTCTTTTTTCTCTGTAGAAGTCTATAACTTTTTCTGTGTCAGTTTCTGACTGGTTACTTGTGTTATCTTTTGATGCAAACATTTCAATACACCTCCGAGAGGGTCATCCTGTTCTAGTTCCGATTTAATTAATTGTTTTGTCCCTGCACCTCAGGGTCATCAATGTGCCCTTCCTTCATTATGGACATGCATTGATGGTTCTCTCACTTCTTCTTCCTTGACCATCTGGCTATAACAATGGCCTTCACACCTTATCTTTTCCTGATGCATAGATTCCTCATCCACACAAACAGTCTTTTACAGAGGCCTTCAGATAGGATAACATTTTGGAAAGGATTATGTGGTTACTAAAGGGATTACAAAAGAACTTACACAACTTAGTTTGCCAAGACCTTATAGCAAATACAATAATGAAATCTTATCCTAAAACAAAAAAGTGACCATAATCAGCCATAAGAACTGTTCTGGTCTGTCCCTGCCTTAACATCAGTAGAGACATTGGCAGTCTGTCAGATACATTTTTACAAATGTCCCAGAGGGTCATTTCTTTCTGCTACTGAAAAAGAGTGGCTGGCAGGATGAAATCAAATCATACATTAATTCTCATAGTATGGTTATAAAATCCTGTTCTTACATCATATGCTGTATGCCTCATGCCGCCAGTATTAAAACATCCTCAGAATTTGTAAAAGTTTTAGATGATAATTTCCTAACTCAAAAAGCATTGCATCTGTCAAGCTGTCTGGAGTGGCTCACAAGTGCGAGTACCAACCTCAGGGCAGACTGTTAAGAAAGAGGGCACAACCCTCAAAACAGTTGTGAGTTCTATACTTAGATTTCACCAACCATCAAGTAAGAACTACTCAAGTGCTTCAACTGCCTCAACTTGGAGTCACAGACAGTATCCTGGCATGCTCCAACCTACCTTGCCATGCAGGTAAGCTTGTGATAGATGGTCCCTTACACCAAAAAGCACAACAACATTCAGGTTACTCCCAGTGCCAAAGGATCAGTCACTTACCCCAGGTCAACTGCACCCTAGATCTTATACCAAAGACAAAACTTGTGGCCAATCCTATAATAAATTAACTAAGATTTATTAACTAAGGAAAAGAAATAAGAGCTATTCACAAGGTTGAAGGAGGTAAACATACACACACACACGAGTTACAGTCTTAGGTTCCAAAAGGCAATAGAAGGTGATGTAATACCCAAGTTCTACATGTCCTTTAGGGCTAACCCAGGCTAAGCAGCTGGGGATCCCTTGCTTATGCTTAGCAATGAATATGTTAGAAGCTAGGAACTGTAGGAAATTTGTAAGGGAAGGAAAAGGAGAGAAGTAGAACCAGCAGAGTTAAAGAGAATAAGGATTTTTAAAAAATATACTAGGATTGTTTCCCCCCAACAATGGTATTGGTCCATTACTAGATCAAAATGGTAGAACTGTCAATAATAATGCAGACATGGCTGAAAGTCTTCAAAAATATTTCTGTTCTGTATCTGGGAAAAAGCCAGACGTGTTCCTATCAAATATTGATGATGAAACACTTTCCATTCCAGTAGTAACTCAGAAGGATATTAAACAGCTGTTACTACAGTTAGACATTTTAAAATCAGCATGCCTGGAAACCTTGCATCCAGCAGTTTTAATAGCATTGGCTGGGGAGTTTGCTGAATCATTAATGTTGATTTCCAACAAATCTTGGAACACAAGGAAGTTCCAGAGGACTGTAAGAAAGCTAATGTGCCAATATTTAAAAAAGAGGAATTGGGATGTTCCAGAGAATTATAGGCAGTCAGCCTGGCATCTATCCTGGGCACAATAATGGAATGCTTGATTCAGGAGTCGACTAAAAAAGAATTTTAAAAGGATAATATAATTAATAGCAATAAACTTTCAAGATAGCCAGGTGACAGGGTAGGGTTGGAGTAAGAACAGACAGAGGCAGGGTGCATGGGCAGTCTGTAAGAACTTCCAGGAAGCTGGGAGTATCTCTAACAAGGTAGCAATATTGAGCAGACTGCAGTGGCTGCTTTCATTAGTGGCCTGCTTTGGAGTCATCTATTTAGTCCCCTGCTTGCAGAGTGGCTGGACCATTAGGACTCACAGGGAATTACCTCAGATGATTCATCAGGCTCAGGACACTCATGTTCAGGGATGAATCATTAGGCTCAGAACACTCATAACACAGGCATGTGGAAAATTGATATCAAACTAGATATCATTTTTGATAAGATTACAAGTTTGGTAGATAAAAGTAATAGTGTTGCTTGTAGTGGGTCTGGAAAAGAATTGGGGTTCATGGCGGATTATCAACTGAAAGGAGCTTCCAGTGCAATGCAGTGGCTAAAAGGGCTAATGTGATCCATGAATGAACAAACA
The DNA here is from genome assembly GCF_003597395.2 of Chelonoidis abingdonii. Lineage (NCBI taxonomy): Eukaryota > Metazoa > Chordata > Testudines > Testudinidae > Chelonoidis > Chelonoidis abingdonii. Next base: position 229,762,400 of record NC_133770.1, read on the forward strand.
AGGGACTACTGAGTATTTGGCACTGGTGTGACCACAGCTGGAATACATGTCCAGTTCTGGTGTCCACAGTTCACGAGGATGTTGATAAATTGGAAAGGGTTCAGAGAAGAGCCATAAGAATGATTAAAGGACTGGAAAACATGCCTGATATTGAAAGATTCAAGGATGTCTATTTAGCTTGTCAAAGAAAAGGTTATGGAGTGACTTGATCACAGTCTATAATTACCTACATGGGGAACAGAAATCTGATAATAGAGGGCTTTTCAATCCAGCAGACAAACATATAATAAGATCCATCAGCTGAAAGCTAAAATAAGCCCCCCCACCTCTTTTTAAAAACACAAGGGTAGTTAATCATTGAAGCAATTTACCAAGGATGGTCACAGATTCTCCATCACTGAAAATTTTTAAATCAAGATTGGATGTTTTTCTAAAAGATATGTTCTAACTCAAATGGAAATTAATTCAGGGAAGGTCTATGCCTTGTGATATACAGGAGGTCAGTGTAGATGATCAAAAAGGCCTTGTAATCTACATGTTTATTTAAATCAAACAAAATCATTCCAAAACACGCTTCAGAACATGCTTCTCCCCCCAAGAAGAGGATGAGAGAACAAACACCACATGACAGATGTATAATCGTATTGCTTAATGCACTACTGAAAAGTGCTCAAATATTACAGTGATGAATGTGGTATAAGGATCTATATAGAATAGCATAAAATATGTTTTCACATGTCTGCTGGTGATAGTCAGTTCTAAGCTCACCACAGTTTTAAATGCAAACACTGCCAGAATCCCATTCCAATATTTGTCCCATTAGGAAATTACCTTGTGATTCCTGGCAATATGTTGTATTTGCATGGCAAATCCTTAGACTCAAATACAGTTTGCATATATATTTTCAGAAGTCATCTTCATTCACTACATCTGAGACAGATAGGCAGACATATTTAAACACCATGAAATATTTAATTGACTGGTCTATCTTTTTATTCTTCTAAGAAGAATAAAACAATTCAGTGACTTTTTGTTGTATTTCATAAGAAATTGGCTATAATATCAAGAAAGGGTTGGTTTTTTAGCCATAAGTTCAGTGAAGAGAGCATTAAAAAGAGAACACATTAACATGCCTTTCAGGTCAACAGACAGGCTCTTATTTTTTCATATGTTCATTTTGCTAGTGTCTGAGTAGTAGATTCAATAAAAACTCCCCAGCTTACATTATCACAGCCCTCCAAGATCATGCAAGCATCCTCCCAATTGATCTGCAAGGTCTGAAAGCTGGATGTAGTGTTTAGTAAATTGGGCCCTCATGAAAACAAGCACCTGAAGTATTCTCACTTTCCAAATCTGAGCCCAGTTCTGACTATTTACTTCAATAGAGTTATTCCAGATCTGCACACTTATGAGAGCAAAATTGTGCCCTTTGAATCATCAGAAAAATGACCACCACTATGAATCATCTTCTCCAGCAATTACTGTACTCCCCTATGGCATATGAGTCATTCTATAACTCATGTCAGTTAGTTATTGATAAAGATTGTGGAGGACCACTCCCCTTGAGGAAGAACTTAATTGGCTCTTCTGATGCCTACCAATGAGTAATAAGATGACATTTTTGCAGCCTTTGTTCATGCCTCTTGTTCTACCGAGAATTACTTGGTGGAGAGTTTAGTGGAGATTTTATTGTAATAAAGGACATTCTTTAACTGGAATTTTTAACTTTCACCCTTTCCCTAAATTACCTGGGCTTGCTCCCATTTAATGTTATTTCTGGTTTCTCAAAACACCAAATCACCAAATCAAGGTGAAAAATCTGTGCATATCTAATTTTTCCAAATTAGTATCAAAGTTTCAATGAGAGGAACTTTTTTAAAAGTACTTTACTAATGGCTCGATTGTGATAGCCTTACTCACTCTAAGAAGTACCTTATTTCACTAGCAGTCCTATTGATTTCAATCACATTTTTCTTGATGTAAGTAACAATATAATCACAAGAGTTGGCAACACTGAATCAGAAACTGCTAGACAAAATATCAAGACTTAAATGTGGGTTACTTTTATGATTATTAATCTACCAGTATACTCATCCAGCACACAGGAAGACAGTGTCTATCTGTCCTGAAAAGCTTAGTCTATATACACAGAAAACACATGACAGTAGCACTTCAGAGGGCTTTCTTAACAAAATAACATCTTTTTACTGCTATGGTTATCATTTGTGGACCTTGAGGAACAGGAAAGGTATTTGAAGTTGAAAAGGGTAGTAAGGGATAGTGACTAGGTTTTGTACAAGTGGAGTCTTGCACTACACTGTTAGCTCCACTAGCCTAAACATCATTCAGATAGCACTGACCTGAATTTCCCTTCCTTACCCGACCAGGTTTAAAACTTGCTGACCCTTCCTCATCTTGCTTTCTTTCATGAGTAAAACAGATAGTACTTTGAAGTCCCAGAGCTAGATTCCCCGCCATTCCCACACTTATGAGTTCTAGGCTTCTGTGGCTTTCCTACAATCTGAGACCACTTGGAGCTTGAGGCAGTAATTGTACTTGCATCTATTTCTATAGACCTGCCCTCATCTTTTCCTGAGGTCTTAAACTGAGCCTCCAATCCTTTGTGCAGCTCTTTGGTTAAAAAAAGAATGCTAGAGACCCATATTTCCATAGTTCTAGAGCTCTGACATTTGACATGATAATACAATGACTGATTCCTGACAAATCATGTTCATTCTCAACTCTTAACCAGAGAACAAAACTTCATTTTATTCTCAACAGTGAAGAGCCTAGATCTGACAACTAATTGTTTTGAAGAGGAGTTACTTGTCTTGTTATTCTGCTTTCAAGGCCGGAGGAGATACCATTCATTCACTTCAGGCGACCTTTAATTTCTCTTCCCCCACCAATACTCACTCCATCCCCAAATAAAAAGCTTTCATAATTTTGTGTTTTCAGCAGGCTGTCAGGAAAGTCTTCCAATACATTTATCAGAGCCTTTATTCTGCATATTCCATCTTCCCTCTAAAAGAAAATATAGAAGGTAAAATTAAACCACTTCTTAAATAAAGCAGCCTCAAGCTGATTCCAGTGCAATTCGAGTTTAAGATCAATGCTGTCAATGTGTATATAATGTGTTGATAGAGGTGTAAACTTCCTTTAATTGCCTTGCTGTTGTGTATTGTTTTTTTTTAATGCCTTTAGATTATATTTATTAGCAAAGGAAAGAAACCAAACAAGGGGAAATGTTAAAAAACTGTTACCCTGACTATTCACCTGTTTTTCCCCATGGAAGAAACTTACAGAACACTGAGACACAAGCAGTATGGGATGATCCAAAGCCTACTGAAGTCAATGGAAAGATTCCTATTGGCTTCAAAGGCCTTTGGATCAGACCCTATAGCAGTGCAATGCATTCAGGGAGCAGAGTTTTAATTTAAATTTTTCACAAATGCATGTTGCCAGTGGGTATAGAAAAGTGTCTCAGAAGTACATGACACAGAGCTTGTTGAACTGTTTATAGCAAAAACTATTAATTATCAATTCTACTCTTTTTCTCATGAACTGTTTGTATCCATATAACAGTTTTCACAAATAGTTTTCAACTATTCATTTTGATTATGTTCTATTTGTTGTTATTATATTGTGCAGTTGGTCACCTAAGTTGCATGGCAAGTAAGGGTGTCTTCATTTCCTGCATGGTAAGGAGATTAAGCTCATAACAAACAATGATGGTTATTTCAACTGTTTTGAATATTCAAGCAAAAAAAATTGCACTAGCACAGTTTCCCTTTTTTACATCTACTCTTAGAGGCTCCCAGATACAGTAACTCCTCACTTAATATTGTAGTTATGTTTCTGAAAAATGCAACTTTAAGTGAAACAATGTTAAACAAATCCAATTGTCCCATAAGATTTAATTTAAATGCAGGGGGTTAGGTTCCAAGGAAATTTGGGGAGGGGCAGACAAAAGGCATTATACTGTATACTGTACAGTACTGTACTGTGGTTGGGAAGTCCCCCTGGCTTACCCCACACAGGCATAGCCTACTGCAGGCAAGGAAGCTAGGAAGCACCTTTGCAGCAGCAGAGGCAGCTTCCCTGGAGAACAGGCTTGGATTTTGCTGGGAATGCTCCAGGCCCATCTCTTCCTGTCCCTGCTCCACTCCAGGCCCACCTCTTCCTATCCCCACTCCACCTCCTCTTTGGAACATGCCACATCCCTTCCCCCACAAAGTCCTAAGTGCTGCCAAACAGCTTCCCCACTCTTGCCCCTCTCTCCCAGAAAATCCTAAGCACTGCTAAACAGGGAAAGAGGGGGAGGAGTGAAGACACTGTGCTTCCCTGCTCCTCCCCCTCCCTCCCAGAAAGTCCTAAGTCCCTTGTAAAGTCCTGCTTTTTCACAGAATTTTACAAGCAGGCAGCCAAATGACATTATAAGAGAGCACTGCACAACTTTAAATGAGCATGTTCCCTAATTGAGCAGGGACATAACATTGAAACAATGTTAAGTGGGACAGTGTTAAATGAGGAGTTAATAGGGCTGTCAAGCGATTAAAAACATTAATTGTGATTAATCACGTGATTAATTGTACTGTTAAACAATAATAGAATACCATTTATTTAAATATTTTTGGATGTTTTCTACATTTTCAAATATATTGATTTCAATTATAACACAATACAAAGTGTACAGTGCTCACTTTATTTTTATTACAAATATTTGCACTGTAAAAAAGAAAATAGTATTTTTCAATTCACTTAATACAAATACTGTATTGAAATCTCTTTATCATGAAAGTTGAACTTACAAATGTAGAATTATGTACAAAAAATAACTGCATTCAAAAATAAAACAATATAAAACTTTAGAGCCTACAAGTCAACTCAGTCCTATTTCTTGTTCAATCAATTGCTCATACAAACAAGTTTATTTACATTTGCAGAAGAAAATGCTGCCCACTTCTTGTTCACAATGTCACCTAAAAGTGAGAACAGGTGTTCTCATGGCACTTTTGTAGCCAGCATAGCAAGATCTTTACATGTCAGATGCGCTAAAAATTCATATGTCCCTTCATGCTTCAACCACTATTCCAGAGGACATGCGTCCATGCTGATGATGGGTTCTCTTCGATAACAATCCAAAGCAGTGCAGACCGATGCATGTTCATTTTCATCATCTGAGTCATATGTCACCAGCAGAAGGTTGATTTTATTTTTTGGTGGTTTGGGTTCTGTAGTTTCCTCATTGGAGTGTTGCTCTTTTAAGATCTTCGAAAGCATGCTCCATACTTCATCTTTCTTAGATTTTGGAAGGCACTTCAGATTCTTACACCTTGGGTTGAGTGCTGTAGCTATTTTTTGAAATCTCACATTGGTATCTTCTTTGCATTTTATCAAATCTGCAGTGAGTATTCTTAAAATGAACAACATGGGTCATCATCCGAGACTGCTGTATCATGAAATATATGGCAGAATGCAGGTAAAACAGAGCAGGGGACGTACAATTCTCTCCCAAGCAGTTCAGTCAGAAATTTAATTAGCACATTTTTTTGGAAGCATGGAAGCATGTCCTCTGGAATGATGGCTGAAGTATGAAGGGGCATACCAACGTTTAGCATATCTGGCATGTAAATACCTTGCAATGCCGGCTACAAAAGTCCCATGCAAATGCCTGTTCTCACTTTCTGGTGACATTGTAAATAAGAAGTGGTCAGAATTATCTCCTGTAAATGTAAACAAACTTGTTTATCTTAGCTATTGGCTGAATGAGAAGTACGACTGAGTGAACTTGTAGGCTCTAAAGTTTTGCATTATTTTATTTTGTTTTTTTTAGTGCAGTTATGTAACAAAAAAAATCTACATTTGTAAGTTGCACTTTCACGATAAAGATATTGCACTAGAGTACAAGTATGAAGTGAATTGAAAAATACTGTTTCTTTTATCATTTTTACAGTGCAGATCTTTGTAATAAAAATGATATAAAAGTGAGCACCGTACACTTTGTATTTGGTGTTGTAATTGAAATCAATATATCTGAAAATGCAGAAAACATCCAAAAATATTTAATAAATTTCAGTTGGCATGCTATTGTTTAATAATGCAATTAATCATGATTAATTTTTAATTGCAATTAATTTTTCTGAGTTAATCGTGTGAGTTAACTGACATTAACCGAGAGCCCTAATTAATATGCAAGGAAAGAGTATTCTGGAAATCCGTTTCCCTGGCAGGGAATACTACAAAGATTCCCTTACGGAAGGGAAAGCAGAATGCCTCTGGTCATGAGTCACTGATACTAGAACAGCTATTCAAGCATCACCTTGGCTGTTTATGGAAAAGACATGGTGATTAAGGAGTACTGTTTTGGCAAGACAAAGTGCATGTGGAAAAACAGAGCATAGGAGAACTCAATTTTCTATGCAGTTGGAATTTGTAGGGGAGTAAATTACTCAAAAATATTTTGGAATTAAAAGAAGAGGTAGTTTTGACATTGAGTGCCTAGAGTTTCACTTTTTTCAGAATCCTTTTATTAAGGCTACACAGGGGGATTCCACACTAAACTTCTGATGTTACTTTCTCTACATTCATAACTCATACCTATACTGCTTTTTAATTTTCCATTCTGGAATTTGAGAAAATTCATTTTTATTTCATAACCAATTTGAGCTGCACTAATGTGAAATTAACAATATGCTTTAACAATATCCTTGCATTTGTTAGGGGGCAACCTACGCTATTGTATGGAATCAGATTTGTCACATTCTAATGGTCCTATTTACTCCATTGTTGACATTAACTTCAGAGTCACACTTTTGAAGCCACTGACAACATTCTTTGCTGCTAGTGTCCTGTGTCTTTTACACCTGACAGCAGATTTGTTAAATTCAAACATCCACATTTAATCTAATGTTGATGTTTCTCTATAGTCAAACACTTAGTGCAGTTCTTGTTTATCACTATAGTCATCATTCCTTGCCAGGCACTGTATTATTTGATTTTTATTTTTCCCATCTCCAGTTTAAACTATTGTGCTCTAGACAGTCTATTGGCTTCCACAGCAGATTATAATTGTGAAGTCATTAGGCCAGAAAGAGAATGATTCTGTAGCCTACTGATTAGGGCATTCTGTTGGAAGACCTGAGTTCAAGCCTCTGCTCCAATACATATTTAAGTATTTACACAAAGTGAAACAGCTACAACAGGAGAGATTGAGAGAGACCCCTGTCAGATATCCCATAGCCTGGAGGTTTGGATGCTCACCTAGGAATAGGGAGGTCTGAGTTCCAGAGCTGAGATTCAAAGCCAGGTGTCATCACTCCCAGATGAGTACCCTAACCCCTGATAATGGTTATGGGGGCCTGTGATGACACCCTTCCTCCTCTGGTGTTGTGAATGATGTCTAAATCCCGTTGCAAAACTAGTCACCCCCGCCCCCCCCCAAAAAGTCTCTGAAACTATTTGCAGAATTAGTGTTGAATTTGTGAACAGTTTCAGCTAGTCTGAAACTGCATTTTTTGGCAAAAATTAGTCCACATTTTTGATATGGCTCTAGTCTCTTTATGAGCAGCTGTCAGGAGCACGTACTGTGCCTTTAAAAGCAGAGCACATGCTAGGAAGAACTGATTGGAAGCAGCAGCTTCACCAGACACTCAGCTAGCAGCTCCTGGCTCACCGTTAGCTTTTGTAACCCTGTTCTAGTTCTAATGAAGCCTTACTCCTAGGAGACCAGAGTGTTTCTCCATCTTCTGAATTCACAAGGCAATGCAGCAGTGACTCAGGACAAAATGGCTGCTGTCACTGCACATAGGCAGAGTTCTTGGAAATTTGAAGGTGCAGTGCACAGAAAAAAAAGAGGCGTCCCACTTTTCATAACTACTATAAAGCACAGTATAATACATAGCCAGCATATATTTTAATCAGACGGAATTCACATAGGTTTCAAAGGCCAGATCATCAGTTGGGGTAAATTAGCCACACTAATTTATATTATCTCAGAATTTTAAAGGCTGGAAGGGACCATTATGCTCATCTACTCTGAATTCTTGCACAATGCAGGACACAGAATCCAATAATTTCTGCATTAAACCAATACATTGTGATTTAATTAGTACATATCCTTTCAAAGTGATCCAGCTGTGGTTTAAGATTCCTTGGCAATATGTTCCAAAGGCTAATTACTCTCACTGTTAAGAATTTGTTTCTTAGTTCCAGTTTTATTTCACTGAGAAATTCTCCATCTCTGTGTGGTAGGAGGGCAAAGGGAAGAAGTCCTCTAAATTGGCCAGATGCCACATATTTGCAGTGTCTTATAAGATTAACTTTGTTGCACAAACACTTATCATGGGGCAGGAAGGCACCTGGAGCTCACTCAAAGAAGCATTACATTTTTGAGAAGTATGTTTTTATAAAATAAGCATATAATTTATGTATAAGTATAATCTTAATAGGTCAGAGATATATGTGTACTCTTGATACTTACATTGCTCTGGTACTAGGAGCTTTGGTTTCATATTATAAGGAGCAGAGCAGAAGAGCTAGAATTTAGCCCTAGACTGTACCATTAATAGTCTCTGTGGTAACAGTCTGCGGAAAATATGCAGGTTCAACAGATATTTCTTAGGGCTTGTTTACACTTGAAAACTCATGTGAATTAAGCTAGGGTGTGAATTTAAAATGCATTAGCTGTTTTGAATAACTCCATGTGTGAAATACTTATTCCAGAATGTGTGCTATTGCTCTTTAAATTCACATCCTACCTTAATTCCCGAATAGGGGCTTGTCAACATGGTGAGTTAGTAATGTGGCAGGCTGGCGTGACACTCACTAACTCACCATGTAGATAAGCCCTAAAACAGTGTCCACACATTTAATTAATCAGGACCAACTCCATATACAGACAATCTGTTATCCACCTGTGTGAGCACATAGCCAGAGACCCAATCTTGCCAAAACTGGATTAGACGCAAAGTGAGTTTACTCACCTGTATGTAAAACATTTAGTAGTATATGAATTTGTTTTTAAGTACAAATTGATCCCTGGTGTAACTCCACTAAAGACAGTGTCATGCCAGGGATGTATTTAACTCAGTAGGTTTAGGAAGCAATTATAACCCAGCTCTTATCTTGTCTAACGGCTAGATTTTAATAAGACATGATAAGCGGCAAAACATAAAGACTCATTATTATACTTTACCATCCCCTGCTTTCAGCTTCCATTCTCACTTCAGAAACATTGATGCTAGTTGTCATGGTTACCTGCCCTATTCCTTCATGCTGCTTTTATAAGATGCTTTGAAGCAAAAGGTTCAACCCATCTGTTAGAGATTTGCCCCTTGAAAAACACCCTTTCCTTCAGTCTCCAGAAGCTGTGAGTGAAATCGTGGCCCCATTAAAGTCTATGGCAGAACTCCCATTTGTTGTGTCATTGGTTGTCGTGGTAATAGAATCTTGTGTTGCTATGGTAACTGAGTTAGATTATTAAGGGATAGCCCAGGCAGTTTTGGCTAGCTATTGGTTAGTTCTGTGTGTGGCAATAAATGACTGTTTCAAGGTTTACAGAAAACACCATTGACTATAATGGGGTCAGGACTAAGGTGACCAGATGTCCCGATTTTATAGGGATAGTCCCTATATTTGGGGCTTTTTTTTAAATATGGACTCCTATTACACCCCACCCCCATCCCGATTTTTCACACTTGCTATCTGTTCACTCTAGTCGGGATGTCACCCTGTATTTTTAAATTCTGTTGATCATTTGGCAATTATTTCATTGTTAGACTAGGCTTAGTTTTTTATAAAGTCACTATTACTATTACTGGAAAGATGGGCAATCCTGTTACTAAGAGGTACACATAATTCCTGATATGGTTTGCAAAACTCTCAGTACAAACCAGGATGCTAACTGAGAGAGTAATTGGACTCTTTGTTTGCTATTCATTATTTGTATTACAATAGTGTTTACAGGTTCCAAATGAAATTCGGGTCGTGCTGTTCAAGTTGCTGTGCATTCCCTGTTCCAGACAGTTCACAATCAAAGCAAACAGCTGGGGTACCAAAGCAGAGAGAGATAAGTGGCCTGTCCAAACCCACACACAGAAAGAATATGTCAGATCTGGGAACTGAACCAATAGCTCTTGAGCCCCATCCACTGTGTAACCACAAGGCAATCCTTGCTCCAAAATATGAATTGAAACATAGTTGACTAAAGAGATGCATAAATGAGTGAGAAATCATAATGCTGTATTATGTCATCCACATCAGACAGTCTGGTCCCTGTGCTAGCCAGTTGGAGTCAAATGTTCAAACTTAGGCACAACTTTGTCAAAAGTTAATCTGTGCAATAAATGTTAGTGATAAGTGAATACCAATATATTTTGTGTGAATAATAGTACTAATTCATAATTTTATTTTTAAAAAAAGGTGAAATTCAATCCAGTGCAGACAACAAAAGTGGGATTTAAAAAGTTATAGGTCTTGTGCTGAACATCTGTAAAGGGACATATTTCACCCAGTGTTCCCTGGCCAATTTACTTAGTTGGAGTACCTAACAAACAGCTGCAATTCAAAATAATAAATAATAATAAAAATAATAATAATTAATATCCAATATGTAATAATAACACCATACAATAAACTACTATGGGCTTTGGATCAGATCCTAAATGGATCTGGATTTTTTTTTCTTCCAAAAAGATGCACCTGTTTATTGACAGCTATCAACGTATAAAGTGGTTCAGAGTTTGACATAATCAGTTTGCTAATCCTTAAAAATATAAAATCCTCATTCATGAACCTCTTTTAATCTTAAAATATGCCAACAGAAGGCACAGGGAAAGGCAAGTTTTTTGTAGATCTAGTAGGGTTATTCTGTAAGCATTTTGGATGGAAGAACCATGAAGAAAAATTCCTCCTAAATGTTCATTAGTGCTACATAGCCCTTTGGGAGTGCTAGAGTATGTGGTATCCTGGAAGTGACAGCCATGGAGATGGCATCCCATTAGTTATAGAACAGGTACAGCAGGGAGTAACAGTGAAAGCTTTCGCACCTTTTCATGGCAATGGTTCTCACACTTGCGATGGAGGGACCATCTCTATAGTGAGATGGTAGTATAGTTCCTAAATTTATTCAGTCCTTGGTCTTGCTGCTGACATTGCCCACAAAGGTGTTCACTGTGATTGTTGGTTTCATCATGTAGACACGTATGTAAAAAGAACTGAACTAAGTTACCTATACATTTAATGTAAGCCACTAAATAACTGAAGCTATGACATACCTTGCACATCCTAGTAAGCAAAATTTATATTACTGTACCAGCTAGAAACCCAGAATTTCATTGTGCTAAGTGATACACAACACTGAACAAAGACAGTGCCAGTAGCAAAGAGTTTTCAGCCCAAATAATCATTCTATTCTTGAGTACCTCCACTAACTCATTGTTAATTTCAGCATCCAGTTCAAAATTGCCCTCTTATCTTTGAAGATCGGATCCTTTTCCAGCATAGCTTCACACTCTCTCTCCTGATCTGTTTTCCCATTTATCCCCAGCTTCCTCTCCCTCCTTTTTTCCCACTCTTACCCTGTATAGGACATGAGACTCTACTTCTCTGTAGCACTTATAATTTGAAAAGGACTTTCTGTACGTTTCCTTCACTGAGTGTCCATTCTTCTCAAATCTCATCTGAAAATATATGTATTCTCCCTTGCTGCATGCCCCTAAATTTCCTCCTATCTCTGCTATTCTTTAGCTCTGTAACTATATATTCTATATAACTGCATTGTTAAGTCTAATGCTTGAGACACAATTTTGAAAGTGGCAATGAGATATAAAGATATATTGGATAAGGCAGCTGTCAGAAGATAAAAATTTCTGTGTGAGATCTGAACCAGTGCTATCCTTGGAAACCTATTATCTGCCCCTAAGCCAAGAAGTCTCCCCCATTGTTTACTTTCCTTTGCTGAATAGAGACTTCTGACTCCTTTCCTTAATGAATTACTAAGTGATAATAAAGAAAATAGGAAATGAAAAGTTGACAGTAAATCAAATTCCAAAATATTAAAAAGTGATCAGAAATACAGCAAAACAAATGCCACTATAAATCACTAAAAGTAAGGGATACTACAATTTTGACTGCTCTTAATGTGGATAAAAGGTGTGGCGAGAATCAGATTTTGAAGTGAAAAGCACTCTTATTAATCCCTATTCCAAACAATAAGAACAAATAATGACAAAATGAATACATTCTGGTAACAAATATTGATCCAGGGTGGGGAAATTATATATATATATATATATATATATATATCAATTACACATAGGATGGGGTTCCTGAATAGCTTTTAAAGATGCAGTAGAATTGTCTATCCATTACAGGGTGTTTCAGGTTTGTTAGGTTTTTCTTTCTTTTGGGGGCAGGTTTTGAGGCTACACTCTAAATTCATGCAAAGGACATGAGTATTTATCTTATTTTCCATTTAGTGGCTATATGTTTCTTTTCTGATGAAAAAACAGTATTTCATCTATAAGGAGAGCCTTGAAATTTGTCAGTACAATAGGTATGTATGTACAGGGCAGCCCAGAGGATTCAGGGGGTCTGGGGTCTTCAGTGGTGGGGGGACGCCCGCTGCGGCGGCAATTCGGCATGGGGGGGTCCTTCCGCTCCGGAACCCGCCCCTGAATTGCTGCCGAAGACCTGGAGCGGAAGAAGCTTCAGGGTCCCTAAAAAATTCTCGTGGGGGCCTGGGGCAAATTGCCCCATTTGCCCCACCCCAGACGGCCCTGTGTATGTATCCACTACATTTTAATTAAATGTCTTACATTGTTTGGTGACATTTATGCCATTTTGCAGGCATGGGGAGCATGATGTGAACTAGGGAACTGGCTTTGGCTGATATCAGTAGACCTTGATTTTACATCTTTTTTTTGTGACAAATACTCTGTAAAACATCCCTCTGTTTAGAGCTAGATTATGTCCTTGTTTTACTTAGTCAATCAGAGCTATAAGGTCCCACCTTCAAACTCCTGCTTGGCCAAGTAAGATGTCCCCACATCTTGGGGACAGGTCTAGGGAAGGGCATCTTACCAAACACTCCCCTCTGTGAGCGAGGGGGCAGGGAAATGTGGTGAATGAGCAGTGCCAATGCGCCACACTCATACTTCCTGGCCAGAGTTGTGGAAGCAATTAGATAGCTGCATCTTTTCTGTAATTTGTGTCCCCCTTGTAGAAGAGGGCAGATGGGATTTTGCCCAATTGGGGTGTAACGTGGTTGGCCACCACCTACACAACCCCTTGTGACTAAATGTCACCCTGCAGTGCTCTGCACCTGTTGTCTCTCTCTGGGGGTTCCTTAACCAAACTCAAAACAATTCAAAGAAAATTAACACATTCCCCAAGTGGGGTCTAAATTAGTCACTCTTTCTATATACACTGGCCCTCTCTCCCCTTAGTTGGGGGGGTTCACAGACCTGTTTCCCAGAACTGGGAACTCTTCAAAGTCTCTGTAAGAACTAGTCTTGTTAGTGGTGGTGGTGGTGGTCGTGGTGATATTGTTGCCACTGCCAGCTACAGCTTCTTGAGCCTCTTTTTCCTGAGCATCCTCCCACTCATTGCAGGCATCTGCAGACCTTTATAGGGAATTTTCTGACTCAGGTGGAAATTATCCTATAATTAAAGCTGGCTTAACCTCAGGCTCTCTAGCCCAGAAGCAAGCCACCCTGTTACACCATGACAGAGATTATTCCTCAAGTGCTCAGGAATTATTCCTAAAGACACAATTTTACCATTAGTTACTCCTATTTAGGGGAAGGTAATAAGTTTTGAAACCATTTTTCACTGAGGATGACCATTTTATTTCCAATATCTCTATCTGTAAGATGCTATTTTCAGTTATATTTTGATCTGTATTTGCATCAAATCTGAGTTTTAAGCTACTTTCACAAACATTTAAAATACACAGGTGGAATTTAGGGTTTTTTTTCCTATTTCCCCAGGTACGAGTACAGCTATACTGAATCATCAGCTGTTTATTCTGATATTTTTGTTTCATCTTTCCCATGTCTATGTTAATTAGGGTGACTAGGTAGCAAGTGTAAAAAATCAGGACAGAGATGGGGGGTGGAGGGGGATAATCAGTGCCTATATAAGAAAAAGCCCACAAAATCAGGACTGTCCCTGTAAAATCAGGACATCTGGTCACCCTAATGTCGATTGACTTGAAATTCTCTAATGCTGTAGCTGCAGATCAGTGCACAAAAGTGCATTTTATGATTATAGCTCTGTTCCCTCCCCCCCCACACACACTTTTGTATAATTTAGCAATAAGTCTTGTCAGGCAGGCAGGGGAATTTACATCTGATCCAGCTGTGATACTTGACTAGAATTTTCTGCTTTTCATAATTCCATAAAGTATACCCAGGCACCAGACATCCACCATATGGGATGGCTAGCCCACACTACATATATGGAGGCAGCTGGGCTCAAGTGACTTTTGGTTGAGAGACTCCCACAGGAAACAGAATGAAAAACTAGAACTATAGGTTCCTATGTGCATCAGATCTAGTGCATAATTTGCAAGGTTTCCCTATTGGTATAACCAGCATTTGCAGCTAGTGTTCTTTTCCCCCCTCCATATATTATATAATTTCAATAAAACTCTCACACTCCCTTCTGTTAGGTGCTTAAGCATTGCATTTTACATGCTTTCTTTACCTGAGGCTGTGCTTTTACTGTTGTCTATAGCTTTTGAGAGTTTCTGTCTGCTGATATTTGCATTACCTTTATATTCTACCCAACTATGTAAGAGCTCATAATTTTATTCAACAAACTCTTCTTTGTTCACAAAACTCAGTTTGATTTGTGTCACTACTAACTTTTTGGAACTTTTTTGCTAAAATGTCCACTTTTCTTGAGTTAGAACTTTCAACTTTATCATTTACTGTAAGACTAGGTATGAACTCTGTTTTTTTCTCCATATCCCATTCATACTTTTTACTTGTTTATATATCTCTGAAACTTCATAACCTTTGTGTATTTTTCCCACAGTATTTCTCCAGCTTTTTCTTTGCCTTTTTAACAATTCTGTCACTATGCTTTACATATTGTATAGTTCATTAAGTCCTTGCTATTCATTGTACTTTTTGCTTGTTTGTATGTTCTGTCTTTCTCTCTCTTCATTCCATCAGGAAATTGGATTTCTGAGTTTGTGCCAATTCAATGTCTTACATATAACTAGGCTGGTTGCTGTTATAACACCTTTTATTATATTATCATGAAACTCCTCTAGATTATCACTTATACAATTGGTACTTAGGTACTCAACACACTTACGCTTAAAGAGTCTCCAATTTGCTTTTCAAATGCTCCAGGAAGGAATTCCTTTAGTGTTTTCAGCAGTACCTTGGCCTTGATTTGCAATTAGCATAGGGAAGTGATCACTTCCCATTCCAACTTCTTTATAGATTTCCTGGCTGCATTTACTTGCAATATTGCAATTTCCAGATCTAAACATGAAAAGTTCCATCCATTGAATTAAACCTAGCAGGTGCTCCAGAAATTAGCAATACAAGGTTGTGCATGTCAATGAATTGTTCCAGGCATTTTGTCATTATAATCAGTTTTCCTGCTTCCCTGTATTTCATTATGGCCATTAAGGTTTCCTCAAATAATATGCAGGTCTTTGGCATGCTTAACTAATTCTAATTTGTTTAGAGTTGGTTTTTTTTTAAAACATGGGTTGTAAATATTAGATTCATATAAAGGGGCTATTATTCTGCAGAGGAACATCAACAGTATTGTACTCAAAACTTAAGTTCTGTACATCAATATCAACATACAGTAACTAAGACCTGCCTTTATAAATATATTGGCCCTTCCTCCTCTTGTTATTTCTCTGTTACATCTAATTACATCATATCCTAGAAGTCTAAACATAAGCTCTCACTAACCATATTTCTTGTATGTTTATCATGTCAGGTTTGTTTTCCTTTTCAAAACCAGTTTTCTTTAGTTTAATAACCCATGGTCAGGAATTGTGTGTTCCATAAAAAAAAAGTTAGAACCATCATGTTTAAACTCCTTTACCTTAATTTAAAATGGCATGAATGCAATTTATCAAGAAATTTCCTATATGCCAATATTTTTTGCTGCTTTTGTTATAATTTTTATTCTTTCAGTCTTCTTCCATGTATGTAAAGTATAATCAATCACTAATATTATAAATGCTATAAATTTGTCTTTATCTGCAAACAGTACACCGTTCATCTATTCCTCTTATATAAGCTTTCCTGCCCTGAACTGCATGTTGTTGTACCAGTATCTCTTTTCCCTCACTGGCATTTTCCTCCTCCTCCACATTCCACTGTGAATACCTTTTGGTAACTTCTGCTTAGGAGATTTTAGGATAGTTCTAATTTTCTGTATCTCTCTAGCTCATTCCACCGCCACGCACCATTTGTATGCTGCACTGCAGGGGTGCCAGAACATGAGGGCCAAGGGACCATGGCACTCCCACTTTTGAAAGTGGACACGTCTGGCCTGTCCACTTTTAGCCACAGGCCCAGCCCCCTGCCCCTCCCACTTTCCCCCTGAGGCCAGTGAGCCTAGGCAGCTGTGAGAAGCCATGGACCCTACATCTGCCCAGGGTAGTCCCCTCTCCCCCTAAGAGCAGCCCCCTGCCATTGTCCCTACTCCCCAGGCTCCCCACCTAGGGCAAGTGGAGGGGCCTGGGCTCCCCAGCCTGGCTCCTGCTTCTGGCTTAGCTAGGGGTAGGGCCAGAAGGACAGGGCATCATGCCCCCCCACACACACTTTTAGGAAGAATCCATCGTCCCTGCTACTGTACTTATCACCACAATTGATGCATTTTAACTCTATTCCTTCCATAGAGTTCTCATACAATATGAGCACCCTCCACATTTACCACACTCTTTTAGACAGCTGCAACATGCCCAAACTTTTGACATTTATAACATGTAAAAGGGCCAGGATATGATTTAACATGGATCAGCTGATAGTCTATGTTACCCCCATCAGGTAGCATTGCACCTTTAAATGTCAATTGGATGGCTGTAGGCTGAATCTGTTCTCCCCCTCTCCTGCTAATCAATCACTTAACAAACAGCACTTGGTCATCACCTACACCTTTTTAATTTCATCCTTAATCATGCCTACTGGAACCCCCACACATTACCCCTTTTGCTGCTGTTATAAATTTAGGTAGCTGGCAAATTATTTTTATGTTCCCTAAAACTGAAGTTTTAAATTTCTCAGCCTCTTCCTTATGTGTACATTCAACTGATAAATCTCCAGCCTGCATTCTTTTAGCTTTTAAAATATCTCAGATACTTTACCTAATCCATTCTGCTGTTTTCAAGGGATTAACATCTCCTATATTTACATTTCCAGCTGGTGATTTGATAATTTAAGATGTTGATCTTTTTCCTTACTCTTTTTTCCATCCCTTTCTGCTCCCTCTTCTTCAAATGCTGATATTTCTATTCTTTTTTCCTTCTTCCTAATCTGAAACCTTTCCTCAGCCCTTGCTTCATCTCCATAATGTTTCAGCAACTTCTAGCCTTTTCCCCTCAGCCTGTTTCCAGCTCTGTTCAGCCAGCCTAAGCCTCTCCCAGCCTACACAGCCAGCCTGCAGTCTGGCTATCAGCTGCCCCAGGCCCCACCTCACAGCCCCTTTCTGTTCTCACTTTCTGGCTTTATCATTCTATCCCATCTCCTTCCACAGCTGGGCTTCATCTGCCATTAGTGCCTATCAATCCCTGGTTCCCCTAAATTAACTGGCCCCTCCTGGCTCACACTGACCCTCTGAGGGCTTGTGTGGGATGGACAGCGCATCACAGGGAGTGAAGTGGATTTCATGCTAAATGCATAGTGGGTAGTTCTGTCTTAGAGAATTTTGTTCATTTTTCTACCCTTTCAGTCTTCTTCTGTTATAGATGTGCATACAACTCACGTGTGAGATCTAAATCCTGCTATCATTATGGACTAGCACCTCTTCTAAAGCCAGGTCTTCACTGCGACTTTAAATCGGTTTAATGGCCAATATACCGATTTAACGCTGTATCTGTTCACACGACGTCGTCATTAATATCGAGTTAACCGCCTCCTTAAATCGATTTCGGAACTCCTCCCAAACGAGAGGAGTAGCGCTAAA
>NC_133770.1:229780668-229785447 GCF_003597395.2 Chelonoidis abingdonii
GTTTAAACTACTTCGAAATAATCGTGCAGTGTAGACGTACCCTAAGAGTAGTCTCACTCGGCCAATATTGTTCATGCTGAGATGTATCTTACCACAAGTACTTCCATTCATTTCAATGGAACTAGTTGAAGATTAAGGTACTATAAAGATATCAATCAGCTCACAAGTGTCACATTGAGGAAAACTTGTCCTTTAACCCTTAACTTTTCCATTACTTGTGACCTGTACACATGCACACTGGATAAAACTAAAAGGAAATTGCAACAACTCCTCTCCTGTCCAACTGAAACCAATAAAATTCCAAAATTTTCAAGTTGCAGTCTGTGGTATAGTTTAAGCCAGTATCCTTAAAATTAGTTTTTTGGGACTAATTTCCCTCTGCAAAGATAATATAACCAGGATACAAAATATTCTTTTCTGTTTAAGATATTTATTTCCAAAATGGTACAAACATGCATCAAATATGAGATATAGCATGTGATTAAAATAATCTTCAAAACCTTCACAGAGGTCACACTAATGAGAACACATTAGTCAGATTTCCAGGAAATACAACCACACATTTTTCAAATCACCCTGCTGCTTATTTAAGTGAAATGTTACTAATATGCAGGCTCATCTGCTCACTCAGATTTATTCCAGTCCACAATATTTCAGCGTTACTGCAAAACCACACTTCCAATGTAGTAAACACTCAAACCTTTTACATCATCTTGTGGCACATGACCATCTCCTTTTTGATATGCATCCCTATTACATGCCACCATCTCCGGAATACTAAAGCTTGATATTCTGTAGAACCCGATCATGGCCCAGCCAATGTGGCCAAATAGAATCACAATCATGTGTTACCTCCCCTGACCTTGGTCCAAGCTTATACAGGTCAGAAGTTGTTGAATGCCAACTCCTCCTGCATTCCCAAAGTAAATGGACAGAGAGGGGAGAGGGCGTGGGCAGAGATTTGCCTCTAGTACCTCAATGCACCAGTCCTCATAGCAGATTACTATCTCTATAGTTCCTGCTCAGCTATTACCTGGTATATTTATTTCTATTAGAGATACAGTAATATCCATGGCAGTCTCTGCACCTACACATTCAGCCAGATATATGTTGGATCCTATCAACCTAGGCGATGTCACCAGGATATCATTTTCCTGGTCTGATCATCACCTCATCCAGGCAGAGCTCAGACCCTTCTCTCCTTCCCCACAGAGCAGTGAGTAAAGCTAGTCTGTCCCCAAAGACTCCTGTATTCCCTAGGTGAACAAGCCACCGAATCTGAGGCCAAAGCACCAATGAGTTTGTACAACATCAGGATTCACAGATGAAGTACAGCAGATGAATAACACATAACGTGAGAACACCAATGATACAATAAATAATTATTCTGAATCCATCCTCCAGCAGGACAAACAGTTACAGGATTAAATCACATCAGTAAAAGAGGCAAAACAAGCTGTCTACTCCTCTGTTACCAATGTGGCAAAAATCATGGCTAGCAGAGCTATTTTCCACAGTGAACCAGCTGATCAATCCAGACTGAACTTGACCAAAACACACACAGCAAAGCATAAAAAGCCCTGAAAAATATTAGAACCACATCCTGTGAAACATATCCACACCACTCCTAGCTAGTAAAAGCCAGTGAACATCATAAGAACATAAGAACGGCCTACTGGGTCACACCAAAAGTCCATCTAGCCCAGTACCCTGTCTGAGAATGGCCAAAACAACAACCAGGCCCTCTGTGACAGATTTGACAATTATCCGCAATATCCTTCAAAAACATGATATATTAAGCTTAAGTATTATTGTGGGCCAAGATTGTAAGTAACCTCTCTAGGGGGGAGATGTTGTGAGATGTGGGAGTTCAAAGGACTATATGAAATTGTGCCAGACAAGAATGGACTTTGAGACAATGAGTGTGAAGCTGGATTTCCTGGGGAATATATAAAGAGATGTTAATTCCCCACCTCTGGTTATGCAAAAACCCAGTTTATTTAAGATATTCCTTGAGCAGAGGGTAATTACTGGCTAGTTATCTGGTCCTGGAGATTGGAGATCAAAGGCCTGAGCTGTAGAAAGAAACAAGGCGATCTGCCTGGCAGGGCTGTGAATCTGAGACTTATGAACTTGTTAACCACACAGAAAACCCAGTTGTGGGTTTTGAAGGACTGACACTTGCCAGAGCCTGAGGGTGGAGTTGGGGTGAACTCTGGTAAGCTTTTCAGCATGCAGGTAGGTTCTTTTAAGGTTTTTAATATGTTTTCTCTGTAATGCTTTCACCTTAAGAGTAAGTGTGCTTGCTACTAAAGAGCCATGTTGTAATTTGTAACTGCAGGAAATTGTGCTGCTCATAGCCTTTGAAGAGAAACTACAGTGCAGGCACTGGCCTGTTTGGGCAGCTGGCTTGCTAGAAATATCAAGGTGTAAGGCAAGGAGCTATTCAGCCTTGGAAACCCCACCTCAGGAAGGAGAGACATGTGGATCTCAGCCTAAGAGAGGTAATCGCTGGGGACTGGCAGCCTAAAAGTGGGTGCCCCTGGTGGACCATGGAGAGAAAGTGCAGATGCAATTACCCTGAAGCTGCAACACCCATTACTGGGCCAGGTTGTAACAGTAACCACCAAGCTCTAATAACATGTGACTTACAGTCAGGATTCAAACTTGGAAACAGCACAGAGATGGCTATGATGACACAAAAAGACAATCGCTGAATGGCCATGAACTCAGGTAAGACCTCCATGCTCATATTGTTGGACCTCCTTTAACAAAGTGGACCACAAAGTACTTCTAAGCCTCCTACATGACTTAGAAAGAGTAAATGGCCCAGTAGTACAGTGTCTCCAATTATTCCTCTCCAGTAGAACTCAGCAGGGTGATGCTCCTCCGAAAACCCTCACCTGCAGGGATCCATATTATCCCCTCTTTTCTTCAATATCTATATGAGACCAGTGGGAAAGATAAATACACCAAGGGCTCAGTTGCCAACAGAATGCCAATGCCACTCCGCTATATAGCTCATTCTCAACTGATGCAACCACTGCCATTGCTAACCTGTCAGAATGCTTACAGCTCTTAGATGAAGAGCGGATGGGTCAAACTGAATCTGGGCAAGACTGAAGTGATACTGTTTGGAAAAGGGAAAGGTTTCAAAGAGATGGCCAAGGTGTTATCTCCAACTTCCATCAAAGCGTGGGGTCCTGTTTGATACTACCTAATCACCCAAGCTTAGTGAGGAATAGAGACTTTTCAGTTCTCACAGTTAAAAAGAAATTTTTTTTTGAAAATATTTTGGTTTCAGTTAAACTGCATCAGAAAATTGCTAAACATTTTGGTGAATCAAAGTAAATAAAATCCATTTAAGATTGAATTAAACTTGTCTAATTTGACCCTAAATGAATTTTCCCAGGTGGTGGCCTCCTTTATAACCTTCAGCCCAGTGGTCAGTGCACTAAATCAGGATATGCATTCAGTTCCCTCCCTCCCTGAAGTTTCCTCCATATTGCAGGAAAGTGCCCTAGCCAAAGGGGTATGGGATATTTTGGGCACATCTCTCACTCACTCTTGTTGAAGCTGTTCCACTTTTGATAACTAATGACATATTCATTGGAACAGGGATTTGAATTTGGTGTCCCACCTCTCAGGTGAGTTCCCTAATCACTGGGCTATAAAGTCTCTCTCTTTCTAGCCCAATGAATATTTATTTATACAAAGTGGAACAGTTCCAATGGGAAAGGTTGAAAGACTGACCCCAGAATAGCCAATAACCTCCTAATTAGTGCACTCATATGAGATATGGAGTAGAGCTGGATTAAGTTTTTCAGTTGTTTTTGTGTGTGTGTGTGTGTTTTGTTTTGTTTTCCTGGCAAAATGTCACATAATATCAAAATCTTTTGCAACTTTGATTACACCAAACAGTTTCAGTTGGGGGGAAAAAATTAAAACAAATTCCAGAAAAATCAAACATGTTTGGTTGTGACATTTTCAAAATGTGACATTTAGATTTTTTAGTTAGAAACAAAAATTATTAAAAACCAATCAGAAAAGTTTTTAAAATGGTCTAAATAAAAGTTACGTGTTTCATTTGACTTAAATATATTTTTTCTTTTTGCTTTACAGTTCACTGAATTTTGAAAAATTTCAGTTTCCATTTGAACTGGAATACATTTTTTTGATTTGCCAGTGAACTGAAAATTTAGCTAGTCACACAGTTCTATAGGGGAGATCTAGATTCAAGCCCATGCTCCAAATCAGGCATTCAAACCTGGATCTCCCACATCCCAGGTGAGTGCTCTAACCATAGGCACTGAGTTCCTATCTACCCAGGGGGTGGTCAACCCCCCTCCACCCCATGCCCCACCTCTACTCCACCCCTTTCTCCAAGCCCAGACCCCCTTCCCACCTCTTCCTGCCCCTGCTCCATCCCTGCTCCTGCTCCCACTTTACCCCTTCTCCCAAGGCCCCACCCCTACCTCACTTCTTTCCATCCTCCCCCAAGCGTGCCCAATCTTGGTGCCTCCCCCTGCCCCCCAGCACCTTCTGCATGCCGTGGAACAGCTGTGGGGGCAGAGGGAGGAGGGAGCTAGTGGATGGGAGGTGCTAGGAGGGATGGTGGAGCTTGGCTGCCAGTGGGTGCTAAGCAGGGCCGGTGCAACCATTTAGGCGAACTAGGCGGTTGCCTAGGGCGCCAAGACTTGGGGGCGCCAAAAAGTGGCACCCCCAAAAAAATTTTTAAATGGTTGCAGCCGCTGCTGCTGGAGGGGCTGAGCTGCCGGC
>NC_133770.1:229785740-229809715 GCF_003597395.2 Chelonoidis abingdonii
AAGGGAGCCCAGGCTCGCTCCCCCCCGGGTCAGCGGCCGCCGCTCAGCCGGAGCGGCGCCCGCCTCAAGGGTCAGCGAGCCGCGCTCACTTGGAAAACAGCCAGTGTGCCCCCCGGGGCAGGGGAGACGGTGGTGGGCCTGCGGCAGCTCCGCAGAACGTTGACTTCCGGCGCTAGTGATAGCCAGACCTAGCGCTGTTGTTGTGCTAAGCACCCTGCTTAATCTTTTTTTTGGTTCCAGCTTGTAACCATGGAGACACACCTATGCTTTAATCACCAGAGTGGATATTCTGGAGCGCTGGTGTGTTTCGTCTTTTCACATTTTTTATTTCTTTAATCTTAAGTATTTGGTAAAGGAACAATTCTAATTTGTATTAAATAGACAGGTAATGTTGTTATAGACTAGACTTGATACGCTTATCACCTTCTATTTAGAACCCCGTTATGTGAGCAGTTCCATAGCTAACTGTTCTTATAATCAGTGGGACTACATAAGAGTAAAGTCTATTAAATTAAGTTAAAGTGTCTGAATCTATATGGATTATGTGTTAGTAAAGAATTTATTCTATACTAATTTGTGTTCCATTTACATGTGTCTATTCCTACTTATTTTTCTTACAAGCTCTTAATCAAACTGCTTGCCCTTGCTGCGATACAATGAAATATTGCCTGCTTTTGTTAACCTTGAAATTTAACAAAGTGTTTTCACATCATACGAGGTAGAATTTTAATTATTTTTTGAAAGAAAGAAAAAAGCCGAGAGCTTTCTGGAGAACTAGATGCAATTAGAAAAATGAAACATGAGTGTAGATCCCAAGTGATCAAGTTGAAAAGCATTACAGTATGGATACCATGCATTGCCTTACTCCGCCAACTTAGTACATGTAAGTTTATTTTTCTTAGATAGTTCACAGGGAAGAATAAAGCATTTTCTTCTTAACGTAGAACTGTGAGCAAAGGGTAGTTTAGAGGTGCACATGCTGATTTTTCAATATATGACTTGCAATCTAGAGAAACGTGCAAAGTATTTGAAATGCTGTACGGAATCCAATAAGATAAGTTGATCACAACACCGAAAGTAATAGTCTAAAGATTAACCTCAGATTAAACATCTATTGAAAAGGAAGTTTGAAGCAAATAAATGATGCCCAATTGTATTATAAACAGAAAGACTAAGGCTTAATGTCTTTACTGGAAAGGGTTACAAAAACACTGACCAGAGGACCAATCAGAAAACAGATATTTCAAATCGTGGTGTGAGGAAGCCTTGGTTTGTATTGGTTTGCTTTGTTTCTCTCGATGTCTGGAAGGGATAGAGGTCATACCAGGTTCTTGCCAATCTCCCTGCTACAGTCTCATATATATAAAATGTGATATTGAGTAAAAGGTGTTATAGTCTTGATTATTTTCTGTATTGCAACGCTGGTATCTGCTGGTACGAGTTTAATGTGTACTTTAGTGAAAACGTGTAAATATTACATCTAGATTACAAGAGAAACTGTTTACCTTTTTTCTTTCTTTATTAAAGTGTGCTTTATAGACGCAGTTTGATTTTTTCCGTAGTTGGGCTCAGAGAATTGAGTCTGTACTTACATGGTAAAGTGGTGGGAGACAAGAAAAGAAGGTGGAGGAAAGGGGGAATCCTTGTTCAGATTCATGGAGCTTGAATCGTATTGCTCCTGGCTAGAGTGAAAGCTCTTTAAGATTCCAGGAGTTGAATCCAGTGATCTTCTAGGTAACCCAGGGAGGAACAGCCTAGGAGAGACACTATGGAGGGAAAGAGTTACTTCCTTTATTGAAATCCAGGGGGTCTGGGTCTTGGGGGTCTCCAGGGAAGGTTTTGGGGAGATCAGAGTTTATCAGGTACTCAGAATCCTGATTGGTGGCAGCGTATCAGATCTAAGCTGGTAATTAAGCTTAAAGGATTTCATGCTAGTACCTCATTTTTGGACTCTAAGGTTCAGATTGAGGAAAGTATACTATGACGCCAATGAACAAGATTTACTTGTGAATCATGCCAGAAATAAAAATTTAATAATTAAGAGTATTCCAGAGAGAAACAAGTCAGGTGAGCTGAGTAAATTCTGCAGCAGATGATTTGCACACTGAGGAACCTAAACAACTTAATTCAGGCAGGAGGATTCCAAATAAAAAGGAGCCCTGTAACTGTCTTCATAATGGGCAAAGCTGTGCTTATACATTTCAGTGTATACATAGAAAAGCCCTTCTCCCCCATGCCCTGAGCAGTCTGCTCATATATGTCCAAATTTCTATGACTGGCTTATAGCTGTGCCTGCAGTGTCTCTTCTCCCCATGGACCCATGAGATCCACCATCTCCTGTGGAGTCCAGGTAGGAGTGTGTTTGAACATGTAGCCAGCATGCTCAGCTGGGCAGTTGCTAGGTGCTTTCCATGCCAAGCAAACAGGAAACGGAATTTCAAAAATTCCTGGTCCTTAAAAAAGGGACGGGCTTCTTCTTGTGTACCTGGCCTCTGGGTAATGGAGTTCAAAAAAAGTGACCAGAGCGGTCACAATGGGGCATTGTGGGACACCTCCTGGAGGTCTCCATCGCCACTGCATCAACTTAAATACATTGACTGAAGTGTTAAGCCTCTCCCAGAGGTGGAGTTATTAAGTCAACATAGCATGCAAATTACATCAGCGGGAGGAACACTGTAATGTAGACGCGAAGATAATTAGGTTGACATAAACTGCCTTACGTCGATCTAACTCTGTAGTGTAAACCAGGCCTTAGAATGACCTTAGGATGTTACTCAAGCCTGCAAAAAAATTTATATCCTGACTGCTGTGGTTTGGCAAAACTAACTCCTGGTTGAGATTCAGTTAGGTAACAGATGAATTCTTCCACTGGCCTAGCTAGTGCATCTCGGAGAGGAGGGATTAACTACATTGAGGGTAAAATTCCTTCCATTGATGTAGGAAATGACTGAAGCTGCACTAGTGTAGACATAGCATCTCTCTTCCTAAATTCCCCAAATAAGGTTTTTGTAACTGCAAGTCAAATATAAACAACCCAAAGTATTTTATCCCTTCTATTACATCACCTCAATTAGTCTCCCCCCCCCCCCAAGAAAAATATCTTGTAGATCTGGATCCAGCTGTTTTATCAGTCCCTCTGGTTTGTAAATGGCTACAAGGGAGATTGGAGTTAGCTGTGCTTTTTGCATGATCCCAGGTTTAAGATGTGTCCTGCTCATCAAACAAATGTGCAAGTCTTCAATTAGAATCCAATTGGGAATAATGCTGATGTACTGATTTGAGATTTTAAATTTTTTCTCTCATTCTGCATCAGGATGAAGCCAAGACCTTTAAGGTTTTGAGTGAGAGCTCTGCCCAGAATTGCTTGCAGAGGTCCCAGCTTCGAGTCCCTATTCCAAATCAAGCAGAGTGGGGATTTAAACTTGGTTAGTACACTCACGTGGGATGTAAGAGATCCATCAAGCTATTAGGTATGATAAGGTGGGGGCAGGCGGGAGCTGTCTGTGACCATAAATTCTCATCCTGTATCCAAGAAACCTCTCTCAATGTTTCATAGAAAACCAAAAACTTGTCCAGTGAAAAGTTTTGGTTTTCAGCGAATCAGAATTTTCTGATAAAAAACCATTTCATCAAAAGATTTCTGACCGACCATGCTGACCACCTCTTAGCAGCACAAATTTCCTATCCAAGCCAATGGTCTTCTTAACTGGATTGGTTTTGGAATCACTTAGGATTTCTGTCCAAGATATCCAGTGTCTGTTTCACTGATGCATCAAGATTTTTATCAGGCAGATGCTGAGCATTTTCTGAAAATCAAGTTCCCTTCCAGAGCTTCAGAGTACCCCAAAATGAAGACACCCCAAATTGCTAGTCACTTTTGAAAATGTATGTAGGAAAGGTATCCGACTAGAATTAAATGTGGGGGAAAAGGACGAGAGCATGGTAGTAAAACAAGAAATCCAAAGAATTTCTTGTTTGAAAATGACCTATGTGAAACTAAAGTATACTAGTATAAATGCTTAACTGATATCTGATAACACTTATGAAAGTCTACTTGTTTCCAACACTAAAGTCAGAAATAAAATCATCAATAACTAGCTTTTTAAACATCTTTTTCCCATACTAGTCAAGAAGTAATGAGTGGTAAACAAACAAAACTCTCGAGGCAGCTGCAATGAGGTCCCTAAAGTAGTAATTGGATTTCATGTTTGGAAAAGAATGAGGGGAAAAAGAACTTTTCCAAACCTCTCTGCCAAGGTAACCATTTTTTTATGGCTCCCTATTTTCTTCCAAAAATCTATAATAACCAAGTAAGCCTAAACTGGTATTGACTGAGATAGTTGTAGGATGTTTCAGTTTTAATCACTTCAAAGAAATTTCAAGGTCTGTACTCTACTTTATTCACCTAAAGCAGTGGTTCTTAATTTTTACTGCAGCCTGCACCCCTTTGGTTCTCAAAATATGCTCACACCCCTTATCAAAAATCATAGAAGTAGGTCAGTTCTTTAAACCTAGATATATCATAACTATAGAATGAAAGAGATAGAATTATATATTTATTTTAATTCCACAGTAAAATTAAGAATATATGAAAAATTACACACTTTTTTTAAGTTTACCGGCTCAGTGACTCTTCTGCTGTTGCTTTTGTTCAATGATGTTTGAGAAACGAGGAACTTTTTTTGAAATAGCCACATGCATGCCATTGCTCACATTTAGGTGGTTTCTGGCCTTTGTTTTGAAGTGTAAGAATGATGAAAATCCTATCTCACACAAGTACGTAGTCCGAAATGGCACAAGGATCTCCAGCGCTGTCTTGGCCAGTTGTGGAAACGGTGCTAGATGAGCACACCAGAAATTCTCAAGCTTCATTGTCTCAAACTCTATTCGAATTTGGCCATTGACTCGTTAATTCAATGAGATCATCTTTCACCAAATCACTATCGTTTATAGAATCCAGGTTAAAAAGAAATGGATCCAGTATCCATTTCTTTGCCACATCAAGTTCTCCAGTGGAAAAATATCCTTGGAAAGAGTCATTCATTTGTTGCAAATGCTTTGTGGCTTCAGTTGCGACGGTCATTCCTTATTTTCCATAACAACTTTTCTTCAAGAAAAGGGAAGTTCGTGAAACTCTAACTGACACGCTAACAGTCGGCAACTAACTGAATTCAAAGAAAGCCATGGCGCTGCCACATCATCTGCACATGCATCAAGAAATACCCCACAACATGGCGGTACACTGTATTTTGTAGTGAGATAATTTCACTACAATTAGCTTAAAAACTTGAAAATAATTTTTATTTATATATTATAATAATTGTTAAAAATGTGTAATGGTAATAAATACATAGGTTTGATGAAACAAAGTAGTTGTATGTTCTGTTCCTGTGCTTAATTTGTGTTTTCTATGAGTTACCTTCTAAAAAAATCGGGCATGTCTCACACCCTCCGAAAGGGCATCTCGCATCCCTCTTAGGGGTGCGTGCACCCAGGTTAAGAACCACTGACCTAAAGTATCAAAGACTTCACTGATGTTTGATATTCTTTCATTATTCACTTCAAAGCTGTTTAAAAGGTCAGCAGTGTAAGTAGTCAAAAAGCTGTCTGGTGAAAAGGAGTAATTCCTTTTCCAGGAGTAATTTCTTTATACTATGTTTTGTATACAGCGATGAGTATGTATATCATCACAGTGTGGTAGAACAGTTCATAAGATTATCAAAGAAATCTCAGGCTACAACTTCCTATTCTGCAAGATTTTAGGCAAGAGTAAATTGAAGCCAATGCAAAGACTCAAATAAAACAGCAAATTTAGAAAGGCACAGGTCAAAAAGATTCTAAGCCAAAGGTTCTCAACCTGGTGTCAGGGCATCCTGATCAGCCAGCCTTTCCCTTATTGCTGAGTGTGAGAGGAGCTCTGGTGGATGCTGGTATAGAAAAGGGGTGTCAGTTGAGAACCACTATTCTAGGCTACATCTCAATGTCTCAGAAATATCAGGCCTAGTACCAAAATGAATGTTTAGAGTTTAACTTCTGTTCTATTCAAACTCCATCATGTGCTTCAGAAAATCTGGTTAATTTATGACAAAGCATAAAGGCAAATGATGGAATTTTCAAAATTGGCCCATAAAAGTCACCGGTGGGAGTGAAGGAGTGAAGTCTAGAGTTTACCTCAACTAGCTACATTGAGGTAAAACTATGCTGTGCCTTGTCTCCACTAGCAACTTACAACAAGATCACTAACTTCAACTAGCGTGATGTAAAAACCAAAACCACTTCATTTTTCTCTCGTGAAGACTCAACCTAAAAGGCTGGTATAAGACTTTTAGATATCAGATAGCACATGAAGGGGAAAGGCACTATAATAGTAACCCATATAGCTAGGTTTTATTTTCCATTGGAGAAAAAAAAAAAGTACTTTTGATCAACTGGCAGAAAAGAGAATAAAATACCAGATAATTTTTGATTATGGTCTTTCCAGTACTCCAGTTGGAACAATTTAAAATTGAACAGACTAGTAAGTGGTGCTGAGTTTTCCACTCCTTCAAACCACAGACACATTGGCATTTTTATTAAACTTGGACTTTAGTATAATGTCTTCAATCTGTATTGGTTTAATACAATATTAACAATATTCCTTATATACAGCATGGTATTTTGACACTATTCTTGTCTGCTCCTTTATCAGCTAGGATTGGAGAGAGCAAATGGATTAAACTAATCTGGAACAAGGCACTCTTATTCCAGAATAAGAACATCCATGCATAGAGTTCATGAGGACAATCTATTCCTGAATTCCATGTGTAGATATGCCCTAAGGGTGAAATCAATGGATTTTTTTTCCATTGGTGGGCTCTAAGGGTCCACCAATGGAAGTCTGAGCATTTAGGGCTCAATCCTGCAAAGTAAGGAGCAAATCTAGAAGGTGCTCAGCATTTTACTGAATTAAGCCCTTGCTGAGGCTCTGCAATCAGAGTCAAGTGAATGGCAACTGAAAGTACTCATGATCTCTCAGAATTTGGCTCTAAATCTTTACAATAGTTTAGGCTCTGAACCTGCAAACCTCACAGATGTCAGTAAGTTTGCATAATTGGTAACTCCATTGAGCTGAATTGCACTTCTCCAATGCATAGAGTTATTCATGTGAATAAATTTGCAAGAGCAGGGCCTTAACTTTAAGCTTTTTATTCCTGAGGTTTTTGCTGGAGGAATTTGTGAGTTATTTTAAGCAATTAGAAGTGCAGTTAGGAAGCTGCACACATACATACACTTCAGCTGTTTGAAGTGTGCAGCTAACCATTTTTATTCAACTTTTTTTTTAAAGTATTCATAAATACAGCTAGTAAAAACTGAAATTTCTGATCTATGAGAAATATTCCAACATTTTGTTGTAACAAAATTATTCGGAATTAGAACAGGAGACTGAAAAGCTGAAGTTTACCATGAAAAATAAATCCAAAATATTTGGTTTACTTAGTGTTGTTTCAATTAATTTCATGTTGATGTTTATATTATATAAAATATTAAATGTAATATACACACGATTTAAATTATATAAATATTATATTACAATATTTAATTTCATTTTGACATTTATTGTATAATAAATCTAAACTCTTGCAAAACAAAATATTTCAACTTTTTTCTCTGTGAAAAATGTTGACAAAATGTCTACATTTTCATGAAACATTTAGATTTTGACAAAACCGCATTTTTAAACAGAAAACTGTTCATCAAAAATTTGATCTGTTCTATGCACAGCCTTATGTTTAAAACTTTTTTCCCCAGATGCAAAGCTTGAACTCCTTATGGTCATCATTAAACCACATCTGAAATTCTAAACAATTCTAAACCACAAAATAATCCTGCCTCTATGGATACCAGTAAAATTTGACAATTCCATTCAAGAAAGCACTTAGACTTTAACCACGTGCTTAAACTCCATTGACTCTTCTTCTTAGCCTATGCACAATATGCCTCAGGTGGCATGTGAGGAGGTTTCATCACTGAATTTGGTCCGCTGGTTGGATAATTAGCTTCCCCAGGCCTGGCTGGATACTGATGAGGAGTGTGATATGAAGACTTCCCAGGAGAGAAACATATGTGTAAGTGCTTTCCTGAACAGGAAGGTTTTCTTAAATCAGGGCCAAATTTTATAGGTGCTGGAGTGTAAAATTCTTCCTACCATCAGTTCTTGCTGCAGGTGCAATTACCATGAAAATATTAAAAAATTAGCAGTTGAGCAGTATCTTTCTTATGCAATTTCAAATAGCCCAATTGTGGTTTCATTTTCATTAGCAATTTTATGTTTTGAGGATGCTCATGCAAAAATGTTAATTTCCTTCTATGGTATCTTTTGTCCTGAAGCTCTCTCTGTATACAGTAAATGATTTTCAGTGTGCCTAGCATACTATCATCAAAGACTATTACTTTCCAGGCCATCCATTAAATTGAAAGACTCAGGGCAGGTCTACACTACCGCCTAAATCGATAATGTGCATTGCTTTGGGATGTAAAAGCCGCCCCCCACTCACTCCCCGAGTGATTCAAATTTTGTGCTGTCCATACCAGTGCTATTTTGGTGGAAGACACTCTCCTACCAAGAGACCTTCCACTTCTTCCCAAGGTGGAGTAATTATGCCGATGGCAGAGCTCTCTCCTGTCAGCATAGAGAGTCTTCACCAGATGCGCTACAGTGGTGCAGCTCCATCAGTGCATCTTTACTGATGTAGAACTGTAATGTAGACTTGCCCTCAGTCCACGGCTCCTTGAACTGAAGCAACTGATTTTATCATATGTGAAAAGAATGGAGTAAAGCCATTCGCATCTGAAGAAAAAAGCGCATTAAATCCTGTCTGAGCTTATGCTGGACTATGACAGTGAGAATGATGAACCTTTTTTTGTTTGTTTGTTTTACTATTCAAAATATATCTTACTGTGTTTTACAGCATTACTCCATCAAAACTGAGTGACAGGAAAATGTTTGTTAACCACAAGCAGCCATCCTACAGGGCTTAAAGACCACTTCCCAGTCACCTTTTCCTGATGGCTATATTGAGCTGTTCTAGCACTGTTATTTTGAGGACTGGCAACTTTGAGGTTAAATTCCTAGTGAAATGAACAAATATCATGTTTAGACAATTTTAAGCTGCAACTAAAAAATAAAAAGAAAAACTTGTACTTGCATTGTGATGGCATTCAGTGCAATATTTTTTAGACTGCTCAATAGCACTGACACTTTCTAAATTATCAAAGGTCTCTGTATAAGAGTTTGTTTTGGCATATTTCTGAGACTGCTCTAGAGAGACTTGTGTGGAATAGGAAGGTTGCTAAAAACTAAGTTTGTGGTACAGCTGCTGAACTGTTGTGGAGGGATTTTCACAGCCTCTGTTCATCTGCGCTTCACCTCAAGCCACTGACAGTGTCTTGTTTAGATGAAACTAGATTCAACCACAAAATATTTCAAACAGGATGTAATTTGCAGATGCAGTTCATGCACTCGGACACTTAAAGTCATTCCTGGTATTTTCAATTCAAATCCTGCAGCTGGCAACTTTGAGCATAGGAAGTGTGGAGAAGCTGGTAATTGTTCCAGCACAGATGTCTTTTCATAGTGAATCTGCCAAAAAGTAAAATAATAAAGGAGTTGCACATCTCCTCATGTGTGATACATTTAGTGCATCAGTGAACACACAAGTAGCAATTCATCTGAAGACTCCTTGAGAACTGGGTATGTTGACAGGAAAAAATAATGTGGTTTCTGGAATAAAGAATAATTTTGGCATTTATCAACCGGTATGTCTAACTCCAATACTTAGTAAAATTGTGGACCAAATGTTGAGAGAAAAATTGAAAAACAATGTAGAAAAATGGAACAATGGAATAATGAGAAAAAAGGTCTGAAACACATGTTTAATTCTAAGCTTGTGCATAGTCTCATTGACTTTAATGTGATCACTTGTGTGGTGAAAAGTAGGCACGTCTGGGTAACTTGTTGAATCAGAGTCTGATAGCATGAGTTCAAAGATGATAAATTACAGTAACCAACTGGATCGCTGGTTTCAGTCAAATGATAAGATTAGTCGATGAAAGGAATATAGCTGATGTTAGATATCTGAACTTCAGCACACCATATAATATCTATAGCAACTCGCAAAATGTTGCTTGAAAATTAACCCAAAACTGTCTTAGATCAGCACTGTCCCTTTGAAAATTGCCCAAAGAGCTGGGAACTATGTATCAAGAGTAAAAACGCTATGTATAGAGTTGTGGGGGGAATTCAGTAAGGGAATGCAGGGTAAGATGATAGATCATTAATAATGAAGTTAAATAATACCAGGCCTAAGGGAAAGGACGAAACAGCTGATTTATCAAAATAGCAGATGATAGCAAACTGGCAGAGAAAGCAAATGAAATTGAGGCTGGTAGCACGGGCTTATCTAGTCTAGCATCAGGTCCCTCCATTGCCTCAATTTACCTTCTTCCTCAGCCAAAACAGCACACAATAGGTAATTTCAAAATTAACTCACCCCTACCTAGGATTGGTTTATTACAAAGTAACTGTTTCCCAAAACAGCCCCTCCCCACAGCTTCGTACAAGGTCACAATCCTTGATGCAGAGTTCTCCCCTCCTTTAAGGTTTGCACCTCATAGTACTTCACCCCATCCCTGGGCTCAAACAGTCTTTGTCCCCTTTGTGTAGGCAGTGGTGGATTAACTGGGCCAACTGGGGAGCGCCAGAAAAAAAATCCATTGCCAGTCCGTGGAAGACTGGCGCTCCAGCCGTTGGGCAGTCAGGGTGAGGGAAGATCCCGTACCCTGACTCTGCTTCGTGGCAGCTGTGCCAGGAAGGGGAAGCCCCCACACCCTGACCCCACTCTATGGCAGCAGTGTGGGACATGGGAAGTCCCCTGACCTCATCCCCACCAGAAGTCCCTGGACAGGGGAAGCCTCAGCTCCCCACACCCATCCCTGGTAGAAGCTATGGGGCATCAGGGGAAGCCCCCACACCTGACCCCGTTCTCTGGCAGAAGCGCCAGGTGGATGAGGTGTGAGAAGCCCCAGTGCCACAACCCTGGTCCCTCGCAGAAGCATGGAGACGGATGGGGGAAGCCCTGCAGCCATGGCATAGGGACAGAGCTTCTCCTGTCTTGAGACCGCAGTGTGAGGGGCAGAAAGGAGCAAAAGGGGTTGTGGGGCTGCAGTGGGGGGGGAAATGAGGGGGACCTTAGGTGGAACAGGGGTGGGCCCTGTCCCCAAGAAAGGGTCAAAAAGGGGTAGGGCTGTGGGCAGGGCAGCAGGCGGAAGGGGCAGCATGGGGGTGGAGCCACAGGTGAAAGAGGTGGGGAAAGGCTGAGCCGCAGGTAGAAGGGGTGGGGAGAGGCCCCCCACTTGCTCTGGCCAAAGGCCCCAGGAAACCTTATCTGCCCCTATGTGTAAGGCGTCCACTGCCCTCCTCTTTGTTTGTACCTATTTTTGCCCTTCCAGCTGAAGCTCCTCCCCACCTGACATCTCTGAGGGTATGTCTCCACTACGAGATTATTCTAATTTTACAGAAACTGATTTTTGGAAACAGATTGTATAAAGTCGAGTGCACATGGCCACACTAAGCATATTAATTATGCGGTGTGCGTCCATGTACCGAGGCTAGTGTCGATTTCCAGAGCGTTGCACTGTGGGTAGCTATCCCATAACTCCCACAGTCTCCCCCGCACATTGGAATTCTGGGTTGAGATACCAATGCACAATGGGGCAAAAACAGTGTCATGGGTGATTCTGCGTAAATGTCGTCAGACAATCCTCCCTCCGTGAAAGCAATGGCAGACAAACATTTTATGCCCTTTTCCCTGGATTGCCCTGGCAGATGCCATAGCAAACCAATGGTATCCTTCGCCTTTTTCACTGTCACCTGATGTTCTACTGGATGCTGCTGACAGACGCGGACTGCAGTGCTACACAGCAGCAACCGCTTCCTTTGCAAGTTAGCAAAGATGGTTACCAACTATACGTATGCTGCCTTGCAAGTTGACAATGACGGTTACCAGTCACACTGTACTGTCTGCTGCTGTCATGGTGCTCCGGGCCGGCCTCATGAGGTCGGCTGGGGCGCATGGACAAAAATGGGAATGACCTCCAGGTCTTCTCTTTTTTAAGTTTGTCTAAGGGAGCGTCAGTCCTGGCCGTAGAAATCAGACATCTACTAAAGAAACCCAGAGAGGCAAACGTCGCTTTCCGGGCAGAGCTCCAGGAAACAGCCCAGAGAACGAGAGGCATGCATTACTAGGGCTGCCCTTGCAAACAACGCCACACGTCTCCTCTTCCCCACCCCCGGCTCTAACCGTGGAGTGTCCCCCATATTGTGTATGATGTAAAAAATCATGAATAAGAAACAGAGACGTTATGCTCTGCCAGCAGAGATCAAAGGGGGAGAAGGAGAGCAAGTGGATTATTCCAGGCAAACTGGAATCTCGCAGAGAACAAACTTAAAGAAGAAATACGCGGAATCATTCCCATTTTTGCCCAGTGCCCCACCTCACCAAGGCCAGCTAGGAGCACTATAGGACAGATGCGTCATGCTGCGCCCGTCTGGATGGGAAGGGATGCTGCTGTGAGTTGCAGCACCACGTTCGCACCATCCAGTAACATACTGGTGACATTGAAAAAGGCAAGAAGATTTTTTCTCCTTGGTCTCACAGTTTTGCGGATGTGGGAGCCTGACAAAATATACCCTGAACCACCCGGACACGTTTTGACCTTCAGGCTTTGAAACTCAGCCAAGATTCAAATGGTTTCAGAGTGTGTGGGAACTGTGGATAGCTACAGTTGTCATCCCCCCCTCGTGAGTCCATTTCATTCTTTGGCTTCTCGTACGCTTGTCTCAGCTCCATCTGCGTTGAGTCCCTGTTGTGGCCTCTTCCATCATAGCCTTAGAGATTTTTTCAAATGACTTTGGCATTTTGTTTATTGGAACGGAGCTCTGATAGAACAAGATTCGTCTCTCATACAGAGATCAGATCATATCTCTGACGTCCACGGAGCCTTTTTGGATTCTGGTGACGCATGGTCACCTGTGTTTACGGCATCCACGTGGGCAAACAGAATGAAATCAAAACTTTCACAGGGTTTTCCTGTTACTGGCAGTGACACCGAGTTTGATTGTGACGCTTTGGACAGCAATGGTGCACTGTGGGATTACCGCCGAGGCCAATACGTCGATTTGCGGCCACAACTAACCCTAAGTCAATACGATTCAGGCTTACCCTCTTCGGGGAGGATACAGATATCGATATTAAGAACCCTTATATCGAAATAAAAGGCTTCGTTGTGTGATGGTGCAGTGTTTAATCGGTTTATGGGCTAATTCGAAAATAAAACTTGAGTTAGACCTGGCCTGAGCCAAAGAATCAAATGGACGTCATGGAGGGAGTAGGGGGGACTGAGGACTCCAGCTATCTCACAGTCCCCGCATTCTCCGAAAAGCATTTGCATTCTTGGCCGCGCTCCCAATGCCTGTAGGGTCAAAAATATTGTCCCAGGTGGTTCAGGGTATATTCCATCAATTTACCACCCCTCCTCGCCATGAAAGAAAAGGGAAAAAATCGTTTGCCATTTTTCATGTCACTATGTCTACTGCTGCACCCCTTAGAATGGCATGCAGTCATCATTCTGCAGGATCTCTGGGGCTCTGACCTGAGTGCTGTACTCTCTTGCTCTCTAGTAGAACTTGCCCCATTATATGGCAGGACCCACTATTTAAG
This sequence comes from Chelonoidis abingdonii, assembly GCF_003597395.2. Lineage (NCBI taxonomy): Eukaryota > Metazoa > Chordata > Testudines > Testudinidae > Chelonoidis > Chelonoidis abingdonii. The sequence continues at coordinate 229,799,498 of NC_133770.1, forward strand.
ACAAAACAAAAGAATGGAATGACCTGGGGGTCATCCCCATTTTGTCTTTGCGCCCCCGCGAACTCAGCGAGGCAGCCAGGAGCACCCATGACAGCAGCAGACGGTACAAAATGATTATAACCATCATTGCACTTTCAATTGCAATGGTACAAAATGATGATAACCGTCATCTCATCGCCATTTTACAATGGCAGAACATGCAAAAGGGATGTGACCATCTCTTCTACCGTTGCAAAGGGCAATGAATGGCTGCTGGTGTAGCACTGCAGTAACTGCTGCCAGATAAAACAATACAGTAAAACAGAAAACAGCCATGTGCCATCCATGCTCTGCCAGGCAACCGGGAAAGGCCACGAAATGATTGTCTGCTGTTGCTTTCACGGAGGCAGGATTGAGTGACAACATTTACCCAGAAACACCCGCGACACTGTTTTTGCACCATCATGCCTTGGGCTCTCAACCCAGAATTCCAATGTGCGGGGGAGACTGCGGGAACTATGGGATAGCTACCCACAGTGCAACACTTCGAAAAATCGATGCTAGCCTCGGTACATGGACACACACCACCGAATTAATGTGCTTGGTGTGGCCGCGTGCACTAGACTTTATACAATCTGTTTTACAAAACTGGTTTATGTAAAATCGGAATAATCCCGTAGTGTAGACATACCCTGAATCTTTCAAACAGCAGGCTTCTGCTCCCTCAAGGTCTCTTGCCCTAGACCAGTGGCTCTCAACCTTTCCAGACTACTGTGTCCCTTGCAGGAGTCTGATTTGTCATGTGTATCCCGAAGTTTCACCTCACTTAAAAGCTACTTGCTTATAAAATCACACATAAAAATACAAGTGTCACAGCAGACTACTACTGAAAAATTGCATACTTGCTCATTTTACCATGTAATTATAAAATAAATCAACTGGAATATAAATATTGTACTTACATTTCAGTGTACAGTATATAGAACAGTATAAACAAGTCACTGTCTGTATGAAATTTTAGTTTGTACTGACTTTACTAGTGCTTTTTGTGTAACCAGTTGTAAAACTAGGCAACTACCTAGCTGAGCTGATGTACCCCCGGAAGACCTCTACATACCCCCTGAGGTATGGGTACCCCTGGTTGAGAACAACTGCACTAGAGAATAATCCCTGCTCACTCACTCTGACTGACAGAGCCCACAGACTCCTTATAAACTGTAGTCCTGTAGGAAACCCGAGCCCTAGACAGGTAAGGCCAAGCTCAACTCCCTTAAAGGTTGAGCCTTGAAATAGGTACTCTGGGGTCTACATGCAACATGGGGCCAATGCCTTATAAGGCTCAAAGATAAATTGCATAAAGACATATTCCGTTGGCACAATTACAGATGCCACAGTGGTATGTGCAGTGTAACAAACAAAACAGAATATAGTCACACAGGACTCCCCTGTAAGGGACTGCTGAAGATTTTGTCACGGTTTAGCTAAGGCTGTTCGCCTTCTCAAGGACAGGTTATTAAAGGTTGCTGTATACTAGCATATGCTGTTTGTAGCCGGTTGGAACCGCTTAGCCTGGGAAGCCCGGCGTGTTTGGAAAAGCCTGGCCCTTTGCCATAAGAGATAGCCCAGTTGTGGGAAAGCTCCCACATGCCTATGTATGAGCTGCTTTACATGCTATTAGCATAAGGTTATATTTGTTAGAATTTGTTTTGCTGCTTTGGACTAGCTCCCCGCTTTGAGTTAGCAACGTGCAGAGTCCCCGTTGCGGATGTGTTTTCTTTACCTTCATTAAAAGCCATATCACTCACTGTGTGTGTGTGTGTGTCTCGTCCCCGCAGAGCACTTAGGCACGTAACACTCCCCCAAAATAATACACTGTTTATGCATCTCAAGTGCCACATCATAATGGAAGAATGCTACATGTCTGACTTCTAAAAAACAATACAGTAACAAACTGGGATTAAAAATCCACTCAGAATGGAAAACTTCATGCCTCTTTGAATCTCACAGAAATGTTGCAGAACAATGGAGGAAGTTCAAAAGCTATTTCTTATCTGTTTAATGGCTACAGAGCTAGACTGTGGTATTTCTACTGCTGCCCTACTTTGAGGGTAGTGCAGGGTCCAGACAAGCACAGTCTCTATGCCCATGGGGGATGAGCATGAGCAATCTGAAGGGAAGTTAGATTTTATAAACAACAAAGATAGATTTCTCAAGGCTTCTCTCTTTTTAGCACCTGCTCTCCATTGCTTTGGAGATCCCCTAGTTATGTCAGTCAGTGTACAGTAGTAAGTAGTAAACCAAGATCAAGTCATGACCAACTGATGGTGTCTACTTTTTCTTCTACATATTTACATACACAGTTTATGCTTGTGACAAAATTCACTGAATTCTACCAGGCAAAAAAAGCTTTCAATTATTTTTCAAACCAGTAATATTGAAATATTGTCCTATTAGTTCATGCTGTTGTCACAGTTTCAGGGTTAACTGCATCTTTGATACTCCACTCCTGGTCTTTCTTGAGGGCACCCTCTTAAAGTTTTAACTTCCCAACCATCACCTCTTTGGGCAGAGACCTGTGTCTCAGACCCTTCAGCCTGGGGGCCAGCACCTTTTGTTAACTCTTTCTCCAGAGACTAACAGTGTACACCAGTTACCAATCAGCCTTCAAAAAGCAAATTGCATTTATTCTTAGGGCAAAAGCATTACAGAGAAAACATTTTTTAAAAAACCCATAAAAGAGCCTACACACATGCTAAAAAGCTTACCAGGGGTCTCTTGGAACAGGTAATCACCAGTCAACAGCCCTTTCCTCAGGGCATAGGTTCAAGAGGCTGAGCTCTGGCATAACTTGTTTGTGAAATTTGCATTAACCATTCCCCAGCAATGCCACAGAAAACCCACTATGCACTGATTGTCTCCAAAGTTCCGGCATGTCTGACATATTTCAATAGGGTCATTTGAATTGACACTTCCCAGGTCTCCCATCTGTCACAGCTACACATTGCTAACACCACCTTATAAGGGCAAAAACTTTTGAACCACTACCCCATACCCCAATCTAGGAAGAAAGGGTAGTCACAACCACCAGACATCTGTTTATGGCCCTGAGAGAGAAACCATGCTATAAACCTATATTCCTGATGGGGGGAGGACAGAGGGAGACCTCTCCATGTCACCAGAGATGCTATTAGCCATGTGTTCCCTCCACTCCCCCAGCAGATTTACTCAACGATTCTATTTCCAGCACCATCTGCTGTCTCCATGGTAAACTGCAATACTAGAGAGAAGACTATGGGCTGGTCTACACTAGCTGGAGGGAAATCGATCTAAGATACGCAACTTCAGCTACGTGAATAGCGTAGCTGAAGTCTAAGTATCTTAGATTGAATTACCTACCGGCCTCACGGCGCGGGATCCATGTCCACGGCTCCCCATGTCGACTCTGCTACCGCCATTCACGTTGGTGGAGTTCTGGAGTCGACAGGAGCACATTCGGGGATTGATATATCGCGTCTAGATAAGACGTGATATATTGATCCCCGAGAAATCGATTGCTCCCCGCCAGTACAGCCGGTAGTGAAGACGTACCCTTTGAAGCACAGGCGGTCAGGGAAAGAGAGAGGGAATGTGCTATGTTGGAAGTCTGCTAGTTTCAACAAAAGGAAGAGAAAGAATGGAGGAGCTAAGATATAGGGGAGATACAGAGAGAGAGGAGCAGCAAATACACTAAAGAATAAAACTATGTTGGAAAGAAAAAAAAATCCCAGAAGAAGGGGCCTGAGAGCAGAGAGGACAGGAAGAGGCAAGACAGTGGTGAATATATCAAGACATGTTGCTGTGTGGCAGAGAGACAAGACATGCCCAGATATCAATCCACTGGAATGGGTTCACCCGGCATGACTGGAAATGACTTTTATACACACTAAAAAGAAAACTATCAAAATCCTATTGTGAAGGCAGTTTTAAAGTATATTGCCAATTATGTAGCAATCTCTGTAATAAAATGGTCCACTGAACTGTGCTTCATCCCCTCCCTTCCCTATATTCCTCCCTTCTATTTTGGTGTCCATTTTGTAGTTATGGCTACCTCCATGTCAACGACTCGTTTACTTTCTACAAAGAGTGAAACAAGCTCTGTCTCTTTTGTCATGGGCCAACAGCAAGGACAGAATCAGAGGATTAAAGCTGAACTGCTGCATGCTCCACACAGTACAGGCCCTTAAAGTGCTGCGCTACTGTCATTAACTGCTCGTTATACTCTTTTTATCCCACTCATCTGAACCTCTTCATCAAGTGAGCTTAAAATATTTGCAATTAAAGTTGTCTAAACAATGCAGCAGTTTGGTATTAACGATGACTTGATTAAGATAATTGCTATGCTAAGCGGCTCATTATAAAAAAGGAAAGGTATTGAACCAAAACAGCTTCTCCTTTGCATTCTGCTAAAATATTGCATGTGCTATTGTACAGCAGTTGTGCTCAGATAAATAGACTTATATATTTGTGAAGAGCAGTTAGAGCAATCGCTCTGTTGGGAACGAGCCAGAATGGCCTGTAGAACATTTGTCAGTTATTTAGGATGCTGAATGCTAGAACGCTGCTACCATACAAGGACAAGCAGCAAAGAGTCCTGTGGCATCCTACAGATTAACAGATGTATTGGCGCATGAGCTTTCGTGGGTGAATATCCACTTCGTCGGACGCATGTCATACAAGGACAGTGGACACTGTTAAAAACTAGGCATGTTTTTCTTCACAGGTTAGTTTGTTTACACATTTTTGATGCACTTTGCCACACAAGATATTTTGTTTTACTACTTCAGGAAGTGAGTGGGGGAGATAAGGAGGAAGATGGCTTGAATGAGATCCTCACCTCTGATTGGACTCCTTTACATTGGCTAAAAGGACTGAGATAGTGTAAAAGGCCATAAATACCTGGTTCTGGCTTTCCAGCTGGGGGAGAATTTCCCAGGTGCAGGAACAAAGGAAGACAGCTGTAAGTCTGCCTTCTGATGATTCCCTCACAAGCCCTGGCTCAGCAGGTGTGCTAGGTAGGAGAGGGATGTCAGGTTTGGGATCATAGGACACAGAGTTGTGAAGATCCTAGACAGGCCTCCAGTTATGCCAGGAAACACTGTGTCATGGANGCAAATACACTAAAGAATAAAACTATGTTGGAAAGAAAAAAAAATCCCAGAAGAAGGGGCCTGAGAGCAGAGAGGACAGGAAGAGGCAAGACAGTGGTGAATATATCAAGACATGTTGCTGTGTGGCAGAGGGACAAGACATGCCCAGATATCAATCCACTGGAATGGGTTCACCCGGCATGACTGGAAATGACTTTTATACACACTAAAAAGAAAACTATCAAAATCCTATTGTGAAGGCAGTTTTAAAGTATATTGCCAATTATGTAGCAATCTCTGTAATAAAATGGTCCACAGAACTGTGCTTCATCCCCTCCCTTCCCTATATTCCTCCCTTCTATTTTGGTGTCCATTTTGTAGTTATGGCTACCTCCATGTCAACGACTCGTTTACTTTCTACAAAGAGTGAAACAAGCTCTGTCTCTTTTGTCATGGGCCAACAGCAAGGACAGAATCAGAGGATTAAAGCTGAACTGCTGCATGCTCCACACAGTACAGGCCCTTAAAGTGCTGCGCTACTGTCATTAACTGCTCGTTATACTCTTTTTATCCCACTCATCTGAACCTCTTCATCAAGTGAGCTTAAAATATTTGCAATTAAAGTTGTCTAAACAATGCAGCAGTTTGGTATTAACGATGACTTGATTAAGATAATTGCTATGCTAAGCGGCTCATTATAAAAAAGGAAAGGTATTGAACCAAAACAGCTTCTCCTTTGCATTCTGCTAAAATATTGCATGTGCTATTGTACAGCAGTTGTGCTCAGATAAATAGACTTATATATTTGTGAAGAGCAGTTAGAGCAATCGCTCTGTTGGGAACGAGCCAGAATGGCCTGTAGAACATTTGTCAGTTATTTAGGATGCTGAATGCTAGAACGCTGCTACCATACAAGGACAAGCAGCAAAGAGTCCTGTGGCATCCTACAGATTAACAGATGTATTGGCGCATGAGCTTTCGTGGGTGAATATCCACTTCGTCGGACGCATGTCATACAAGGACAGTGGACACTGTTAAAAACTAGGCATGTTTTTCTTCACAGGTTAGTTTGTTTACACATTTTTGATGCACTTTGCCACACAAGATATTTTGTTTTACTACTTCAGGAAGTGAGTGGGGGAGATAAGGAGGAAGATGGCTTGAATGAGATCCTCACCTCTGATTGGACTCCTTTACATTGGCTAAAAGGACTGAGATAGTGTAAAAGGCCATAAATACCTGGTTCTGGCTTTCCAGCTGGGGGAGAATTTCCCAGGTGCAGGAACAAAGGAAGACAGCTGTAAGTCTGCCTTCTGATGATTCCCTCACAAGCCCTGGCTCAGCAGGTGTGCTAGGTAGGAGAGGGATGTCAGGTTTGGGATCATAGGACACAGAGTTGTGAAGATCCTAGACAGGCCTCCAGTTATGCCAGGAAACACTGTGTCATGGAACGGCATTGAGAGAACACAAAAAGGGGGTCTGTTGGGTGGGAGCTGGGCAGTGGGGGAGGTCTTTATGTGTTGGGGTGCTAGGGAGTGGGGGTTTTGTCTGGGGTGCTGGGCAGTTGGGAAGCTGGGTGGCACTGAACAGGGATGGTGATGTGCAGGGTGCTGTGTATTTGTGATGGGGGAAGTGCAGGGGATGCTGGGCATAGCGAAGTGTCAGGTGGAGGGGCTGTGTGATGTGGAGTGGGCCCACTCCTGAGGGGAAGGAGCATCTGGCAACTGCTGGTTTATACACAGTGCCCTTACACTGGGCTGGGCCAAGGGGGCTGTCCCTGCCATGCCATACCCAATTGCCTCTGGTTGGCCTCTCACTCCAGGGATCAACCTCCCCATGCTATGCTCATTGCTTCCATGGGGGCCTACAAATACGTTTGGCACCGGGCCCAAAAAAGATTAATCCGGCCCTGGGTTTATCAGTTGCTGGTTAATATGAGGGGAGATAAAAATGACAAGCAATTCAGTTGCCATGGTATGGAAATTTACTTATTATGGGTTTTATAGCTCAAGCTAATTTTCTAAGATCTGCATTAGAAAATGTTTTCAATTCTCACTTTAATTTGATTGATAACCTTGGTGATTTCAATTCACATATGAAAGCCTCACAACTGACAGTGTCTAGATAGAGGTCTGGTGCAGGAATGGAACAAAGAAAAAAAAAGTAAGATTCTCTCCCTTAAAGGAAGATTCCGTGGAATTCAGTTCTTGTTCATATAGAAAAGCTATGTTTGCTTCTCTCTTACTGTGTTCCTTTAAATTCTTTATCTGTGTGTTCAAATATTTTTTTTCCTCCCTCTTTCCAGGTATGGGGTAACGCCAGAACTCTGGTGGTCAGTCACAACCACTGACTATCTCTTATACTGTTTATTTTCAAACTTCCTGCTGCCTCTCTGTAACTCTAAATGTATTCTATTCTATTACCATCAATCCTTATTTAATGGCATAATGTTTTACTCCAAATAAGTCATGTCATGGAACTGTACTAATGTCATGGAACTATTTTCTGATTTTGTATGATGTATTCTTGCTAGCTTTGTTATTCTAACTGGGTGTTGCTTTGGCAGCCTGATGCCATAGCAATAAGTGTTGAGCTACTAGGGGAAGATGAAGGCTAAGGAGTCATCTCAAGGTTCTCCTTTTGATAATTGGCCATGCTCCAACATAGATAACTGGTTTTGCCTCTGGAGAACAACTCACATCACTGAGTGCCTCATGTTGAAAATTTGCATTCTTTAACATTTGTTAAAGAGATTTTTCTTTCTATCTTCAAAAATAAGGTGCCTCACTAGTGTTCATGTGACAGACACAATGGGAATGGGATCAGAGAATCAGAGGAAAGCCTGAGGCTGTGTCTACACAGCAAAAATAAACCCATGGCTCATCTGTGCTAGCTGACTCAAAGCTCCCCAGGCTTCAGCTGTGGGGCTGTTTCATTGCTGTGTAGACTTCCAGGCTTGGGCTGCAGCCTGGACTCTAGGTGAATCCCATAGCCTGGGCTCCAGCCTGAGCACAGAAGTCTACACAGCAACAAAACAGCCCTGCAGCCATAGTCTCCCTCAAGTTGGCTAGCACAGACCAGACCTGGGTGTCTAGTGGCTGTGTAAATATGATGTGACTGTCATATAATTTGCATCTAAATCAGGCACTGAGTGGAAGAACCCACACCCCCTAATAGTACTGTATATACTCGTTCATAAGCTAAATTTTTTTAGTAAAAAAGGGAAGCACCAGAGATGGAGGTCGGCTTATGAACAGGTTATAAAAAAATGTTCCATTTTTACTTATCCATCTTGCGGGGGTTGGCTTATAAACAAACCGGCTTATGATTGAGTAGATACAGTATATTAAGTAAGCATTATTGGCCGGTTTGCTCTTTAGACTATTTAGCCACCCAGAAGTTTTTAATAAGTTTTGGTGCAGCAGCTCTGAAATAACCATGGGGTTCAGTTTTGATCTCACTGTATAGTGAGGTAAATCAGGAGCAGCCCTTTCAAATCAATGTGACAATGTAAAACTATCTTGATCAGAATAAGGCCACCTTTTCTTGACCTTTTTGAAAGTATTTGACTTTGCAGATTAGAGGTCATCACTGCATATTTTTCTGACCAATACAACATTTGGTGTGTTTGTATATGGACAATTTTGCTGACAACTTACTCCCACAAACAATAGTGATGCAGATATATTCTGTTTTAATGTGTTTGTCAGATTTTCACTATGGATCTTTCTGCCTGTTTCATTTCCTCTTATTAGCATGATATAATTTTACTTTCACTCGCAGAATTGTATATACATCTTCCTACCACAGTAATTGCTCAAAGACAAGTTAGGAACAAAACAAAAAAACCCACACATACACTATTGTATGTTTGGTGCTTTGGATCAGAATTAGAAAATAAAGCTTCAACCATAACTACACAATACAGAAAACAATGGCTAAGATTCCCTTCATGGATATAGCTCTAGGAGAGCAATCTGCAGGATGAAAAACTCTGGGAGGAATTGCTCTTGAAATTTTCATTTGATCTGGCTGGGGAGTATTGCCCCAGCTGGCTATGCAAAGCATGGGGAGAGGTAAGAGGGGGTGCTGATGTTAGGGTGTCCCCTTCCTTCCCGCACCCACCATCTCTGCAGAGCAGGGGGGAGGACACAGCAGCTGGCTCAGGACTCAGAGCTGCTGCTGTGAATGCTGAGTAACTTTCTTAAAGAGACAATGCACTGTTTGAGATTTCCCCAGCAGCCAGTGCGCGCACACAGTGCCTCATACTGATCTCCCAACAGATACTTGTATTTTTGTTGTTACTTCTTGGTACTTCCTGCAATGCACATATATTCTCTGTAATTTTTCTTCTTTCAAAGTGTGTTATTTTAGTGTTTTGACTGGTCTATGCATTTCATAATTTTTATTTCTTACACGTCAATTTAATTCTTGAGTAATAAGTTCTAAAATATCTAACCTGTCCTGACTGGAGTAATTAGCCCTGTGGTAACATTAAATTTATATATGCGCATATATTATATATATTCTATATACACATACACACACCCCTCTACCTCGATACAATGCTATCCTTGGGAGCCAAAAAAAAATCTTACCGTGTTATAGGTGAAACCACGTTATATTGAACTTGCTTTGATCCACTGGAGTGCGCAGCCTCACGCCCCCCGGAGCACTGCTTTACTGCGTTATTTCCAAATTCGTGTTATATTGGGTCGTATTATATCAGGGTAGAGGTGTAAATAAAAATTTAGGTTTTGTGCACCACCAGTAGAAACATCTGTGCATACTTTGGTGCACATAAAATTTATTCCACACCTGGATGGGAAAAATTAGAGGACACTACAGCTAAATGCAAAGGAGATGTATATTATGCACACATACCCCCAGTACAGGCATAGTATTAAAAATGCAATCCACTGGCAAAAAAAAACAACCCCCCGCCCGTCATAGGTTTCACCCCCACTCTGAACTTTAGGGTACAGATGTGGGACCTGCATGAACACCTCTAAGCTTAATTACCAGCTTAGCTCTGGTCTCGCTGCCACCATCCAGATTTCTGAGTTATCTGGGAAACTCTTTCCCCCCAACCCAAAACTTTCCCCTCCCTGGG
>NC_133770.1:229809740-229831947 GCF_003597395.2 Chelonoidis abingdonii
GTCTAAATGTTTCTATTCTTTACCTCAATCTATTTATGCATTAATGTTTTACTCCAAATTAATCATGTCAGGAACGTATAATGTATGGAACTATTTCTGTTGTTGTATGATTATATTTGCTAGTTTGTTTTCTAACTGGCGTGTGGCTTTTGGCAGCTGATGCCTAGCCAATAGTTTGAGCTACTAGGAAGATGAAGGCTAAGGATTATTCAAGGTTTCTCCTTCTTGATATTGGCCATGCTCAACTAGATAACTGGTTTTGCCTCTGGAGAACAACTACATACTGGTGCCTCATGTTGAAAATTTGCATTCTTTAACATTGTTAAAGCAGATTTTTCTTTCTATCTTCAAAAATAAGGTGCCTCCTAGTGTTCATGTGACAGACACAATGGGAATGGGATCAGAGATCAGAGAAGCCTGAGGATGTGTTACACAGCAAAAATAACATGTATTTCGTGACTTAGCTGACTCAAAGCTCCAGCTTCAGTGTGGGTGTTTCTGCTGTGTAGCTTCCAGGCTTGGGCTGCAGCTGGACTCTAGGTGAATCCTACCTGGGCTCCAGCCTGAGCACGACGCACACAGCACAAACAGCCCGAGCATAGTTCCTCAGTTGGCTAGCACAGCACAGCCTGGGTGTCTAGTGGCTGTGTAATATGATGTGACTGTCATTCCATTTGCAATCTAATCAGGCACTGGTGAAACCCCCACACCCCTAATAGTACTGTATATATCGTTATACTAAATTTTTTTAGGTAAAAAAGGGAGCACCAGAGAGGAGGTCGGCTTATGAACAAGTTATAAGAGGGAAGGTGGGCACGCCCTCCCCCAACAGAGGGGCAGGAGAGGCAGCACAGCAGGAGAAGTAAGGGAAGAGGCGGTCCGCAATCTCTCTGCTTTCCATGTGCTCTCCAAAGGGCTGCGCTCGGGCTTGGTGGCAGAATGCCACTGTGCACTCAGCCGCGCCCCTGAGAGAGGCCTGTGGCCACATCACCGGCCCCGGCCTGCGGAGGCCGTGCGCTGTCCCAGCCCGCTGGAACGTTCTGCAGCTGTGCTGCCTGATCTGGCTGTCAGAGCAGGCTGCAGCCTGCTGCAGCGTGCACGGAGCAGCTCCAGTCAGGTCAGGAGATATTCTCCCAGCCCTCCCAGATAAGTGGAAAGGGATGGACAGAGTGTGGGGGTCCGCTAGAACTGGGTATGTGGAGTGGTCACAGGGGTTACTCCCTGACCCAGCGTTTCCCCCCCCCAAAATTTCCCACCAGTTTTGTCCTGGTCCGTCAGGGTACAAGGCTGGAGTGCTGGGACAGTTTTATTTACTTAGGTTTACCTCCTACCTGTGGGATGCCTGAGGTAAACAACCATCTTGGGCCCCCAGCAGCTTTTGCTGCTGGCCCACTGGGAGGGGGGGCAAAGTTGCTGAGCCCTGAATTATATAGTCGGTTATGAACAGTTATAAAAAATGTTCATTTTACTGTATCATCTTGCGGGGTTTGGCTAAACCGGCTTGGGATTGAGTGATCGTATATTAATAGCTTATTGCCGGTTTGCTCTTTAGGCTCATTTAGCCACCAAGAAGTTTAATAAGTTTTGGTGCAGCAGCTTCTGAAGTACCATGGGTTCAGTTTGTGATCTCACTTTAGTGAGGTAAAATCGGAGCAGCTCTTTTTCAAATCAATGGTGACAATGTAAAACTGTCTCGATCAGAATCAGGCACCTTTTCTTGACTTTTTGAGATTTGGACTTTGCAGATTAGAGGTCTATCACTGTATTTTTTACAATAAACATTTGGTGTGTTTGTATATGGGACAATTTTGCTGGACAACTTACTCCACACAATGTGATGCAGATTATTTGTTTAATTGTTTGTCAGATTTTTCATATGGATCTTTCTGCTGTTCATTTCTCTTATTAGCATGATACATTTTACTTTCACCTCGCGATCTGTATATAATCTCTAGCAGTAATTGCTCAAGCCAAGTAGGGAACAAAACAAAAAAAACCCATACACTATTGTATGATTTTGTGTTGGTATCAGATAGAATAAGTAACCATACTACAAATACAGAAAAACATGGTAAGATTCCCTTCTGGATAGCTCTAGGAGAGCAGTCTGCAGGATGAAAACTCTGGGAGGAATTGCTCTTTTGAATTTTTCATTTGATCTGGCTGGGCAGTATGCCCCAGTGGCTATGCAAAGCATGGGGAGAGGTAAGAGGGGGTGCTTGATGTTGGTGTCCCTTCTTCCCGCACCACCATTCTGCGAGGCAGGGGGAGGGGACACAGCAAAGGGGGGGGGGGGGGCTGGCTCAGGGATCGAGCTGCTGCTGTGCATTGCTGGTAACTTTCTAAGAGACAATGCACTGTTTGAGATTTCAGCAGGCCAGTGCGCGCCACAGTGCTCTATGTCTCCATCGATCTTGTATTTTTGTTTTATTCTTGGTACTTCCTGCAATGCACTATTTCTTCTGTTAATTTTTCTTCTTTCAAGGTGTTATTTTAGTGTTTTGATGGTCTATTGATTCATAATTTTTATTTTACACGTCAATTTAATTCTGAGTATAAGTTTAAATATCCTAACCTGTCTGACTGGAGTATTAGCCCTGTGGTAACATTAAATTTTATATGATGGCATATATTATAGTATATTCTATCACACATACACACCCCTCTACGTCGATACAATGCTATCCTTGGGAGCCAAAAAAAGCTTACCGTGTTATAAGGTGAACCCGTTATATTTGAATGCTGATCCACTGGAGTGGCGCAGCCTCACGCCCCGGAGCATGCCTTTACTGCGTTATTTCCAAATTCATGTTATATTGGTCGATTATATCAGGTGAGGTGTAAGATAAAATTTGGTTTGTGCACCACAGTGAAACATCTGTGCATACTTTGGTGCACGATTTAAATTTAATTCCACACCTGGATTGGGAAATTAGAGGACCTACAGCTAAATGCAAGGAGATGTATATTATGCACACATCCCAGTACAGGCATAGAAAATATAAAAAGCATCCACTGGCAAAAAAAAACAAACCCCCGCCGTTAATGGTTTCACCCACTCTGAACTTTGGTCAGATGTGGGCTGCATGAACCCTTAAGCTTATACGCTTAGCTCTGGTCTTCGCTGCCACCTCCAGATTTTGGTTATCTGGGAACTCTTTCCCCAACCCAACTTTCCCCTCCCTGGTAGCTGAGAGCTCTCCACAGAATTCCCGGTGGTAGATCTAATTCACTGTTGAATCTGAAAATAGGGAAAAAAATCATCGGTTCTTAAAAGAAGGCTTTATTAGAAAGGAAATGGTAAAGAAAAACTCTGGAGACAGTATTACCGCTGATTCTCATGGACAACAATTTTTAAAACAGGATTTGTTCCTGGCAAAGCCTTAATCACACAAGAATACCCAATTGATAATTCCCCTAATTCGCAGAAGACAAGTTACAAAAGAAAATAAACTTATTTATTCCTTTCTAAAACTAACTACTCTGATAAGAGGCTGGTTCCTTGATCTCTTCCACTCCGGTTGAAACTGAAACTGACTCTAAACAGAGGAAACTACCCTCCTTCCTTTTGAAACATCTTGTTCGCCCATTGGTTCCTCTGGTCAGGTGTCAGCCAGGCTAGGTGAATTTCTTAACCCTTTCCAGGTAAAAGAGGCATTAACCTTTAACTATCTGTTCATGACACCCCCAAAACTGCAGTTCAACAGGATACAACTGGAGAAAAGATTATTTCATACAGACAGATTTCACAATTACAAATTAATTCCAGATCCTCAGTTTATGTAGCTTGACAAAGCTGCACTGGATATCGATGGTACTTACACCAGCTCAGAATCTGACCATAACCATTTGCTTTCCATGGACAGTCTGCATTTGCTTAAATATTTCTGTTATGATAACCATTCCTAAAAGGAAATTCATCCACTAAAATGTCCACAGAAAGCAAGCACAAAAATGGTATGAATACAGTCAAAGCAAATTAAAAAAACAAAACGCTAATCAAATGTTTCAGTATTTGCCCAGTTCTAGCACTAAATCAGCCCCCGCCCACAGATTCCATTCCTTGCCATTCAAATAGTCTCAACAATGACACCCCTCCTAGAACATCTTGTCAAAAGAGAATAATGAAATATCCTGTGCCTGACTCATTCTAACTCTTGAGCTGTCACTCATTCCCTCAGCCTCAATATTTCCAGTGTCTGATTGTCCATATACACAGTGATGATTAGTCAAATATTGATCAGAAAATGGCCATTCAATGTGGTATATACAGGACTGCAAGCTTCATAAGGGTAGTAAAGCTAGCCATATACTCTGAGCCATTCCAAACCCTCTTGTGTATAAAGCTTAATAGTGGTCAAAAGATCTGCCACAGTAGTAAGCAGTGCTGTAGGTATCAGTTAACAGCTGATCCATGAACAACTGAGATAATACTCATACAGAAGCCATATTACTATTGGCTGACACTCTCCGTGGCTGAGGAGGGGTTGTGGAAGTCTGCAGCTATTAATGTCGCTTGAAGCATGAACACCAGCTTGAAATGTGAATACCAGATTCATTATATAAACAGATATTCACGGCCTCACAGCAAAAGGTTATGTCTGAGTAAAGCTATTTTGCAGTTCCATCCTTAGCATCATCCCTATAAACATTCAGATACTGAACACTGAGACTGGTGAAGGAGATTTTCACTATCCCAACCAGAGAAGGAGAATATGGCAGAGCCAGCACAAACCCTTTGGGCTCTCAGGATGGAATCACTTGTGTTGAGCAGGAGGCTCCTGCAGAAATTTCCCTGAATTATCTACTGCTGTTTCCTTTATAAATGGAAATACAAAATAGAGCAATATTTGTTATAGTGGCTGTAACTTTAGTTACTGAACAAAGAAATTGGGTTGTTTTTTGCATAGAAGCTATTTGTTTAGGTATAAGAAATTGACACAAATAGTTTAAATGGACATCTCCCTTTCCTCATCCTAACAAAACACTGCTTAGGTTAATTTGAGAGGAAATATGACCTGCAATGCAGCAAGTATTTTGCTTATATAGTATCTATTATAATCCCTTTTTAAATATTTATTTTACTTTCTTTTGTCATCATTGGTAAGGTTCCTACTTCAGAGTGTATTTCATTTATCTACATACATATAGATAGACTTGGGGCCTAATTTGGTTTTCATTGTATTGGACTGAAGTTCCTGGGATATACATCTATGTAATGGAGAGCAAAACTGGGACTAACCAATTGGGACCAAACAGCATTAAATCAAGCTGTATATTTACAAGACTTAAACACATGCCCATGAAGGACCAAATTTTCAGACTGATTTTCTAAATTATTCCTCTAAAACATGTGGGCTGATCTACAAAGCTTGCAAAGTCCCACACTTCTGAGTGCAGGATGACTCATTGCATATCAAACCACCATGATTTGCATGCTGGCCAACCTTCCAGTATTTTTGATGACAGCTCTCCCTGGACCATCAAGGAGAGTCTGTACTGGATGAGCTATAGATGCCTTGAAATTAGTTGCATGTAATATAGCTATAATATCAGAGGATGAAGCAGCATTCTATGAAATCTCCAGGGGGCTAGTTAGTGACCACCAGGTAAGCTGCTCAGAGACAAGATATGGGATGGAGAAGGACTTTCTTAGCTAGAGCTGGTTTAAATGTTTCAAATAAAAGATTTTTTGGTCAAAGTGTGGTTTTGTTCAAATCCTCAATTATGATTTTTTTCAATTTTCATGGAAAATTTTTAAATTGTCTTTGATATAAGACTATTTAAAATGTTATTTGAAGTCAAAATGTTGCTTTGAAAGGCAATTTTGTTCCAATCAAAAATATCTAAGTATTTTATTTCAGACTTCTCAAATTTTTTCATGGAATGAAATGCTCCAGAAAATTTCAAGCAGATTTTCAGCCCTGATTCAGAATGAAAAAAATGTCAAAATATCAGAATTTCCTATGGGACAGACTTTCCATTTTCCAACCAGCTCTGCTGTAAGCAAAGTTGTTGGGGGTTACCAGGCGAGACCCCAGCATCACAGCAAGTCTCAGTACATTGTGTCCGATGGCTCCAATTGACAAAGACTTGTGGAGGGCCACAATACCCAAGTAAAAGCTAGGTGCTCCAGGGGCTCGACAGCTAATCACTCTAAGATGAGGGACTGTAAATAAGCCTAGTGTCAATGTTGAATCCTGCATATCTATAAACAAGAGTTTTAATCTCTATGGATAATTTGACAATAAACAGACCTTTATTTTCTGTTGTCTCTGTGGAAAACTCCATTTGACACTGACCAACTATCTGTCAGTTTACAAGCTCATAATGCCATCACATCACCATGGCTACCATTTTAATCCTTTGTTCTAACTGTTTAATATCTGAAAGGGCTGTAAGGGGACAAACACATTGCTTTCAGCTTCCTAATCATCAAGCAGCTAGCAGGTGGAATTGTGGAACAAGGGGCAGAGTGCCACTGCAGCATGAAATCTGGAGAATGAGGTGACGTGGCTCCCAGCTCTAATGCTCATTTGGTGTTTGAGAAGTGGAGCGATATGAGCTGGGTATTGGAAGTGCTGTTCCTGGGGGCAGCGAGCCAATGGAGGGAATCTGGAGTCACCTTCCCTTCACAGGAGTCTTCCTGCCCCCATCCTCACAAGAATCCTCTGGAATGTCTCCCTCCTTCCATACACTGGCCCTAAGAGATGACCCCTCAAATGTTGTGCTCTCCCTCATCCAACCCATTCCTCTAGTCTGCAAGTCCTGGCCCTCGCAGGACTTGTAGTTAGCTCCTTGGGCTGCAGGAGATACTGCTGCCACTGTCTGATGTGCAGATTTAAGGGAATGAACCCCTGATACATGGTGCCCCAGGGATGGACTGTAGTGGGAGAGTCAGGCTGGAGGAAACCTGGAACATAGCTATCTGTGCTGGGGCAGAGACTCAAGGAGCTGTAATTGGTCATCTGCACTGTCCTGAGTGGCTGTGTAAGGGAGGGGAGCTTTTCCCTAGGAAGTTCCTGTCGTGCTCTCACTGAAGCTCCACACAGCCTCATAGTGAAGCAGGCAATGGAACAGCCAAAATTATTCTGTTCTGTGATGCAGCTGGCAACCAGCAGAAGGGCTGCTGAGCAGATATAAAAGGGAAAGGACAGGAACAGGACAGAGTGCTCCTGGCTCACAGGAGAGTTGCTCCAAGAGCTACAGTGGGAAGCAGTGCCACTAGCCTCCTTCCCACTTCAAAAGAGCAGATGCAAATAGGTTTGAAAATCACAGGGCAGGGCTTAGGAAACATTTTCTGTTCGTAATCAAACAAACATTTTCATTTTAGCCTAGTCACCCTGGAGGGCCACAATGTAGAGTCCAGGCCACAGGCTGGACACCACTAGCATATGTATCAATGATTTATTTCTACTTATTTACCCTGCCAGTCAGTAGGTTATAATGAGGTATAATTCACAAAGGCACCCAAGTGGATGCTATGACACTGTTCATCAGTTGAAGATTTGCCCTATAGAATTTAGGACAGATACAAAGAGAAAATAAATACAAGATAAATAGTCAAAGAAACAGTCTATGGCTTCTTTTTTTTTTTAAAGTCACTCAGTTGGGTTCTTGGAGTTTTCCCCAGTTTGTGATTACTTTACATTATACCATCTCAGATTCAAAAGCACGGTTAGGACATATAATCTGGGCATGCATTTGGTGATATCATCATTAGGTGCTTAAATTCACCTGTCCCCTATTTAAACCACTGGCTTGTAACTTGTATTTATTCTGGACAGCAGTCAGCACTAAGATCTCAAAACAGTTCCTTTAAGAGAGGGTAAATTTGTTGGCTCAAATATCACACCAGCCCTAATTGTAAGATCAACTGTAAAAAGTATATGATATTGCAACATCTTATGAACTATCTCAAGTTGCTTTCTGTGAAGACTGTTATGAACAAGTGCAAGAAAACTAGGTAAAGACTAGTTTGGTACAAACAAAAAAAAGCCACTTTGATATGATCCAAGAACTATGTTGAAATCATACTTGTTAACAAAAAAAGATGTGGAACCAGAAATTTGATATGTTGGATATTCAGCCTAGTCAGTGGACAAAATAATGAGGGGGATGAGCTATTATGGGTCTTTAAAGGATACTTTGGAGGTCAAAGCACAAAAGAACAGATGGAGGCTACTGAAGCAAGCTTCATCATCATCATAATTGCCACCCCCACCATCTCCTGGGAGCCTAGGTTTTTTTATCAGCCAAATTCTGGTATGTCTTGACCATATCAGCCCATAGAGAGGGACCCAGATAACATCACCTCCTTTACTGGCTCCAGCTGAATCCTAACCACTACCTGGAATAAAATGGGATTGGATTTTAACAGTAACAGCAACCCCAGCCCATCTCAACTAACTTCTCTTTTCCTCAAAGGGGCAGTTATTACCATCTAAAAGACTCAAACAAGGGCAGGTTTTCTTCTAAAGAACTCTTCAGCTAAAGGGAAAGGAAACAAGAGAATGTTAAAATGAAAGCTGAATGTAGTATTTTAACAGCTTTTCCTTATAAAGGGTTAAAAAGATTTTTAAATACTTTAGTGTTTCTCCCATGGTACTAAGGAGGCTGAAGTCTCTCTATATCTAAACAAGGTTTGGGTTTTGAACTGTTAAATGTTGGACAGTTAATGTGTTATAACAACTTTGGCCAATTTATCCCATCTAAATTAATACAACTAGGCTCTCCTAGAATCATCATGATATGATCTGATCAATATAGATTGCACATTTATTCAGTTCTGGATGGATTAGCTCAACGAATCCAATCCTGGTGAACAATATAGAAATGATCATCCAACAAAGATAACAGCAATGATAAAAAACAGATAAGAAAAAAATCTGTCTCAACTAGAGCTGGGCAAAAAACTTCCAAAGGAACATTTCTCATCTGAAAATACTGATTCTTGGAATGGGACATATTCCACTGGAATATGACAATTTTGACATTTCATTTAAAAAAATGAAATGGTGACTCAGTAAGGTTGTAATGGAATGAGCTATTTTGATTTTTCATTTCAAAACAACTTTTCAAAATATTTTATTTTCTGTATTATCATTTTTTTTATATTATAAGTTATATAAATAAAACAATTAAGGTGATTAAAATAATAAAAATAGAAATAAAATTGCAATTGGTGAATAAAAAAAACTGAAAAATTATGAATGACCTGATATGAAATTTGTTTTGTAGGAAATTTTGGATTTCAATTCATTCCAATTTGAAACAGAAACAAATTTTGAAATCATGAAATTTCCAACAGAATGGATTATTTGTAGTCTGGATGTTTCCTGTTGATTATTACATTAGAATAATCCTTGTGCTATCAGTCCAGTTATAAGCTTAACTAGCATGTCTCAGATTTGTTCCATCACCCCAAAAGAACATCTCAATGTGTTGTCTCTTAACCTATCCTTTACATGGAAAGCCAGTTTGACAGAAATATATGTACTATACCAATTCACACTTTTTTTGCCTATGACATATGTTTGATCCAGGCTGCACATTTTTTCTACCTGTAATGGGGTCAGCACCCACCTCTTACAAGCACCCTGTTTTTTTCAGTCAATATACCTGTAATCATGGTCTTTTTTCAGGGCAGCACCCGCTTCTTATGGGCAGCCCCTTTGTTTTGGTGGGTATGAGCCTGCTTTTAGCTTTAGTTATTATATCAGAGTGGCACCCACCTCTGACAAGCACCCCTGGGCTGATGGTTTTCTTGGCAGGTCTTCAGTGACTCAGCCCTCCAGCTGAGCTGTATACGTTATCTCCCCTTCCGGGGTATACAGTCCAAGTTCTTTTCTCAGCCCTGGTATGAGGCCATAGCTCTAAGGCTTGTCCCAGAGGCACTGCCTTCTTCAACTACCCAGCCAGGGCTCATCTCGGTACCTGCAGTTGGTGGTGTTTCAGCAGGCCTCCCTGGGTTCAGTCTTCAACCAGACCAGCAGACGCCAATCTTGGTAGCCTTGCTGGCCTGGCCAGGTTCTGTGCTCAGTCCCCTTAGGCTTCATCCTGGCAGCACTGACCTTCGACTGGTCCTGCTGCTCTTCTGGCCAGCCAGGCACCTGGTCTTCAGCAGCCTTCCTTGGGCTTCAGTCCTGTCTGCAGTGAGCTCTCCACAATGAGCTGTCCACTGTACTGCTGCTCTTCCAGCCAGACAACCACCCAATCTTCACTCCTTGAGATCCACACAGCAACTGAACTTCTTTGCTCTGATGCTTGACTTTTATCTGCCCCTTCTTGTCCCTTATTGGTTGCTCCAGCAGCCCCTCTGATTGGACACTCTTCTGCAGCCACTCTAGGCTGCCTGTAGGACTTCTTGCTGCTCTATTCTGGGACCAGGTGATGCAGGGCTATAAGGCCTCCAGCAGGGTGCCTCTGGACCTAGTCCACCCTGCCACATACATCCTCCTTCGGACAGGCTTGGGACAGTGGTTCTTCCCCCACAGTCTTTTCTCATGCTCCCATGAGTCAGGGAGTACTCTGCTTGGGCTACCTCTGCCTTTGACTCTCTTTGGCCTCTGGCTCTGCCTAATAAATAATTAAAATCATGCCTGTTTCCATGGCTGCCACTGGCCCTCATTTGGCCGCTGCCTCTGGCTTCATTGTCTTACTGCTTTTATTTTTAGTTCTAACTCTGGCTTCCTTCAGCCTCTGCTTCTGGCTCTGACCTCACACCGTAAAACAGTTAAATGCTTGCCACAGTAAAATAGTTATTCTGGGACAGAGTGATGCAAGGCCACAAGGCCTCTCGCAGGGGGCCTCCCGACCTAGTCCACCCTGCAACACTACCCCATCTTGCCCTTGATTAAAATGGAAGACCCTGAAATCATAGATAAACAAGAAACAAGGGAATACCAGTAATGTGAAGATCTCAAATAAAATACCTGCTATGGATAATAAGACAGAATTCAGTGCAAACATTGAATACTGTAGTAAACTAAGTAAACCGTAAAGCTGTCATAGAGTCTTCAATAATTGTTTAAATTTCATTTATGAACTTGTTATAGCAGACTGATGTGTTAAATGAGCATCTTTTGGCACTTGACCAAAAGGAAAACACCCTCCCTCTGTGCACAAACAGTAATTTGTTTGTGTAACAAATTATCACAAGAGACAAAGATAAAATGTTGGTCAAAACTAGGTGAGAAAGCCATATAGTCTCTCCCCCAAAAGTTATAATGGTCTCTGCTCACTCTCCTGATCACAAAAGGAGTAAGTTTAGCCAATCAGGGTGTAGGAGAACTGCCATGTGAATTCCCTTGTGATAATTATGGCAATTAACTCTGTTCAAACTCACTTGATCTCACCAATAAGTAGCTACCACAAAGTCTTTGTGGATTCTTCCTGAGAGTAAAAGAGTTAATTATCCATCTCTGAGAAAAATTTGTTTACACAAAAATATGAATCAACCACTGCTGATTCATGAACAGATTGCATTCAGAGAAAGAATGATTTTACTTGCACTCAGGTCTTGAGTCAAGTGTTTCTCAGAGCTCTAATCTTATTGTTTCAAGTAGTCCTTTTTATGAGATAAGTGACTCATAGCTGGCCTGAGATATGCAGGTACACCATTGACTTCAATAGACACTGTACAAGTATATTTGAGAGAGAATTGCACCCCAGAGGGCTTGAAATTGCAATTACAAGCAAACTAATTCCTGTACAACTAAGGGGAACATGATCACAGATGCTGTCACAGAAAGGAAATTAACTTTGAATATGGAAGGTAGCAAGCCACAACATTCAGTTCCAGACATGAACTTCTGTAAAGTTAATCTCTAAGGTTTTTACTCAAATCCTTCTCTAGAAATAAGGATGTATACGACACTCAAGCCTCAAAAGTAGACCTGGGTAAAAATTTTCCAGGCAAATTGTTTACTTATTCTCTTACACATGCTCTCTCTCTTGCAGTGAATGTTTGCATATTTATACAAAATGGAACAGTTTCAACAGGAAAGAATGAGAGCAGAATAGCCTACAGTCTGGTGGCTAGGATGCTCACCTAGGTAGAGGGAAGATTGGTGTTCAAGGCCTTGTTCTAGAGCAGGGATTCAAACTTGGGTCGCCTACATGCAGGCAAGTCCCCCAATCACCAGGCCAAAGGTTACATAGATGACCAGACTGTGTTGACAAATTCCACACACTTTCAGAGGCAACCCAAGTATCTTCTCTGGGTTTTTTGGTCGAACTGAAAATCAATTATTCACCCATCTCTACTCATAAGTGCATGAGAGTTTTACCATTGACTTCAACAGACATTGATCAGGTCCAGTGTGACTAGAAGAGTCTTGTTAACTGACAGGATTGAAGGGTACTCTTCTATGGCTAAAACATTAAAAATACACATACTGTAAGGGCTTGTTTGGAGAGCTGCAATTATTTTGGATTGGATAAATTATAGCTACAGAATATGATAATGGCTCTAAAATAGAACTGAAAGATTTTTAAGCGCTCAAGTCAATGCCCACTGGTGTCAACGGGACTCTTTCCTTTTACATCAATTGATTTTGTCATTCAATCCTTCAGTAACCACAGCAAATTCTCTAGCTTTTTATGCAAATAGTCACAAATACTAACGACTCAATGACTGCATGACTATGATATCAAACTATAGATGTTTAAGTTGTAATTTTTCCTTTCTAAATGTAATGTCTTAGCAACAAAATGAAATACAAATGGATTGCCTTGATAAAGTCAACATACCATATTAAAGTACAAGAAATAGTCAAGGCACTCTTAATCTTGAAGCAACAGTACCAGATTAAGACAAACTACATGTAACATACACTCGCTATTCATATTCATATTCATTGGCCCTCACTTATGCCAGATTAAGTTATTAAGGTTATAATTAACTACAATGTGCACCCGTTGGCCCACAGATTGAAGTTACAGCTCAGTAAGTCATTGCTTAATGATATTTAGATGAAATGATCTTAATTTGGTACAATTACTGACGCTCTGATGCTAATTTTTCCCAACCTGATAAAAAAACACATCTGGATACTTAACATGCCCTCTAAACAATATAATAGTTAATGGAATAATGAGTTTGTGGTACTCATCTCCCCAAATTTTTTCTTTTCTGAAGCTTTTCTTCTTGTGGAGGAAGTTACTTATCTCGTGTTTCAAAGAGCTTTTAGAAAACGCATTTTGAATACACTGAGCTATATTTTTCAAGTGAGCTCAGGGAACCAACAGCTCTCCTGATGAAGTGTCATTTTTCAAAGTACTTGCATTCGCAGCTCTGTTGTTCTCACAGGAGACCAATGCGTTTTGAGGCACTTCAGGATCTCATTCCAGAAGAAATCTTCTTCCTCCTTCAAAACATGCAATAGCCCAATATAGACTGAAGAAACTCTGGATATATCAGTTCTAGCCAACCACCATTTGAACATAAAACCTTCTGCTACTGAGCAAACTCAGAGAAGCTAGATAAAGGCCAACTTCAAGCTCATCTAATCGGAGCCCAAATCCTAAGCTAAGCACAATCTCGATTTATGAGATAACAATGTTAGTGGCATAATGGATGATCTTTAACTGTCAAAGGATAATGGGCAGACATCCATTCTATTCCTACTGAATCACTCTTCAGTATTCAACACTTGACCAGGAGATGCTGCTGTAGTCATCTGCAAGAGGAGGCAGAGGTCAAGGAAAGCTCTAATTGGTTATGTCCCTCCTGGAGGGATGCATTCAATGAGTAGTGATGGGAGACTGCACTCTATTACTAGTTTCACACTTGTCAAGTCCCACAAGATCAGTGCTGCTGTTCCACATACAGTCAACAATGAACAAGTCAGATGACAAGTATCAGTGGGGTAGCCATGTTAGCTGGATCTGTAAAAGCAGCAAGAGTTATGTGGCACCTCATAGACTAACAGACGTATTGGAGCATGAGCTTTCATGGTGAATACCCACTTCGTTGGATGCATATAGTGGAAATTTCCAAGGGCAGATAGTATATGCAAGCAAGAGCAGGCTAGAGATAACGAGGTTATTCAGTCAAGGATGAGGCCCTCTTCTAGAAGCTGAGGTGTGAAAACCAAGGGGCAGAAACTGTTTTTGTAGTTGGCAAGCCATTCACAGTCTTGTTTAATCCTGAGCTGATGGTGTCAAATTTGCAGACGAACTGAAGCTCAGCAG
Organism: Chelonoidis abingdonii; assembly: GCF_003597395.2. NCBI lineage: Eukaryota > Metazoa > Chordata > Testudines > Testudinidae > Chelonoidis > Chelonoidis abingdonii. Next base: position 229,823,937 of record NC_133770.1, read on the forward strand.
TTTCTCATTGAAGTCTGGTCCTGAAGTTTTTTGCTGCAGGCTACCTTTAGATCTGCTAGTGTGTGTCCAGGAGATTGAAGTGTTCTCCTAACAGTTTTTGTATATTGCCATTCTTAATATCTGATTTGTGTCCATTTATCCTTTTCCGTCGGGACTGTCCAGTTTGGCCAATATGCCAGCAATGCCCCTCTGCTATGTACATGACCTGGGCTTAAATACCAGCAATATGCAGATGACACACAATTCTGCTCTCCTTCACCACATACATCCACACTGCTACCCCTGAAATAGCCCAGTTCTTGGATCAGATGAGAACAAGGAGCTGGTTAAAGCTGAATCAAAGCAACATAGAGGTTATCTGGTGGCAGAGGAAAGCATTTTGAAACATTTGCAGCCACAGTGCAGTCTCTTTTGGTTGAAAGTACACACCCACAACTGGTCAATTCACTCACTAGTTTAGGAGTGTTCTTAGATTTCTCACTGATGCTGAGCTCTAACATAGCAGCATCTGTAAGTAATGTTTTCTATCATCTCTGATTGGCTTAGAGACTCCATCCCATTCAGGAGGATGATGACCTGGCCTCAGTTATACACACCTGTGTCATCTCCTATCTGGACTATAGCAGTGCAGCATACTGAGCATGAAACCATCAGCCCTTAGGAAATGCCAGCTGCCACAGAACATTATGTCTCCTTGGCAATATGCACTACTCTGAAAACAGACCTGTCCTCCATTCTCTACACTGGCTTGCCAGAGAATATTAAGTCAACTATTGATCCTTATCTTCAATGTGGTCCATGTGCTAGGCCCAGTGTTTCTAACAGAACAGTTCGAGTTTCAGGTGAAAGGCTGTGATCAATAGTTCTGCCCCTTCAGGCTCATGGACTTTCTGCCATGAGGATAAAATATGATTGTTCCAGAGACCGAACTTTCTCAGGGGCTATTCTGAGACTATGGAATGAGCTTTCTCAGGAACTAAGGACCATCAAATATCTCACCACCTTCCACCCAAGTGCAAGAAGGACTTCTTTGACTGTACTTTCCCTAAAAGAGAGAGCAGTTTGTATCTTTAAAAAGTTACTACCAGATGGAAACACTGCACACAAAATTCCCTCCCCGAGAAGAGGATGGGAGAGAGAACGAACCACATTACAAATGTTAGTTATGTAATTATGGGAAGGCAATCAGAAACTATTGTGATGAGAGCAGTATAAGAACCTATGTAATAAAACATTTTTGAAAACTTCGCTGGGAGATGCTATAGAAATGAAATTCCAAGGATCTCAAAGCACTTCACAACCATTAATAAATAACCCTGAAAAAAACCCATTAGAGTTTAGTATTAGTATTCTCATTTTGAAAATGGGAAAACTGAGCTTAAAAGATTTGCTTCTGCTTACTTCTAGTCATGTGTGCTATCCTTAAAGCTAACCCGCCCTGCTTTAGAAGGCCATATAAAATAGAAATATTTCATCATTTACTTGTTACTCTTAATGCAGCAAATCAGAAGCCAAATTGTGGCCTGACACTGCAGCTTGAAGCCTGAGGGATGCTTATTTCTAGCACAGCTTCTAGATTTGATATAATCACTTTTTAAATTTAAGCACATAAAGCTGAATTGGGGCCTAAGCATGCCATATCTGAGGCATAAAGGGGCAGTATTGTTCCATGTTCCAGTAGTTTTCAAACATTTTTCATTTGCAGACCCCTCAAAGATGTCAAATGTAGGTGCAGACCCCTTTGAAAATCTTAAACATAGACTGTGGACACCCAAGGGTCCGCAGACCACAAGTTGAAAACCACATGTTCTATGGTAACAACAACGTTTTGCAAACCCCTTAGCCACAGTCTGCAGACTCCCAGGGATCTGCAGACCACAGGTTGAAAACCACTACTCTATTCTGTCCGGTAGACCATGTCCGGTAGATTAATGCTTCTTTCTAGTCCTCTGACTACTGGCAAACAAATTGTTGCTGAAAAAGCAGCCATGTTCTCACTTGCTTCATTTTTGGGTGAGGGAGAAAAAAAGAGAACATAAATTAGAACTGTAAACTCAGCAGATCCTCCCTTATGTCAGCTACTTGTCAGACCATTTGAGTACGTGAAAGTCAAACAGACAAAACAGACATAAATTAGCGTTGGGACCTAATTCTAAGACAGACATCTCCTGACTCATAGAACACACCAGAGAAGGAAGATCACAGGTTACATTTTAATTGTTTAAGTCGAAGCAGTGTTGCTTTCTTTATTCTAGCTTTGTTTCCCCAGTGATATCCAATAAGAGCTTGCAGATTTGCAATATTTCATCTATGATTTTTGCAGCACTGACAGGTCAGCAGGTCATTACGAGGAGACAGTGATTTTATCCTTGCTGTCTTTTATTTTTTAATGATAGAAGTAATATTCAAAAATGGTGTGTTAAAAGGATACTATTACATTGAATATTCATCTTAAAGCTGTTGACTCTAGGGACCTATTTTTTTTTTAATTACCAATCTGTTACTAAGGAAGAAGTTACCATTTTTGGTGGGATACACAAAAATAATCTCTGGTTGACCAGACAACCTTAATTCTGGTGTTTCCTAAACTTTATATACTCAAATTTGCAATCTTAATGTTCTTTCAACAGTTTTTTGTGAATAGTTGTTAGTTCTGTTAATGTATATTGCAAAAAGGGAAGGAAGCAAAATAGAACTATGTATATTGGCTTCTGTTTCAATTAAGAACATTTATAATTTATACCACAGCAGCTCCTAGGGTTCAACCAAGATTAGGGGCTGTAGTGAGGCAATTACCCCATTCCTAGGGGAAAAAGGTAGGCTGATTGGAAAGGCAGCCACAGCTGTGGCCACTCCCAATCAGGTCACAGCTGGCCCTGATATAAGGGCTGAGGGAGGAGCTAGGTCAGCCTCACCCCAGCCTTGGAGTGGGAAAGACCTACCTGCCTGCAGGAGTGGAGGAACTCTGGCCTGGTGAGTCCCCAGGTTGAGGCCTTGCTAAAGGCCACAGGAGGTACTGGGACTGCAGGGAGATAGCTGGGCCAAGAAAGGCAGCAGGTCCAACTTTCTTGCCAGTTTGAGTGGCCATTACAGACTGCAGTTTGCCCCAGAGAATGGGAGCTAGATGATGACTAGCAGTAGCCACTGATGCAAGGAGGGCATAGATGGTGGGGAGTTGCCCTGAGAGGGGGGACCCAAAGCATGGGGACTGCTGTGAGGCAGAACCCCAGGGTAAGGGGCATCAGTTGCTGGGTAGGGATATAGGGCTGGGCAGGAGAGATAACTGGCCATCACGAGTGCTCTGAGGCTAGAACTGAGCTAATTCTGGCATGACGAACAGGCAGTGGCATGGTGGTAAGTGCGCATCTGCTACAGGGGCCTATTGTGGTCAGTACTGAAACAGGCACATAGTGAATACAGTCCTTGTCCAATGAATTTAACATTCTAGATAGACACTTACTTGAGAATGGAAACAGGCACAGAAGAGCAGTGACTTGCCCCAGATCACACTATTAGGTCAGTGACCAATCCTGGAATAGACCCAGATCTCTCAATTCAGAGTTCGTGGCTCTAGTCACTAGACCTGCTGGCTCCTAACTATTATTAATTAGTTTATTCCAATTGAAAAGAACAGAGTAATGAAGGCTTTTATTTTTAAAGTTTCTAGAAAGTAGTACAAGCAATAGAGAAAAAAAATAGGCTAATACTTGATTTTATATGAAACCATAACTATTTTATAAACTTTAGAACTTAAAAATGTTAAAATGGATTTGAAAGGCAAAGGTAGTTGTTTACATCCAGTATACATGAAACAGATATAGGTGCCAACCAGGAACCATTCACAATCCAATCAGAGCCTGGTCTACAGTACAGAGTTAGGTGGTTGTAAGACAGCTTATATCAACCTCATAATATCAGCATCTACACTGCAAGTACTCCCACTGATGTAACTTGCCTGCTATATTGACTTAACTCCATCTCTGTGAGGTAGTTCAGGTCGATGCAATGCAGTGTAGGCATCTCATTGCTCACTTCAACTTAAGTGGCCTGCAGGAGGTGTTCCACAATGCCACTGTGACCTTTCTGGTCACCGTTTTCAACTCTGCTGTCCAGCAGCAAGGTCCCACAGGACAACAAGTCCCTTCCTGTAAAGGACCAGAATTCTGATTTTTTTCATTTCCTGTTTGGTCTGTGTGGAGAGCTCACCTGGCAACTTGCCCCAGAGGCATGCCAGTTACATGCAGCAAACATGCTCTGCCTGGAGTACCACAAGAGCGGGTGTGAGAGAAGAGGCTGTGCAGGCACAGCTTCTGATTTAACCATAGAAATGTGAACATCTGAGCAGATGTCTCGGGGCATGGAGGCAGAAGGGTTACAAGAGGGATTCACAGTAATGCCATTGTGAAGGCTAGGGAGCTACATCAGGCATACCGGGAGGCAAGCAGTCAGTTTGGTGCAGTGCCGCAGACATGCTTCATTTTACAAGGAGTCCAGGCTATCCTTTCTGGTGACCACACAACCAGCCCGCAAGCACCACATAAGATCATGCCGTACTGGTCAGAACCAAAGGTCCATCTAGCCCAGTTAGCCTTACTACCTACAGTGGCCAATGCCAGGTGCCCAGAGAAAGTGAGCCCCAACATGGCATATGATCAGTGATCGCTCTCCTGACATCCATCGCAGCCTCTGACAGAACAGAGGGTAGGGCACCCTTCCTACCCACCTGGCTAATATATTCATTTACGGACTTAACCTCCATGAATTTTTCCAGTATTCTTTAATGCTGTTATAGTCCTAGCTTTCACAACCTCCTCAGGTAAGGAGGTTCCAATAGTTGACTGTGCAGTGTGTGAGAACTTTCCTTTTTATTTGTTTTAAACCTGCTCCCATTAATTCATTTGGTGGCCCCTAGTACTTATATATGGGAAAAGTAAAAACTTTCCTTATTTACATTTCTCTACATCACTCATGATGTTATATACCTCTATCATATTCCCCCCTTAGTTTCTCTTTTCTAACTGAAAAGTCCCTTAGGCGTCTTTAATCTCTCTTCCATATGGGACCCGTTGCAAAACCCCTAATCATTTAGTTGCCCTTTTCTAACCTTTTCTAATGCCACGTATATTCTTTTTATTGAGATGAGGAGACACATCTTGTCGCAAAGATTCAAGATGTGGGCATACAATGGATTATATATTAAGGCAATAAGATATACTCATCTTATTTTCTGTCCCTGTTAATGATTCCCTAACATCCTGGTTTGCTTTTTTGACCACTGTGCACACTCATGATGTCTCAGAGAATATCCACGATGACTCAAGATCTTTTCTGATTGTTGTAGCTAAATTAGCCCCCTATCATATTGTATTTTAGTTGGGGTTATTCTTCCAAATGTGCGGTTACTGTTACATTGATCACATTAAAAGTTCATTTGCTGTTTTGTGAGATCTTTTTTGAAGTTCTTCACAATCTGCTTTTGGTCTTAACTATCTTGAGCAATTTAGTATCATCTGCACACTTTACCACCTCACTTTTACCTCTTCTCCAGGATCATTTATTATCAAGTATGACTAGGATTGGTCCTAGACAGACCTGCGGGAACACCAGCTAGTTACCCTATTCTGAGAATTCCTACCACTTTGTTCTTATCCCATAAAGGGCTTCCCTCTTATCCTGAAACTTAATTCAACGTAAGAGTCTTTGGTGAGGATCTTTAAAAGGCTTTCTGGAAATCTAGCATAACCATGTCACTGGACATCCTCCTGTCCAATGTTGTTTGACCCTTCAAAAGACTACTAATAGATTAGTAAGTCACTATTTCCGCCTTTACAGAACCAAGTGGACTTTTTGTCCCAGCAATTTTATGTTTTTTTTCTATGTGACTGACAATTTTATTTCTTTACTATTGTTTCAAACTAGATTTGCCGTACTGATGCTTGACTTAACTGGTCTGTAATTGCCCTGGGTCATCTCTTAGAGACCCTTTCTTAAATATTGGCGTTACATTAGCTAACTTCCAGTCACTGGGTACAAAAGCCGATTTAAAGGACAGGTTACAAACCATAGTTAATAGTTCTGCAACTTCACATTTGAGTTCTGTCAGAACTTTCGGGTGAATGCCATCTGGTCCCGGTGACTTCTTACTGTTAAATTTATCATTAATTCCAAAATCTCCTCTAGTGACACCTCAGTCTGTGACAATTCCTCAGATTTGTCACCTACAAAAGCTGGCTCAGGTTTGGGAATCTCCCTAACATCCTCAGTCATGAAGACTGAGGCAAAGAATCCATTTAGTTTCTCTGCAATGACTATCATCTTTAAGCGCTCCTTTTGTATCTCAATCATCCAGGGGCCCCACTGGTTGTTTAGCAGGCTTCCTGCTTCTGATGTACTTAAAAAACATTTGTTATTACCTTTGGACTTTTTGGCTAGCTGTTCTTCAAACTCCTCTTTGGCTTTTCTTATTACACTTTTACACTTAATTAGGCAGTGTTTATGTTCCTTTCTATTTACCTCACTAGGATTTGACTTCCACTTTTTTATCTCTCACTGCTTCTTTTACATGGTTGTTAAGCCACGGTGGCTCTTTTTTAGTTCTTTTACTGTGTTTTTTAATTTGGGGTTGTAGAAGTGTCCAGCCGAGGTCTGTCCCTCGGCAGGGCTGTGGGGTATCCCACTACCTCTTCTAGCTCACTGTCAGTTGGGGCTCTGCGCTGGTGGGGGACCGCAAACACACTGTTAGAGGCTCAGGCCCTTTAAGCTGGGGCTGAGCCAAGAGTTCTAGAGCAGCCAAGGCCCTAAATCATGGCGGGGCTGCATGTAAATAGTCAGAAACTCAGGGGCTGAGTCAGTAGTTCAATAATAGCCCAAGTTCTAGGTCAGGACGGGGCAGCAAACAAATAGTCAAAGACTCAGGCCTTTAGGCAGGGGCTGAGTCAGTTGTTCAATATCAGGAGGACTTAGCCTCTCCAGGCCAGGGAAAAGGGGGAGTCTGCCGCCTAAGGAGTGGGTGGCAGGGGGGACGCAGGCCCTCCCACTCCACTGCGTCCCAGCCCAAGGCCCTAGCAGTGGCAGAAACTCGCTGCTGTCAGTGGGGATCCTGGCTGCAACACACTGACATAGGCTCTGGCAGTGTTTCAGCCAGACTGGGGTCGGCTGCCCCCGGCTACTTTTACACTCCCCCTCATAGGGTACTTGAGTCATGGTAGCGTCACCAGCAGTCTCAAACACCATCGGTTCCTCTGGGTAAGTAGCGGATGGCAGGCTCGGCCAGTCCTCCTCGGGGTAGCTGGAGCGGGGTAGGCTAGGCCAGTCCTCCTCGGGGTAGCTGGAGCGGGGTAGGCTCGGCCAGTCCTCCCCGGGTAATGAGCGAGGTGTAGGCTTGGCTGGCCCAGTGCAACCTCAGGCCAGCTGCGGCCTTCTGCTGTCTCCCCAGAGGAAGCTCGGTCACAGACATCTGGCCTCTTCGGCGGCTGGTTCCCAACTGAGCTCTGCCGGTGAGCTTTTATACTTCCGGGTCTGTGCCGTGACCTCTGAGGGGCGGGCACAGGACCCAGTGACTCCGCCTACATTGGTGTTAGGGGAGGTCCATGCCTCAGCAGAGTTGTGGGATATCCCACCGCCTCGCTACAGGAGTATACATTTAAGTTGGGCCTCTATTATGGGGTCTTTGAAAAGCATCCATGCAGCTTGCAGGAATTTCACTTTAGACACTGTACCTTAACTTCTGTTTAACTAACCCCCTCATTTTTGCATAGTTCCCCTTTCTGAAATTAAATGCCATGGTGTTGGGCTGTTGAGATGTTCTTCCCACCATAGGGATGTTAAATGTTATCATATTATGGTCACTATTTCCAAGCTGTCCTGTTATAGTTACCTCTTGGACCTGCTGCTGCACTCCACTCAGGACTAAATCGAGAGTTGCCTTTCCCGTTATGGGTTCCCGTACCAGCTGTTCCAAAAAGTGGTCATTTAAAGTATTGAGAAAATTTTTATTTGCATTTCGTCCTGA
>NC_133770.1:229832419-229852446 GCF_003597395.2 Chelonoidis abingdonii
TCCTCTGCTCGTCCAACACATCTCCCCAATGTTGCCTGTGGTGGCTAGGGTTGCCAGGCAATCCAGTTTTTGACCACAATGCCCCAGTCAAAGAGGGACCCTGGTGGCTCCAGTCAGCATGCTGACTGGACCATTAAAGTCTGGTTGCTGCCCACAATGCAGACATAGTGCCTGCCCAGATCCAAGCAGCTTCTGGGAGCTGGTGGTATGTCTGGCTCCTAGGCATAGGGGTGCCCCAGTGGCTCTGTGTGCTGCCCCCACCCCGATGGCAGCTCCACAAGCTCTCATTGATGGGAACATGGCCATGGGAGCTGAAGGGGTGACACCTGTAGGCCAGGCAGTGTAAAGATTGCCCTGGTCTCCGCCTAGGAGCTGGACGCCCGGCCACTTCCAGGAACTGCCTTAGGTGAGAACTGCCTGGACCCTGCACCCTCCCACATCCCCCCCCTGCCCCAGCCCTGAGCTTCTCCGACCCAAAACCCTCATCTGCCCTACCGTAGAGCCACACCCCCAGCAGGCCTGCACCGCTAACCCGCTGCCCCAGCCCTGCACCCTCCTGAACCCCCGCAGCCCTACAGCCACCTTCCTGTGCCCCAACCTCTCATCCTGCCCCACCCCAGACGCCTGCAAGCCCAGCCACGACCCCCTCCCATGCTACCAACTCCAGCTGCACCACCCTGAAACCCCTCCCACACCTCTGAACCTCTTGGCTCCAGCCTGAGCCCCCTCCTGCAGCCCTGAAGCCCTCTTTTCGACCCTACTCTGCGAGCCTGAACCCCAGCCCCGACCTGAATCCCCTCCAAACACTTGCCACCAGCCCAGAACCCACTCCTGCACCCAAACTCTCACTCAGCTCCAGTCAGATCCTACCCAAATCTCAACACCTAATCCGCTGTCCCAGACTGGTGCAAAATGAGTGAGTGAGCAAGGGTGGGGACAGCAAGCATGGAGGGAGGGGGGTGGGCTTAAGAGAAGTGGGGGCAGGAAAAGGTATTCAGTTTTCTGCAATAAATTTGCAACCCAGTGTGGCCTTTGACTGAGAATCATGCCAATGTATCAATCAGGATTGTCACTTCGATATTCGAGATAAGCAGACACTGGGCATCCATCGCTATGGTGGCATTCTCAGAAATGCCTCCCAGTTCCACACAGCAGGCCAGGTGAGGCAGGCGCAGAGCTTCAGAAGTCCTCATGCATGGATGAGACCGATGGTGTAGAGTGGGGGTTTAAAGATTAATTAGGAACTAGGGCGAATGTTTGGGTATGGGGAGACCTATACAGGAAACAGACTGGGCAACCTACCTAAACCAAGTGGAACCAGAACTGCTGCCTTAACATTAAAAAGGTGGCAGAAGCAGTTTGTAAAACTAAGAGATGGGGAAGAGCTGATTCTGGATAAGGACAATCACATGGATCAGACAGACTTCTCTACAGGAGAGTCTAATTGATAGAGATATCTCTAGATAATAGTCAGGAACGGGAGAGGAGCGGAAAAGGAATAATCTAGGGGCCAGATTAGATAGTAAACAGTCACATTAAAAAAAGCAGTCGGCACATCAGAAAGGGCCAGACGAAATAACAGTGACTAGGAGGATGAGAATGGGGCACTGGCAAACGGGAAATCCATTGTCCCAACAAGCCAGGAGCTGTTTATAACCCTACAGCAGTCCAGCCAGTTGCAGCACACCAGCACGAGTGAGCGTGATGCCGGGAAAGGAACTTTTGGTAAATAGCGTTGATATTGGAGGGGCACATCTTCTCATTTATTAATTTTTATTTGTGTTACAGAAAATGGTGAAATTACCAGTGGCAGTAGAGTAGTATCTGCTTCTCATTTTCTGGCCCCGCTAGGCAGAGGGGCCCTGCAGAACAGTTTGTTTAAGCACACAGGGATGTCACATGAATCCTTCACAGAGATCTCAAGGAAATGTTTCTGCAGGTACTCTGTAATCTATTTCAGAAGATTTCTGGGGAGGGCTGCCTTATTTCTTCCATCATTGTAGGGCACTGTCCCACATCACTCATCTATTAATTAGCCATGCAGCATGTAGCACACAGGTTAGCAACATACTGACCAGGTCTGCAGCCTGGTGCCTGCAGCAGCTTTTCCCTTTCCGCCTCCATTACCCTCAGCAGTGTGATATCAGCAAAAGTCACCGCACCCTGTGCAACAGAAAGAGCAAACAGCCTTGCTGATGAGTCTGGTTGACCTACAAGCACATCTTTGAGACCACCTCCCTCTGCAGCCCATCCAAAACTGGCTTCCAGCACCTTCCTATTCCTCCCACATACAAAGACACCTTCCACATGGTGTTGGGCCAATGCCCTATCCTCACCACGTCAACTCATGGGAGGGTACAGAGAATCACAGCTGCATAGATACACCAACCTTGCCTGTCACACATCAGTATCTGCTTTTAAAAAGGAAAATGAATGAGCTTTCCCCCTCCCAAATTCATTCCCCTGTATTTCTACAGTCTACCTCTGTCATATATATATTTGTTTGAATGACATGTGCAATAAAAAAAATCAGTTTTGGAAACTTAATTCATCTTTATTAATTGAAAGCAGGGGAGAGAAAGACAGGGCAGTTATAGGAAAACTGAGGCACTACGAGGAATGTAAAGGAAGTCACACAGGGAATCATAGCCAGAGCTAAGGATAGAACCAAGGAGTCCTGGCTCCCAGACCCTCCCTCATGTAATGACTAGACCCCACTCTCCTCTGTGGAATGAGTCACTGGGTCTCAGTCCAGTTCTTGTGGGAAATATAGCATCAAGCAGCCCCCCTTCACCAGCAGTTCCAGTGTGGGGCTAAGGGCTTAATGGGGGCTTACACCCCCATTCTCCTGCTGTCTGCCCCTTGGTAGTGGTATCTGGGCAAGCTGGGATCCTGTAACTGCTGCCCCCTCCCCAGCAAGAGGAGAGGAGCACTGAGCACCCAGAGGCCTCAATTCATGCTTTTGGGGCAGGACAGAGACTTGCCTGGTTCTGGCAAGGGAATGAGGTCCAAGGGGGGAAGCAGACTCGGAGTCAGGACTCCTGGGTTCTCTCCCCAGCTTTAGAAAAAGAGTGGGGTAGGGGTTAGCTAAGAATCCTCCCACGGTTACAGGATACTCAGTGGAGAGCATCAAGTAGCATACAGGACACTTGAGTATCCTCCTTACCACCAGAAATGCCTTCCTGGTCCAAAATAGCTCTTTTTTCACATCTCTGTTCAGTTCCATTACTCAATCAATTCTAAGTTTGTGTATAGTTATGGTGACTCTCAAAATGTCACTGAAGGAATTCTGGATAGAAATATTATGCAAATACAGCCCTATAGCCATACTTTCCCCTGTTCACCAATAAATGAGAGCAGTGAGTTCCTTACCTTCTATAGTCTGAGGCATAGGGCTTACAATTAAATACCAATCTAAGTGTATTATTCCAGGTGTGACTATACCAGAGCAATATTGAGACTTGCCTCTCTGCTCTGATGCTTTACCAATAGAATCAATTATGCAGTTTACCCACCTTTATACCCCAAGTTTGTACCCCTGTCAAACCTAGACTCCACACTATTATAATCCCTTCCTTGTCCCCTAGCACGAGATACACACCCTCTGCAACATGCATCTCATGTCTGGGGACAAGACATTTGGATAATGTGGATGCTCACATAATAAAGCAGACACTCGCCCCCCCACCAGCCAGAACCACATGGAGGACAAGCCCCCAGCCAAGGAGGAAGCCTCCTTGCTAATGAGTGGCTCCAGTGGCAGTGCAGGAGCCTTCTGCAGCCCTGCTGTCATGAGAGCGAGTGAGTGGGGCCATGACAGCAGAGCTGTAGAGGGTTCTCTGCACTATCACAGGGCCTGTGGCATCCAATCCCTGGAGGTTCAAGGAAGGCTGTGGTCCTGGCTGGGAAGAGCAGCGTTCTGGCCAGGGGTCTGTGCTCTGCCCTGCCCCCACCAGGACCATGGCCTCCCCCCTGCACCTTGCCCCTGTATGTATGGGTTGTCACCAGACCTGCAGCAGTGCAGGAAGCCCTCTGCAGCCCTACAGTCATGGGAGGGAGTAAGCAGGACAGAGCAGAGATTCATGGCCAGGACTGAGGAGAAGGAGGAAGATGACTGACAAGCCCATAACTGAGGGGAGGCCACCTCACTGCTGAATGGCTCCCGCCCTCTCAATTGCCCAAACAAAATCCATGTCTCCCATGCTATTTGGATAATTGGGAGCATACTGTACATTGGCTGGTTTTGCTCCCATATCACATTACAAACTAAGGTCTAATCTATCGTCTGTCATCATCAGCAATGCCCCATTTCAGTACTACTAGGTTTCAGCTTGCTCCCTGCCTTCAGCTTATTTCCTCCCCCACCAAAAAAAAAAAGTTTTATTTTAAACATTTCCACATGTCTAAACCCTGTAGGATCTGTTTGCAATAAGTACTGTGAATGACTGACCCCTGTTCTGTGTGGGAGGGCTTGAATGACTTTCCTGGCCACATGTCATTAACACCTCTTTTATTGACTCTGTCCTGATTGCTCTTTTCTGAACTGGCACCACCTCATTCATTTTCCTAGGAGGTGTCTGGCTCTTTTCCCTGTTTTAGGCAGCAGTTGTTATTTCAAATAGAAGTAATTGCATGAATTCTAGTACAGTGTATTTAATTGCATGCATCCTCACTTCAGGAACGAGGCACATCACCTCTGTACCCATTTATGGTCGTTGGTTTTCTGAATAGTAATTCCTAATTGCGGATCCAGTTCAGCAAAACACTGAAGCACATGCTTAAAGTTAAGCACATGCGTTGCTGAAATAGGGCCTGAATCTGTACACTACAGGGCAACAGCCAGCACTGTAATTTATTCAGTATTTGTACAGTGGCAACAGTGTGCTGGGAGCTATAGCCAGATATAAAGACAAAATATCTTACATTCTAGACAACACGCCTGTGCAGGCTGGAGGGGATGGGGATAGAGACAAAATACCCATGCAATTCTCTTACAATCTAGATCTAACGCATACAAATGCAGGAAAAAGTGATGGGCTGCATGACTGAATAGAGAAGTTCAGTACATAGTTTGGTCACTTTTGAGTTTTGTTTGGGTAAAGGTTATACAGTGGTTAGTATATACAGTTGGAAGAGTTCATTGTGAACAATTAGAAGCAAAAGGTATCATTCTGAAATATTGAATTGTGATTTTCCCCAACACTTATTATTCAAACTTCATGAATGTTTTCAACTGGTTCTTGGTTTATAGGTCATTCACTAAGAAAGCAGCAAAGAATCCTGTGGCACCTTATAGACTAACAGACGTTTTGGAGCATGAGTTTTCGTAGGTAAATACCACTTGCATCCGACAAAGTGGGTATTCACCCATGAAAGCTCATGCTCCAAAACGTCTGTTAGTCTACAAGGTGCCACAGGATTCTTTGTTGCTTTTACAGATCCAGACTAACACGGCTACCCCTCTGATACCATTCACTAAGAAGTCACTGCAAATATTCAAAATTTGGAATGTCCACAATGCTAGGTAGTTGCAAAGATGTGTGGTATTGCAATATATGAAGGAGGGGCTTGATCTAATCCAAACATTTCCTTTCCTTATTGTAAAACCAGGATAGCTGTGATGTAAGCCATTAGTAAGCAGCTATCCCATGATCTAGGCACTTGCAAAAAATTACAATTTTCACAATAAGAATAGAAAATACAGGTAGGGCCAGATTCTGCCACACTTACTCATGGTGAATATCACCTCACTTTGTGAGGAGTCCTAGGTTCTCTAGAGGGAAATCTCAAGGAGTAACATGCCACTCAACCTGAGCAGGGATTTGGAGCAATCAAATTTTTGAATTGCTCCACTCAGGCTCCAGGCATAAAACCTACTGATCTGCGCTCCAGCTCCGAGCTCCGCTCCAAAGTCCTGAATCTGAGTGAAGGGGCAGAATCCGGCCCTTAATGTGGTGTTCACCTGATAGATACAGATCCATCAGCAGATGTAAAAAAGTCACTCCATAGTACTAATACAGTCAGATCCTTACTTCAAAATCCTATTCCTTCTTAGTACTGGATTTTGGTGGGCGCTTCCTCCAGTTTCTCCAAATGTGGTGAACCTTGAAACCAGACTGGTTCCTTTGAACCAGTTACACTGGTTACACTGGTTTAAAGGTTCGTGACAAACCTCTGGAAAAGACAATGCTATTGCCAATGCAAGATCTATTTTGGATGGGTCATCTAGACCAGCTGTACATATCTCAAGAAAAAATGATTCCAGCACTTCCCTAGTCTATTGATATCAGCATTAAGATGTTTCAGAAAGCTCCAATTTATCATTACCTACTTCATCCTGTAACTGCTCACTGAAACCAGCCTATGTTTTCAATATTTACTGTGACAATGGTTAAGCATAATAGTAATGCTTAGCCCTTTAAGCCAAATGGATATTTTCGACAGTATTAGCTAACCTATGTGGACATTGTTCAGTACTGCAAGCAAGGCGAGAAAAATATGAGGATTATAGGACAATGTGCTGTAAATGCCCACAGACATTTACTCTGTGGGACTGTGATAGCAGCATACCTTTCCCCAGCAGGAAGACGTGGCTGCTGCCTTATCTTCCCCTGTGTGAATGGCATTTCCCTCGGATTGGATATGAGTTTTGAAGAGGTTTAGTTCTCTGGCCAAGCCTGAATCTTTCCCTTTTTCAAGGAACAGAATCCAAATAAGATTGAATTAAAAAAAAAAAGTTCCAACCAGCCTCAACAGTTCTTTCCCCCTCTAACTGCAGGGATTTCCATACCACCTCCCTACATGGCACCATAGAGTAAAGGAGACCCCATTCCCATCCTCTATCCCAGCTCCAGCCCATAGCCCTAATAAATTAAGTCACCATCTATCTCAGCCTCCATCCTCATTTTTCTTGTCCCCAGGGATACTTGCTACATTGGTTAGTTTGCCTCTTAAGGCATCATCCTGATTCCTTCTCCAGTGGTCCTCTACCAGCTTCCACCTTTTGCACCACAGCAAACCACCGCTTACTACTCAGGTGCTTTCTCAACATGTTAATACCCTTCTAGCTGGAATCCTCAGAGTCCTTTCCCTGGCTGCAAAATGCCTATCATCAGCATATAACCATTTCTGCTACATCTCCCTTGTATTACACACAGGCTGCCCTTATATCTCCTAGCAGACAATAGCTGCTGGTCACACAGTCTGGGAGTTAAACTAGGCACAGGTGAGAGACAGCTCAGGAGTCAGCTCACCCTGTGACAGGGATAAAGACTAAAACTTGGGAACTTTAATACGAGTTTTTTGGGGCAGGGACTTGTTCTGTTTTTGTGCAGCACCTATCACGATGGGGTTCTGGTCCATAACGTGGGTTCCCAGGCATTACGATAATTATTTATTATAATTCATATTATTACCATCAATAACTAGCTGGCTATATTTAAAAAATGCTGGTTCAGATTCTGTTTTCATTTACACCATTTTACATTGCTATAAACTCCAGATTTACACAGTGCAAGTGAAAGTAGACTTTGACGCACTGACTATAACAGCATGAAGAGTTAGACATTCTGAAAATCCTTTGCAGACTGATACATACTAAATAAACCACCAGGACAATAGTATCTGACAAAAGCAAAAATAGCAGTCAACCACTAGTAGCTGTCAGAGTCGAGCAGCTTTGTTTATTTGAGATATTGTACTAATGTGGCAGTTATGTCAGGCCATATTAGCTGTAGGTAGCAGAAGTGGCAGATACAAAACTGAAAACAACAGCAGTGGAGTGAGCGGAGCTGTAAGATGCAGAAATAAAAGGAGCAGAGCAGAGGCGGGGTGTGGAGAGGACATGCAAAAAATGGAAGCAACCAAGACCAGAGAGGGGGCCAAAATGGTGCTACAGAAGTAGAAAGAGAAATGGAAGCAAAAGAGGTGAGGTATTCATCATTTGTCTAAATCAAAACACTTTCTGGCTCTGTCATAGGCTTAGATTATTTCTAGATGTATCTGCCCACATACTTACACTTGAGTAAAAACGCACTATGTAATAAATACAAGATCATTATTAACATCAACATTAAAGAAATCTGGCTACAGGACTAGAGGACAAATGGAAAATATGACTCAGCTCATGTTTTTATAGCAATAAAGAAACTAGACGAGCTCTTCATCTGATGTAAACTAGCATGACTGATTTCAATGGAGCTATGTCAATATTCACTTGCTGAGGATCTAGCCCAAGACATCTGAGGCAAAACAAATGTGCTCTGATACACCAGTTCCCATTTCCTGTCATTTTCTTCTTTTATTTGTTTCTCAGTTAAGTTATTTCAAAATAAACTGCCTCCCCACAGAAATGAAGATTTCCAAAGCTATTGGACCATACGCTGGTCTCAGAGTATAAACCTTAAATAACTCTCCTGATGTTACTATAGTCCTGCTGGATTTGTACTGTTGTAATTGAGATCAGAATCTAGTTCATGATATGCAAATCTATGTATAACCCTCCCTGAGTTGCACTAAGTTGAATTTTCCTTTTACATCCACCTAAAATTCCTAAATCTTTATCGTATGTTTAAGGAGATGTCTTGGAGTCATCGTGGAGATGTCTTGGAATCATCTTCTCTGAAGATGTCCACACAGTGTGCAGAGGCAGTCAAAAAAGCAAACAGGATGTTAGGAATCATTAAAAAGGAGATGGAGAATAAGACTGAGAATATATTATTGCCCTTATATAAATTCATGGTACGCCCACATCTTGAATACTGTGTCCAGATATGGTCTCCTCGCCTCAAAAAAGATATACTGACACTAGAAAAGGTTCAGAAAAGGGCAACTAAAATGATTAGGGGTTTGGAGAGGGTCCCATATGAGGAAAGATTAAAGAGGCTAGGACTCTTCAGCTTGGAAAAGAGGACACTAAGGAGGGATAGGATAGAGGTATATTAAAATTATGAGTGATGTGGAGAAAGTAACAAGGAAAAGTTGTTTACTTATCCCATAATACAAGAACTAGGGTCATCAATGAAACTAATAAGCAGCAGGTTTAAACAATAAAAGGAAGTTCTTCTTCATGCAGCGCCACGTCACTTGTGGAATTCCTTACCTGAGGAGGTTGTGAAGGCTAGGACTATAACTGGATAAATTCATGGTGGTGAAGTCCATAAAGGCTATTAGCCAGGATGAGTAAGGAATGGTCTCCTAGCCTCTGTTGTCAGAGGATGGAGATGGATGGCAGGAGAGAGATCACTTGATCACTGCCTGTTAGGTTCACTCCCTCTGGGGCACCTGGCATTGGCCACTGTTGGTAGACAGATACTGGGCTAGATGGACCTTTGGTCTGACCCGGTATGGCCGTTCTTATGTTCTTATGAAATGAGTGGAAACACATATTATGAAATACCCATAACCAAGGATTTTACAGTTGTTTTATTAAAATTATTCAAATTAATAAGTTTTCCCCTTTATTGTCTTAAATGGCTTCAAATAAATACCAGTGTAAATAAGCCAGAATTATAGAGATACACTGTACCTTTCCATGGTTTGGGATCTAGCAGTCTTTCCATTGCTAACAAAACATCCATAATGCAGTTGGCATGCAAGGTCCCAGCCTGCACCTGTCTGATCATTTATTTTTTACCTTAAGAAAGTAATGTCCATTGTTAAGCAATACCTGTGTAATAACACAGAAGTTTAGTTTAACTATGCATTCATTTAGTCCCCAAAATCTGGATTTTAACAATAAGATCTAGAAAGGAATTCCATGGGAATGTTGGTGTGAATGGGTTCTGTTACACACATTTTGCAGCCTGTAGTAAAAATACATTTTTAAAAGGTCTCTGTAATGGAAAGTATCAGGGTTCCTTCCCCAATCTGAACTCTCGGGTACAGATGTGAGGACCCGCATGAAAGACCCTCTAAGCTTGCTTTTACCAGCTCAGGTTAAAAACTTTCCCAAGGCACAAACTCCACCTTGAACAGTATGCTGCCATCACCAAGTGATTTAGACAAAGAATCAGGGAAAGGACCACTTGGAGTTCCTGTTTCCCCAAAATATTCCCCTAAGTCCTGCACCCCCCTGTTTCCTGGGGAAGGCTTGAGAACAATATTCTTACCAATTGGTACAGGTGAACACAGACCCAAACCCTTGGATCTTAAGATCAATGAAAAATCAATTGGGTTCTTAAAAGAAGGATTTTAATTAAAGAAAAGGTAAAAGAATCACCTCTGTAAAATCGGGATGGTAAGTACTTTACAGAGCAACAAAGACTGAAAAACACAGAGGATTTCCCCTCTAGGCAAAACTTTAGACTTACAAAAAGAGGGATAAACCTCCCTCTTTGCACAGGGAAAATTCACGAGCTAAAACAAAAGATAATCTAATGCATTTTTTGTATTACTATTTCTGCAATAGTAGATGTTTGTTCAGATATGGCTTAGGGAGATGTATTTTCCCTGCCCTGTTTCCTTGTTGACTTCAGGAGACACAGACAAAAAAACCTTCCCCCACAGATTTGAAAGTATCTTCTCCACTTATTGGTCCTTTTGGTCAGGTGCCACTCAGGTTATCTGAGGTTTTTAACCCTTTACAGGTAAAAGAGGAATTAACCCTTTACAGGGTAAAGAGGGATTTTATGCTACCCTTAGCTGCATGTTTATAACAGAAAGGCTAAGCAGACATTAAATGAGCTAACAAGTGCCTTGGTGCTCTTGGTTGGTGTCATAAACAGAACACAGGCAGTCTGACCTATTGGTCAGAGCAGGAGTCAGGAGCTAGGCTGAGTCACATACCAAGAGATCAAAGGCTAAGATATGGCAGAGGGCTGACAAAGTCAGGAGACAGGCAGGGCCAGAATACCAAGAAATCAAAGTCAGGCAGGTGGCATAAGGGAAGCCACCCTAAGCAAGGAAAACCCAGTTGCATGGACAACTTCCTGTTCCTATGCTCTGTTGAAATACCAGCAGGGAACCAGTCAGAACCCTCTGAATTCTGCCAATCAAAGCCCAGGACTCGAGTCCTCTGTTGGAGTTGAGCTTCTAGTTCTGACAACTATTAGCTAGACACACTGGGTAGCAAGTTGGAACTTACTGGCTCCTAAAAGCCCTATGGCCCAAGGTTTGAGACCTGTAGTCCCTGATGGTGGCTGAAACTCCTCTCTACAGAGGGCAGCATGAGGCCTATACACTGTGTCAGTCTCACTTAAGGATCTTTAGGGCTATGCACATCCTCCTCTCTGTGGAGGAAAACAAGATGGGGGTAATAGCTCTTGTAGCCTCTTTATCTTCCAGTGTGGAGGAGGGCTCCTTCCTGTCTAGTCCATCTCCCTATACAGGTACCTAGCGTGTAACCCAACATTCATGTTCTGTGCTAGAAGAGAGGATTTGGGCATATATATGTTCCTACAAAGAGGGGAAAGACAAGAGCAGTGGATTGTTTGAACCTGCCCTCATCCAGTCCATTGCGCAGCAAGGAGTCCCTGAAAAGAAATGCTGCATATCTTTCAGTGGTGTCCTCATTCCAAGTCCAGCTCTCCTTCTTGCACTGCATAATTGTGCTAGTTCCATTGCCAGGGCATCTTCCACAGGAGAAGGTAGGATTTGTCCCACAATCATAGAATATCAGGGTTGGACAGGACCTCAGGAAGTCATCTTAGTCCAACCCACTGCTCAGAGTAGGACCACTCCCCAGGCAGATTTTTACACCACTTCCCTAAATAGCCCCCTCAAGGATTGAGCTCACAACCTTGGGTTTAGCAGGCCAGTGCTCAAATCACTGAGCTATCCCTCCCCCCAAGCAAGAGGATGAAATTAGTTGTGATGTGGCTTTTGTCAAGGATCTTTTATAATTAATCAAATGTCAGCTTGAGGAATTCTGGTTATTCTCTCCACACAGGACAACTGAGTCTGGACTTCAGGATAAAGGGTTACATTCTGGTACCCTGAAACACTGACAAAATGAATAGAGAAGCTCTGTGACTTACCTGTTTGTCATCATAATGGTAAATCAAGAGAATTATTTTGGTAATAATTCGAATTGCATATCTCTCCTCTCTTTTACACTACCCTAGCTCCACTGACTTCTGTGAAATTATTCTTGATTTACATTTGTCTGAGAGAAGAAGGTCCTCGATTTTTACAAGGAACCTTGAAAAATCTCACATTCATCCTTTGGGATCAAACATTGACAGTGAGCTAATCCATTTCTTCTATTTTGAAGAAAAATAATCTAGAGGTTCTGAGGTGTAAGACATGTATGTACAGTAGTTATTATAAATAACTGTCTCATCATGAGTTTCTAGCATGGAGAGTTAGTGTGCATGCATCACAGCTGAATGTAACAGTTTCACAGCTCCACTGATCTTAATTTAGTTGTGCCTCATTGCACCATGGCTGAATTTGGCCAACAGACTTTAATGTGTCTTCAGAGCTGCTATAATTGCTTGTTGTGACTTCAGATCCTAAAAGACTTGCTTCAAAGGAGCCATCAAATTCCTGCAGCTAGTTCCAGTGCTTCGCTTTGAGATGTTCCATTAGGGATAAAATAGCCATGGCACCATTTGGAAACTTTAAATGCATGGTTATTATATGGGCATGTCCAGGAAGCTATATAAAACAAAAGGAAAGCTTTCAAATATTCAAAAGCAGTCACAGAGACTTTAATATGTGTAGCTATAAGCAAGTCCAAGTAGCTGTGTTAAAGCTTCATTTTTGCTTTTAAATGCTTATTTCAACCTGGAGGGAATCCAAAATGGAGGTTTCATTTTCACGGGAAAAACTACAAAAACAAACAGTTTTGCTTGCAGGTTTGCCAGATTTTTCAAGCGATTCCAAAGTCCCATCTTATATAAGAGCAAGATGTTCCACAGGATCAAGCACTAAACTAGGACCCCCATAATACGAGTTTTTCTGCCTCAGGCAACGCACTTGAGCTCTGTTCCCCTGACCACCTTTTCTTTGTCTTGTTTTCTTATAACTTACTGTCTTCAGGGCACAGCCTGTCTCTTAATATCTCTTTGTACAATGCCACGAACACCATGACCCTGATCATCACTGGGCCTCTAGGCACAACTTTAATACAAATAATATGTCCTGTTATCTGATCTTGTGGCCTGACAGTAGTTCAAGTTTAAGCACTACAAGTTTTATTAAACTAAAAAAACCCCAAAAGACCACAAACCCTCAGCCTTTTAATGCAAGAAGAGAAGATACAGATAGTTCCCCTTCTGCTGCTAGTGTTACTATTACATTCAGTTTTCCTCACGCAGTCATGAAAAACAGATCCTCTGCCTAAACTTCTACAAGGAATTGTAATTTCCTGAGTCAGGGGCCTTTCCAAGGCAGAAGTATCCATGCCCTTTGGGGGTGTCTGTTCATATGCCAAGAAATACTCCTCCAGCCAATACAATGCATTCACTTTTTAAAAATTCCTAATGAAGGCTGCATTTTAGCAAAGCACTTAGGCATATACTTACTTGAATCCAAGCTCTAACTGTCTATCTGGCAGTCAGCGTAAGCTTTGAAGGAGCCACTATGGTTGTAGGTAGTGGGGCCAATGGAAAGGCTGATTCTCATCCCCGCAACTAGCACCAGGCTAACTCAGCTTAACTCTACCCTTAGAGCTGGTCCAAGCCTTCCAGTTCCTCAACTACAAGCCCCTTTCTGACTCTCATGTTGCCAGTTACAGAGCAAACAGAGTAGAAGAGCAGAGCTCTCACTGAGAGCTACCAGGATTGTCATTAAAGTTATGTGACATGGATTCACAAAGGTACTTTGGCACCTAAGTACGGGTTTAGGTGCCTACGCCCCAGTTTTGACTTCGCTGCAATTCACAAAAGTCCTACCAAACTCTGTAGGTGCCTAACCTCATTCTGTGCCTTAATTTTCAGAGTAAAAGTTCCCTAGGCCCATACATTTCTGCCTCTGAGCATGGACACTGCTGCCTCACTTTAGGCATCTGGGTGCCAACTCCCACCTAAGCCCCAGAGTAATTCAGAAAACAAGAGATGATAGAATTTCATGTGACTTACTCATACATGGAGCCTGATCTAGTAGGCATGCTCAGAGGCCTCCTGCTGGATCAGGTCCCATTTAAAATCTGGCATCTAGAGGAGCAGGGGATGGTGGTGCCCACCTTATAACTTTCAGCCCAGTGGTTAGAGCACTCACCTTGGCCATGTGGAGAACAAAGGATCAATTTCACCCCGTGGCAGAAAATTTAAACAAGGGTCTCCCACCTCTCAGGCACATGCTCCTACCTCTGAGATATGGGATATTCTGATGTGGGGCTCCTTCAGTCTCCCCTGTGGGAGCTGTTCTAGCTTGGATAAGTAATTAAACAGCTATTGGAGCATGGGGACTGGACCCTAGTCTCCTACCTTCCAGATGGGTGCCCTACTCATCAGACAGCAGTCATTCTCTCTCTCTCTCTGGCCCAGTGACTGAATGTATTTATATATGGTAGAATGGCTTTGCCTCTTTTTATTAAAAATGTGATCCAATTGTTTATAAATTCTGTCACTTACCTTGTGTATTTTGATGCCTTTATTAAAAATATTATGTACAGCTTTTAGTGATCCACTCATTAAAAGTCTAAAAGAGAGTAACATTTTCCATTTTTCTTAATAGGGTGGGTTTGCAATAAAACAAGAAGTGAATCAGTGGCATTCTTCCAACAGTTCGCATTTGAGGAATGAGAAGTCACATTATTTTGGGAGTCAGATAAGATGCTCTGTGAGCACCCTTTTAAAAGTTACCTTTGTCACTTGACAAAGTAAAGAAAAGAGATGACAGGCTTGATCCAGAGGGACCCCTGCCAAGGTTTAAATCAGCATCCTGCTCCTAGGTATGGGGGTAGGTTGTGCCATAAGTTGTCAAGCAGAACTTCAGACTGAGATCAATGAAGCATTCTGACTGACAAGGGGTTGTACCAAGTGGCCTATGGGAAAGAATTAAAGAGTAAATAATTCCAAATAGCTCTGATTTGTTTTAAAGTTTCTTGTATGTTCTTCTAGATTAGTACCATAAATATGCATGTAATTTAGTCTGGTACTATGGTTTACGGTAACATAGTTTAACTTAGTCATAAATAGGTACAAAGCAAGGGTTAATTTCTCTGTGAAGAACCATTTTTCTTTACATTGTACTTGTATTTGTGCAGTTGTTTTTTAAAAGGAAATTCAAATAATCATACTTGGATCGCAAATTTGTGCATAGTAATGCTTTTTCTGTTCAATTCGTATCTATGAGAAGGTACTGAAAGGGTAAATTCTTTAATAAACTAAGGTTTAATTCCCTTAGATGAAGAAAGGCTGCAGGGAAATGATCTGCCTCTCTTGTTATTGCTATTGTTTTTCTTTGCAGATTGTTGTTACTAAAAAAACTAATATCCAAAGATACAATATGATCATAGAATCATAGAATATCAGGGTTGGAAGGGACCTCAGGAGGTCATCTAGTCCAATCCCCTGCTCAAAGCGGACAGATTCCCACTAAATCTCCCAGCCAGGCTTTTCAGAGCCTGACCTAAAATCTCAGAGAAGTAGATTCCACCACCTCACCATGTAAACCAATTCCAGTATTCACCACCCTTCTAGAGAACAAGTTTTTTTTCCTAATATCCAACCTAAAACCTCCCCACTGCAAACTTGAGACCATTACTCCTTGTTCTGTATCTGAGTACCACTGAAACAGTCTTAATCCATCCTATTGGAACCTCCTTTCAGGTAGTTGAAAGCACTATTCAAAATCCCCCCTTATTCTTTTCATCTGCAGACTAAATAATCCCAGTTCCCTCACGCCCCTCCCTTCCATAAGTCTGTGTCCAGCCCCCTAATCATTTTTGTTGCCCTCCGCTTGGACTCTTTCCAATTTTTCCAAATCCTTCTGTGGTGGGGGCCCAAAACTGATTACAGTATCCAATGAAGCCTCCCAATGTTGAATAGATGGTGTCATAACAATGGTTAAGGGGTTAGTGCTCTTTTACCTGTAAAGGTTAAAAAGTTCACCTAGCCTAGCTAACAGCGACCAGAGGAAGCCAATGGGGAACAAAATGTTTCAAAAGGAAGGAGGGAAGTTTTCCCTTTAGTTTAGAGTTTTCAGTTTCAGTGGAGTGAAAAAGATCAAGGAACCAGACTCATTATCAGAGTATAAGTTTTAGAAAGGAATGAAGAGGTTTATGTTTATTTCTTTGTAAACCTGTCTTATGCAAAGTAGAGGTAGATAAAATTGGGTTATTTGTGGTACTTTTTTTTTTGTGTAACTAAAATTTGCCCAGGGAAATCCTCTGTGTTTTGAAATCTGTTCTTGCTGACAGTAAACTGGTATTGCTAATCTCTCCCAGAGGGGTTTTCTTTTCCTTTCTTTTCTTAATTAAAAGCCTTTTTCTTAAATACCTGATAGATTTTTCCTGTTTTAGATCCAGGTTGACGGATCTGGACTCACCAGGACTTGGTGGGAGAAAGGAGGGGGATTGGTTAAATTTCTCCCTGTTTTAAGATCAAAGGATTGGATCTTGGACTCACCAGGGAATTGCGTGAAGGAGTCTCTCAAGGGCTTACCCAGGAGGGTAAGTATTTGGTCCGGGACAGGGAGTGATCCAGACAGTGAAATGTCTGGATAGTGGCGGTTCCAGTACCAGACTCTAAAGGCTAGTAATTAAGCTTAGAAGTGTCCATGCAGTCCCCACTCTGTACCCCAAAGTTCAGAGTGGGGAAGGAACCTTGACAGAGGGAACTGATCACGCCCTCAATCTGCTTGGCAATGCCCCTACTTATACAGCCCAAAAATTGCCATTAGCCTTCTTTGGCAAACTAAGAGCACACTGTTGACTCATATCCAGCTTCTTGTCCACTGTAACCCTAGTCCTTTTTCTGCAGCATATGGCTACCTAGCCTTCGATCCCTGTTTGTAACAAGGAATGGGATTCTTCCATCCTAAAGTGCAGGACTCTGCACTCGTCGTGTTGGAAATTCAGTCATATTTCTTTTGGCCCAATTTCTTACTTTGTCTAGGTCCCTCTGTATCCTACCCTATCCTCCAGCGTATTCTACACTTCTGCCCATCTGCAAATTGCTAGAGTTGCAGTCCACGGCATCCTCCAGATCATTAATTGAGATATAACAAACTGGGCCCCAGGACCGACGCTTGGGCAATCCGCTTGAAAACTGGCTGCCATCCAGACATGAACCATTTGATCACTACCCATTGAGCCCAACGAATCTAAGCCGCTTTCTATCCACCTTACAGTCCATTCATCCAGCCCCATTACTTCAACTCGTCCAGCAGAGGGCAGATCTATGTTCTTTGCTGCCCCAAGCATAAGACACGTCAGGTGGCTTTTGGCAGCGTGCCTGCGGGAGGTCCGGCTGATAACACCAGCATTCAGCGCACACCTGCAGGAGTTCCACAGTCCTGCACCTTCGGTGTTACCCTCCACATGAATTCCGCCAAAGCCGAGGACCGTACTCCCGCAGGCATGCCTCTGAAGACTCCCTGGATTGCCACTCCCATAGCAAACAGTATTTTGTTTTGGCCCCCTCCCATGGCTTGCTGCGCCCAAGGCACTGCTTAGTGCGCTGGTGCCTGGAGCTCCTTCCTTGCCCAGAAAAGAATACTGTGGAAGACTGTATCGAAAGCTTGCTAAAGTCAAGGAATAACACCATCACTGCTTTCTCCTCTACCCACAGAGCCAGTTTCTCCTGCATAGAAAAGCAATTAGGTTAGTCAGGTCAACTTTCCCTTGAGTTGAATCCATGTTGGACTGTTCCTGATCACTTTCCTCTCCTCCTAAGTGCTTCAGAATTGATTCCTTGAGGACTTGCTCCATGATTTTTCCGGGACTGAGATGAGGCTGGACTGGCCATGTAGTTCCCAAATCCTCCTGCCAACCCTTTTTTAAAGATGGGCACTACATTAGCCTTTTTCCAGTTTATCAGGGACTCCTCCGTCGCCATGAGTTTTCAAAAGATAATGTCATATGCTCTGCAATCACATCTGCCAACTCCTTTAGCACCCTCAGATGCAGAGCATCCGGCCCCATGGACTTGTGCTTGTCCAGCTTTTCTAAATAGCCCTGAACCACTTCTTTCTCCACAGGGGGCTGGTCACCTCCTCCCCATGCTGTGCTGCCCAGTGCAGCTGACCTTGTTCATGAAGACAAAGGCAAAAAAAGCCTTGAGTACATTAGCTTTCTCCACATCCTCTGTCACTAGGTTGCCTCCCTCATTCAGTAAGGGGCCCACGCTTTCCTTGACTTTCTTCTTGTTGCTAACACTTTCTTGTTACTCTTAACATCTCTTGCTAGCTGCAACTCCAAGTGTGATTTGGTCTTCCTGATTTCACTCCTGCATGCCTGAGCTATATTTTTATACTCCTCCCTGGTCATTTGTCCTATCTTCCACTTCTTGTAATATTATTTTTAAAGTGAAATATTATAATGACCTTGCTTAATATGTATAATACCTTACTCCACAAATACTCTCATTGAAATCAGTGGGACTAATTGTGGAGTAAGTTGCTATTCAACATGAATCAGGCTATCACAATTTGGGCCAAAGTTTTCAATACACTGTATTGTGTAGTAATACTATGTATTGGGATTGTTTAGAGGATTTTCAAGGAAAATCTTGTTGAGAAGAAAGGCTCTCACAGATATTATAATGCTCTATTCCAAAATATTAATATACACCCCCACATAATTTAAAAGCCAATGGGTAGCTCTTCAAAACATACTTATTTAACCACAGTCTTGTTCCATGGATTGTTCCAACTACAGAAGGAAACTTTCTGGCCCCAGATTCCTTCATGATGAGTAAGAGAGCTTCACCTTAATAAAATGTAACACATCTCTATCATAAATATCTAAAAGCTGGGTTTTTCTTTTAAGAAAAGCATGTTAAGCACATCAAACAACAAGATGATAGATAGAAGAGTTAGAGGATACTTCATCTTGAGAAAAGGTCCAAGATAACCCCACTGAGCTGCGGTCTTTCAAATGTATCTTTTTTTCCCCCCTCTTAGCTGTAAAAAGTCTTTCCAGGTCAATGAGCTACATGCATATGGAGAGAAATCCTGGCACCACTCCTGGGAATTTTGCCATTAATTTCAATGGGGACAGGAAATCACCAATGGTGTTTTTCTGTTGAGCTTGTTAGAATTAGTAGGAAGCTCTCAATTTCCATGAATTGCCAAATAAACTTAATGTGCTAAAATTATACCATTATTCCCATTATGGCCTTTGAATAACTTAGCCCCGACCCTGCAAATGCTAATGCACAATCTTAACTTTAAGTATTTCTCTACTCACATACATAGAGTTACACATGCAGATACAGGTTTGCAGGATCAAGGTAATTGGTGGCTAAAACGGGAGTTACAATATATCAATAATTATATTATACAAACATACAGGTTCAATTAAAGTCAAGCATCTCTTTTCAAAAGTACATAAGAGATTATAAAAATACCCTAAGCTCTCTCTACTTCATTCTACGTATACAGATTCCAAAGATGTCCTTCCCAGATGAACCCTCCCTAACAGTATTTCCACAGGCTGAGACAACCAAGGTTTTGAAAGTATGGAAAATGCTAAAAATGCATAAATCACCATATTAATTCCATCAGTCAAAAAGCAGGTCTATGAACACAGCAGCATTTTTAAATATCACCACATTCATAATGATCACATTATGCACTGTGATTTTGCCCCAAACGCCACCTTTCAGCAGCTTGTTGGATGACTTGCTCAGCCATACATTATTCACCAGAAGTTCTGGGCTGTCTCAAAGGCAATTACTGTTTCATGTACTGTCCTTATCAAGTATCATTTTAGCCAGTATTCTGTACTGTGCAATTGTCGTAGCTTCCACTGCTCCTATACCACGCTCAGATGCATCGGTGATTACTAGGAATGGTTTGTCAAAGTCTGGGGCCCTTAGCACAGGGTCAGACATGAGCATCGCCTTAAGTTGGGTAAAGGCCTCCTGACACTCATCAGTCCACTTAACTGTATATGGCTGGGTCTTTTTGGTCAGGTC
>NC_133770.1:229852546-229916385 GCF_003597395.2 Chelonoidis abingdonii
TAAAAAGAAAGCTTTATATAAAAAAAAAAGAACAAAACACATGAACATATGATCTCTGCATAAAGTTGACAATACACAGGGCTATTACTTAAAAGAAAAATATGAATAAACAGACTTACTCAAAAAGAGATACAATTTAAACATTCTAGCAACTACACACGTAAATACAAAACAAAACATATAAAAGCCTATTGTTTTGCTACCTTTGTACTCACAACTTTGAAACTGAAGATTAGAAGCTTGAAGATAGAAAAAAAAGCCTCTCATAGCCGAGAGACAGACAAAAGACTCAGACCCAACATTCCCTCCCTGAGTTTTGAAAAAATCCAGTTTCCTGATTGGTCCTCTGGTCAGGTGTTTGGTTCCCTTTGTTCCCTTTACAGGTGAAAGAAGCATTAACCCTTAGCTATCTGTTTATGACAGCAATTAATAAGATGTCCTCTGAAACAGTAAATTAAAAACAAATAGTAGTATAATTTAGTCTCTTGCTTTAGTGGCATACTATAGCTAGAAACAATTTACAGTGGTACAGATTCCCATTTTTCTTCATTTTTGGTAGTTACATGTGACTGTCTATTGTTCAACATGAGCTCCAATTCAATAATTAATTCCTGTGCTCTAGTATAAAATGTGTAATATTTTCAATGATAAGTTCATAGGCGTTTGTAGACCACAACCTACTCACTCTATTACACTGTGCGTTACTGTTCCACAATAAGGCCCTGACTCTGCACAGACAAACTCCTGTGCCTACGAAGAACCCCAGTGAAGTCGATAGTGTCTGCCCACCTGGATTTCATGACAAAATCAGTGGCTGTATTAGTTACACTATAACTTTCCTTTGTGACTTGCTCATTGCTTCTGAACATTGGTTCTTTTTTGGTGACATTTTTCATGCTCGGTCTCAGAACAGTTATGAAATTTTGTGGGATGGGCGAGCAGCCAGTTCTGCCATTTCTGAGATCTGTATGAGGAAAGCAATAATCCCAAAACAAAAGAAGAAAGAAAACCTTTAAAGTTATATAGTCTGCACAGAAAATGTGCAAATACCTAATTGAACATTCTGATCCTGCAATCAGACCCTTTTGATTAGTTCAGAAAGAGGAGACAATGGGAGGAAGATGCACTGCCCCAGAAGTCATAGGATATGAAGGAATGAGCACAGGAACTGATACTAGGAAGTTTTATTCCCAGGCTAGGTAAGTAGCATTTTCCCTGTCTGTAGATGGCAAAGATACAGATGAAGTAGGCATAGTTGATTAATGGGTAGGAGTTTAGAACTGAGTCAAGAAACCTAGGTTCTGGCTCAGGTCAGTTTGGTGGCATTTCTGTTTGCTGACTTGTGAAGAAAATGTAACTCTGTGTTGCAACAAACACACAGAGTAGTTCTTCACCTAGTGTCACTATGTGTATAAATGTACTGATTTTCTTCCAACTTCACTTAATTCTTAAGTCTCAATGAGAACTACAAAACAAGCCAAACCTATGTACTCTGTATAATACATTATATCTTGTATTAATACAGGATAAATTAAAAAGCATAAGCACAATGAAGCAGTGGTAGTTTTATCTCAATGCTAAGTTGGTTTTTTGCTTGTTTGTTTTTCATGAAGTTTCATATTTATGATATCGTAATATTCTAGCTGCATTACTTAGCGGAGCATGGGATAATTCCAGTCAAACAGCTTTTGTTCAATACAGCTCTCTCTGCATGCGTTTGGATGGATCAGGGATGTGAAATATAATCCTTTGGCAAAAAGCTAATATGTGTTACATCAGTAACTAGCATCTTCATCTAACAAAACAACAAAGACAACAGGACTGGAATAATACAGCAGGCAACATTCTCAGTACTGTTTGGGAAAGCTGCAAGGTATTATCTAATTTTTGCTTTAGACCATTATATAGATTTCAGTCAAAGCTTTGAAGAGATTATTTCAGGTAGCCAAAGATTATCTCCAAGTCATAATACTTTCCGCCTCCACTCCCTACGCTGTAAGAGTAATTGGATATTTAACACTCAGACTTACCACAAAGGAGGCTGTATTCATATTTGGCATTACTACCACAACATGAAGGTGAGATTAAAATATGGGGTAGATGCTACTGTGGTTAGGGTTCTTGCTTTTCATCACAAAGACATAGATTTGATGCCAGACAGGTTCAGTGTAAAATGACTTTACATTATTTTATGAGGGATGGCTCTTCTCTATATATACTCTAGTTATAAGTAAATCTTGGTCATGATAATTAGAAGTTTCTATGTTTCACAATCTAATGTAGCAGTGATATGTCAGCCAGAGGTCATCCCATGTTGTCTCCTTTGAGCTTTAGCTATAATACTTTGTGGGCATAATGGACTGTGAAATTGAGGTCATAGCATGAAACCACAGCTAGCTTTGATATTGACTGGAGGTGCTGAGAATGGTGTTGGGCCTTGTTTGGAAATGCTGCCTGGTTGGATGTATTTATCTATGAAAATATTGAGGCAGGCATGTATCTAATTTACATTCACATACAGGGTTTAAAACACAGAGGTGGTGTGAGGTGGTGTACTTGCCAACTGTAGCACCCTCTTCCATAGCTCAGGCCTCCAGCCAAGTCACCTAAAGTTTAGTCCCCTTCTCGGGTAACAAAAAGATTCAGACAGAAAGCCTAAGAAATCCAAAGTAATAATATTTCTTCAACCCCTCTCAGGTCAAACTAATAACTACTTCTCCAGGAGGAATTACCAGGCTATCCTCCCTTCCCCGGAGATACTGTCAGTTTACTGCTGTGATTTCCCTGCTCCCCACTCCCAAGCCCCATTGCAGAACTTCT
The DNA here is from genome assembly GCF_003597395.2 of Chelonoidis abingdonii. Taxonomy (NCBI): domain Eukaryota; kingdom Metazoa; phylum Chordata; order Testudines; family Testudinidae; genus Chelonoidis; species Chelonoidis abingdonii. Next base: position 229,855,367 of record NC_133770.1, read on the forward strand.
TCCAGAGAAACCTCACCTGGACCCTGTGGATTTCTTCTATTCACGTAGGCCAGGGGTGGGCAAACTTCTTGGCCTAAGGACCACATCTGGGTGGGGAAATTGCATGCAGGAGTATGAATGTAGGACTGGGGTGGGAGTTGGGGTGCAGAACGGGGTGTGGGAGGGGGTGCAGTGTGCAGGAAGGGGCTCAGGGCAAGGGGTTGGGGCACAGGAGGGATGTGGGCTGTACGAGGGGCTCAGGGCAGAGGGTTGTGGTGTGCAGGAGGGGGTGTGGTGTGCAGGAGGGGGCTCAGCTAGAGGGTTGGGTAGCAGGAGAGGTGTGGGAAGGGGCTCAGGAGAGGGGGTTGGGGTGCAGAAGGGGTAGAGCAGGGGAGTTCAAGGCAGGAGGTTGGGGGCTCCGGGCAAGGGTTGGGGGTCAGGAGGGGTGTGACAAGGGGGCTTGGGGCAGAGGGTTGGAGTGCAGGAGGGGTGCAGCAGGAGACTGGGGGCTCAGGGCAGGGAGTTGGGGTATGGGTTGCAGGAGGGGTTGGGGGCTGTGGAGTCCATCCCAGCACTGCTTACCTTGGGTGGCTCTGGGGTGGCACCAGTGCGCAACAGGGCTAAGGCACCCTTCCTGCCTGCCCACCCTGGCCCTGTGCCACTCCTGGAAGCGGCCAACACCACGTCCCTGCGGCCCCTGGGGGAGGGGAGAGCAGAGGGATCTACGCACTGCCCTTGCCTGCAGGTACCTCCCCTGAAGCTCCCACTGGCCACAGTTCCCCATTCCCGGCCAATGGGAGCTGTGGGCAATGGTGCCTGCAGGCAAGGGTAGCATGCGGAGCCCTCTGCCCCCCACTACCCCAGAGGCCACAGGGACTGGTGCCAGCCACTTCTGGGAGTGGCACGGGGCCAGGGCAGGCAGAAAGTCTGCCTTAGCCCCGCGGCACCACAGGGGTGGCAATCCTGTGGGCCAGATCCAAAGCCCTGATAGGCCAGATCCAGCCTGCGGGCCATAGTTTGCCCACCCCTGATGTAGGCCCTAACTCAGGGCTTCTCCACAGGAGCCTACTCTGCTCTCTGTAGGTTTCTTCTAGCAGACCACTCTCCTTCTTTCTCCTTTCCCTGAAACTAGTTTCCACCTCTAGCAATCTCTGGTCTGTAGATCTACACCAGCTCTCTTTCCAGAGCCTGATGAGGGGAATTCCATCATTGCTTCTCTTCCTCAGGGACCCTTGGCAAATCTACTGTCCACTCTGTGCCCCCTATCCCACTTTCAGCCTGTAAAAACTGTAGGACTCCTCTCAAAGGAGCTTTTTTTTATCTCTTCCTTCTAGTTAAGCAACTTTTCTTATATATTGTTCAAGCAATCTCTTTCTAGCACAACTGTTCCATTACTAATTAATTAAAGGGCACCCAGCTAGAGCACTTTTCTGCTCTCCTGTGTAGCCTATAGGGTCATCCTGGGACAGTTAGGCTCTAATTCTTCTGAAGGGCCGTTGGCCCTATGACAAGTGGTATTTGTGTTTTTTCTCCATGTGCATGGATTGTGCTCGTGTTTGAAAATTCTGTCTTATATATTTAATTGGGAATTGTAAGGTTATTATACCTTTGTGTACTTTTTAATAGGAAATAGTAAAAAATACTCCACTGATTCGCAGCCTGAGCATTTGAAGATATCCTAGTATCTCAGAAATCTGAGACAGATGAATAAAACAATGAGTGGTTTGTGTTTGTTAGGTTTTTTATTTAGTGAAGGGCTTAAAAAATGACTGGATCCTGATTTTGAACAGCCTGAAACTGAAGTTCAAAGATGCTTGGATCCCAGGCTTTTGTGTGGCTCATTAAAGGGACAGGTACTACATGTATCTCAAATCAGATTTTAACTACTTCAAACGTCACATCTGGGATTTTAGTTTGGGTCAATCTCTTATTATTTATTGGCATTACAGCAGCCCCTTTAGGTCCCAACTGAGAATGGGTCCCCATTGTGCTAGGAACTGTAGAAAGACAGAGTATGAGCCAGACTCTTCCCCTTCAGTTCTAAAGGCAAAGCCAGAGGCATCTCTAGTCTTCCTTGTAAAGTTGTTGCTGCATATTTACAGGTTCCCTATCAGCCACTATGACTCACTGGGCAGAGTCTAGTGGCTGAGCCACTTCCTTTGGCATGTAAAGTACTATGCAACTTTTCAAAGGGTGTACGTTGAAAGGAACCAGGCTGGAGAAGAAGAGGAGAAAGTTGGATTTCTTACCTGTATTTTCAGACTGGCTTTCTGTATTTGAACTCTGGCTGCAGGTGATTAAAAACAAACAACCCGGCATGTTTCCCATCAGTTGCAAGGCTGAGCCAAAAGAAGAAGGTGTACTTGTGACACTTTAGAGACTAACACATTTATTTGAGCATGTGCTTTCATGGGCTAAAGCCCTCTTCATCAGATGCATGCAATGGAAAATACAGTAGGGAGAGAGCAAGAGAGAACACAAAAGCTTATGTTCAAATAAATGTGTTAGTTTCTAAGGTGCCACAAGTACTCCTGTTCTTTTTGCGGATACAGACTAACATAAGAAATCTAAGGCATGAGCTGCCTGCTCAAAATACAAAAGGCATAACAGGGGCTCTGTTTGTTTGTGCTCCGAAGTGGGGTTATTCGCAACATGGACGTCAGCGAACCTGTCATGGGAAATGAATATATTTCTGTCCTTGCCCCTGTGCTCAGGTTGACCCTGGTCCCTATTTGCTGAGATCGCACCTGCGCTGTGTTCCCATTTGCAGGCAGCGAAATGGTGAGCTAGAGATCCCAAAGGAACTGCCCAGGACTCAAGTTTGTAGAGAGTTTCTTCATCCAGTCAGTTGCCGAGGAGCTGTCCAGCATTTCAGCACCTCTGCGCTTTCGGGATTGCCAGCTGCCGGGGCAGCCTTCAGCCCGCACTAATTGCAGAAGGAACCGCAGAAGGAAAGCAGATCCCAGGCTCTAAGGTAAGGGAGAAGAAGGGATTTCAAAGCTTAAGACAGAAGCAAATCCGCAACTGCAGGCGTGTGTGAGTGAGATCTGGGGAGAGAAGGGGTGAGTGTGAGAAAGAGAAAGGAAACCGGTAGGATCCCCTTTAGATGGCATGCCCCTGAGATCTGCTGCTCTGCAGTGTGTCTTTGTAAATGTGCTTCATAACTATCTTTTATTTATGTGTATGTGGCGCTCAGTTTCAAACCAACCCACCCCAAGAGGCGAAACGGAGCATGTGGAAGGTGCTTGGGCTGTGAGGTGCCTATTTCCATGTTTTCTGACAATGAGCATTTCTCTTGGTGTGGAAGCCCGAACTTAAGCGCGTGTTTTCCATTATCCCTGCAAGGAGCTCCGGTGAGGAGAAGAGGAGTGATGGGCAAAGAGGTGGGATGACGAGAACCCTCTCCGGGGCAGGGCCAGAATTAAAGGTCTAAATCCAAGCCAAAGAAGCGGCGCCTTGTAGGTTCACCCGGGGAATCTGAAGCGGGCTCTGGTGCCGGTGACATAGCCCTCGACCTGGTGTTTGAGCCGAGCTGGGCTAGCTGGATTCAGCCCACGCTTCACCCCCCTGGTCCCTTTCCCACCGCAGCCCATGGCTAACTTCTCCTCGCACCCCGAGCCCAACGCGTCCTGCGCCGGCAGAGGGGCCCCGTGGCCCAACGCCTCCACCCCGCAGCTGTTCCCCGACTTCTACCTGGCCGTGCCCATCATCTACTCCCTCATCTGCGCCGTGGGGCTGACGGGCAACACTGCCGTCATCTACGTGATCCTGCGGGCCCCCAAGATGAAGACGGTCACCAACCTCTTCATCCTCAATCTGGCCGTGGCCGACGAGCTCTTCACCCTGGTGCTGCCCATCAACATCGCCGACCACCTGCTGCGGCAGTGGCCCTTCGGCGAGGTCATGTGCAAGCTGATCATCTCCATCGACCAGTACAACACCTTCTCCAGCATCTACTTCCTCACCGTCATGAGCATCGACCGCTACCTGGTGGTGGTAGCCACGCTCCGGTCCAGGAAGATGTCCTACCGCACCTACCGCGCCGCCAAGCTGGCCAGCCTGGCCGTCTGGGCCCTGGTCTCCATCGTCATCTCGCCCTTCGCTGTGTTCGCCAAGCTCCACCGGGAGCAGGGGCGCTCCCAGTGCGTCTTCGTCTTCCCCAGCCCCGAGAGCTTCTGGTGGAAAGTCAGCCGCCTCTACACCCTCCTGCTGGGCTTCGCCATCCCCGTCTCCACCATCTGCGTCCTCTACGCCGCCCTGCTGGCCAAGCTGAGACGCGTGCGCCTCCACAGCAACGCCAAAGCCCTGGACAAAGCCAAAAAGAAAGTGACGCTGATGGTGCTGGTCATCCTGGCCGTGTGCCTCTTCTGCTGGACCCCCTACCACCTCAGCACGGTGGTGGCCCTCACCACGGACCTCCCGCAGACCCCCCTGATCATCGGCATCTCCTATTTCATCACCAGCCTCAGCTACGCCAACAGCTGCCTCAACCCGTTCTTGTATGCCTTCTTGGACGATAATTTCCGGAAGAGCTTTCGCAAGCTGGTTGAATGCAGGGCGTCCCCCTAGAGCCCCCAGCCGCCGCTGCGCTCCTTTGTCATTTTCAAAGGGGAAAAGCGCATGCCCGGGGCCAGTACTCCACGCTGGTCTGTGAACCTGCCTTGATCAAGCTTTAGACCCAATGTCCTCGTGAAATCAAAGCACAGGCAAGATCCAGTTCTTTGCGGTTTGTCTTGCAGCCAGTGGTATAGTGTTCATACGGGAGGAATGGGGCTTTTAAAATCCACTCTAGTTCCTTGGCCTAGTCTTACCCATCACGCTCATTCTTTTTCCTTCAGTGGGATGTGCTAGAATCCTGGGAGTTGGATATTATGGAGCAGGAGCAAAATCCAACATTTTACAAGATTGTAGTGAAAAATAGCTAAGTACTTTGACATCTATATATATTACTGGAAATCTGTAAAGGCAAATACAGACATTTTACTGAGTGCCTTGCTTAACGAATCTTAAGCCTGCTAGTTTCATATCTGCCCTACTTAGGTTGTAGCTCAGCTTCACTCCCTTACTCCATTCTAAATAAATAAACCATAATTAAAAAACCCTATGCTTTTATAGCAACCTGATATTCCCCTCTCACCCTCTGGTCCGAGGCGCTTTGTTACTCAGAATCAGATCTCATATTTCAATCCAAAAGCAGCAGAAATAATGCAGTGCTCAGTGTAAATGCTCAGAGGCTACCATGTATAAATCTCCTTCCCTATACAAGAATGACTGTTAAAATGGTTTTTGCATGGAATACTACCCCACTGGATGAAAGTTAGTCTGACCTTTCTGAACACATTTGAAAAAGAAATCACTATCTGGTTTTAGATCTTGTAGATTAGGCTATAATTCCACGTCTTTAACAACCTTTGAAAGACAGATCTCCCAAGGAGAAAGAATAAGGGAAAGCATTAGTAACACAGCTAAGCTTATTTCCTTTTAAATGGGACCTAAATATGCCTATTAAAGTCTTCTGAAATCCCACTGATTTCTCTGCACATAGCAAGGAGCCCTTGCGCTGGCTTTAAGAAAGAAGAAAAGAGGAATCATAGTGTGTAGAAATATGGCTGTGCGTTTGGAGCCACCTTCTGTAGAAACTGGCATTTTCAGCCCAGCAAACTATTCTATAATATAAAGTTCTCAGATCCTATTAGTACCAGAATATATGGTTAGTTTTATGTGCAATACATATATTTATGATAGATTTCTACATCTTCTCAAAAAATGTTCAGACTTTTTTCCCCCTTGTAGCTACTTAAGGATCAGATGTTATTTCAGTATAAATCCTCACTTCAGCGTTAACACTTTTAAAGGGGGTTCTTTCAAAAACAAAAAAAAACACCCTACTTCTACCCCTTACCAGTCACATGTTAGCTTAATACTACTTTCAAAATAAAAAGCTAACATAGTATTCACTATTTTGCCTTAAATAATCCTCTTTATCTTAACTTGGACAATGAGAATAAAAAGATGAATTTGGCTTTTTTCAGTTTCACCCTTGTTCACCTGTGGAAATGGTTCAGGGCAATGTTGCATTTTTTTCCTCCACTTCACTCCTACCCCCACAAGGAAAATTGACAGACTTGAAATATAGTTTGTAAAAATATTTCCAGGCGTATAAGACTTTGAAATGCAAAACTTTATGGTCTTGTCTATTATTATTAATTCACATTGCAGTAGCACTTAGGAGCCCTAGCCATGAAGCAGGACCCTATTGTGCTAGGCACTGCACAAACACAGTCTTGTCTGCTTGCTTTTTATGTGGCTGAAACTTACTATGTAAAAATATAAAATAGTCAAATGCAAATACCCAGACCATCTTTTGTTTCTAAAATTAGGGTATATAAATTGATGTAGATTCTCATTAGACAAACATCAGTCAATAACACTCTATCTGAGGAATGGTGAAGATGATAGTTTTTCTTGTTGTGAATAGTAATGGAGATATACTTTTTTTAATTGCCCTAATGAAAAAAATGGCTACACTTCGAAAGCTGACAGTTTTGAAAACATATTGAGTCAAACCTTCTGAAGTTGGTAGTTGCAAGACCTACTCACACTTTTTCCATATGCTTAGTGACTAAGATATACTAATAACAAATGCTCAGTTAAAGTTACAGTGCAGTAGTTATATAAATTTTCCTGTTAGTTGGAAATGTAGAGCTGGTACAATTAGCTGGTTACAATTGTGTCATTGCTACTGATGTATTAAGACAGTATTGTATATGTGCACTGCTTTCAAATGATACACTCATTAAAAATCATGGTACTGTACATTTTAAAGATGCTCCAACTTCTTCAATGTAAACATGTTTAGCATTAGCACACATATAGTTTAATCAGTGTAATACATATTCAGGCCTAAATCCAGCTGTTGCCTCCACCGGTGCCTCTGACAGCAGAAGTGATGCATTACCACCGTGCAATAAGGCAGGTCTGGTTGCCAGGGGCCATACAGGAGTCTGCACAAGACTTGCACAGAGCAGAGCTCAGGTCTGCAAATGTTCTCTGTATGGCAATGCAAAGGGGCCATGTCCAATGCAGCACCAAAAAGTGAGTGGGAACAGGTAATTGGGTGGTCTAATTGAGGCCCGGAGGATCTGCCACTGATGGAGACCTTCAATCTTTCCCCTGTGAGCAGGACACAGTATGGGTCTCATATGCTAATTCAAACATTGGGATGAAGTGCCCCTTTTGAAGCCACTCTTCTACCATGCCATGGTCTGGCTTGGTTACCTGGGCTGGTGTTGGGCTAGCAGAGGAGGAATAATAAAGAAAAAATAATAATTTTCCCCCAGGAAGACTCTCTTCAATTCTGGAAAAATAGCAGAATTAAAGTATCTTTGTGGTATTTTATTCTTTCTCAGAATTACAGTGTTCATGAAAGTCTGAAATTTTCTATACTAACTATAACCAAGCATTGTGTAGTCTTTCCCTAAGAACTTGGCCATGTCTTAGCACTGAGTAGTGGCATTCCTGCTACATCAGTTCTTGGACTTTATCAGAGTAAAGTATAAAGAGCTGTCAAATTATGTGATGGGACAAACAACCACTAAGAACTAATTTCAGATAATCAGCACCTTTACTTTACCTCCTTTTTTGGAGCATGATTTGAACTCAAGTCAGCAGAAGCAAAAAATCTAGAGATACTACTCCACTTTGGCTACATTTGACATTTAATTTAAGGAGTATTTGTGAATGTCAACACTTTGATAATAAAACATTTGTTAGTGTAGTATAACTTTAGCTCAATACTATGTCAATAATTACATATACACAATAAACACATACTAGAGTATCATGCCATTCTTATTAATAGTTCCTGTATGTCAATAGAGGAGAGAGGTATGAAATTCTATTTAAATCACAGAGATCACTAATAGCATGTATATCACAAAGGGTTGTTCATTTGGGTGGGGTTTTTTGCTGTTTGTAAACGCATCTCTAGGATAAGCATCATGCTGCAGTGGCTGGGTAAGAGCTAAATGACCGTTTCCATTAGAAGGATCTCATCAGAGTAACCACTGACTCTTTCAGTAATTTAAATTGAACACCTTAAGCTAAGCTCAGTAGGCATTTCAAAGCTCAAGATTTAACTCATCCCTTTATTCTGTGTGATGGTCCTCGCTCAAGGGTTGATTGGTCAGGTAGTGTTATCTAGTGGTCAGGGGTTAGGCCTGTGACCTGCTAGGGGGAAGGAGTTATTGGTAAGGGAGCCCAGTCCCTCCCCCTCCACTAGGCTCTGACCTAGGGCCCTTTGAGGGCTAACAGTGATCTGACAATGGGGAATGCTTATGGCTGCCCTCCCTCCGCCACTCCCTATCACCATTCCCCTCCATCCCCATGATTGTCTGAAAGTTAACATCTGAGTTAAGGCTGCATGAAGGATGTCCACTCACCACCAGGCACTTCCTGGAAGCTGCGAGTAGTGTGGTAGCTCTTTTTTCCGCTTGGGCAGCAACTGCCTCCTCCTGGGGTATGTCCAGATAAGTCCTAGGGCTTTTCCTGCTGGGGCACTCCAAACCAAGCAAAGAGAATTAATAAAGTCCGGAGTTCGTATGAGGTGGGAGAGGAGACTGTTTCCCCCTCAGATTATCTCTGCAGAAGGTCCTCCCTTCCCTCAGGGAAGGATTATGGGCAGTTGTCTTAGGGAGAGAGTCTACCTTCCCTCAGCTCTCCTCTGCTGGAGGAGCAGGTTACAGGTCTGCTTTCTTCCCTGGGCTGCCACCAAATAAACTGCTCCCCTGCCTTTTAATGCCTCCTCCAGTTGGTGCGTATCCTACAGGTATGGTGGGGACAGGGCCGGCTCAGCCCAGAGGAATTCCTTATCTCCTTGTTGCCCAGTGTGGATTCGTACACTCCATCAAACCTTGCTAGCAAAAATTGACTTCACTGTGGTTGCATGGGTATAGCTAAGTATGGAATGTCATCCTTTGAAACTACAATCCATTTTTTTAATGGAAAGTGAGGCAGTCAGCCATGTGCTTAGCTTGTGAATTATGAATTTCCATTAAGAGCTGGTCAGAAAAACAAATTTATATTCCAAGGGAAATTCTGAAATTTTGAAATTTGTTTTCATTTTGCATCAGAACACAGACCAAACTACACATTTCTCACAAAACAGAAATTCTGAGAAATTTTGATTCAGAAACATTAAAATGTTTCATTTTGATAACAGCAAATTGACATCATCAAAATGAAATGTTTTGTTTTGACAGGGTAATTTTTGTACAGTTAATGTCAGCACATTATGTATAATCTATCATAATTAATACTGTATAACATAAAATTTATTATATGAATTGAGAAAGTGAAAACACTTAATTTAGGCTTTTTACCCCATAGAAAAATTTGTGAACATCAACAGTCCCACCAGACATTTTGATAAAACAGCCTTATAAGTAAACAACATCTTTCAGAGAAAATTCATATTTTACTAGGCCTGTTTTAAAAGCTTCCCCTTATGACTCTCTCAGTGATTGCTGAGACATTCAAAGTCCATTTGAACAGCCATTCTAGCACAGCTAAGATAGACACTGAAGGAATTTGTCTTTGGGGGGAAGACATCTCTTAGATCCTAATTCTGCTTCATTCAAGCCAATGAGAGATTCATGATTGACTTCATTGGCCAGCTATCAGCCATCCCAGGAGGTATGGAGTACCAATCTCTATCCTATATACATGGGAACTTCTGTTATCAGTTACATTTTGTTTCTGGAAGCAAGACTAAGTGGAATGGCATGCAAATTTAGTACCAAGAACATGTCATCTCAACTAAACTTGTAAATTGTGATTACACTTATCTTTAAGAAGTGTTACAAATAGACTTGAGTGTATCAGCAAATTAGTGTCAAATCAATTTCATGGCATGCTGCAATTTATGTTCCAGGAAAAGTGAAGAAAAAGACAGCTTTGTAAGTAAACAACATAATTCAAAGAAAAGTCATGTTTTACTTAATGATCATCTAGCGTGGCTTGAAGAACACAAGAGAAACATCTTTTCTGGTTAATAAAGTCACAAAAACAGCAGATGAGTTTAAGACGTGAATGTGAGTGTTGTCCATGATGCTAGTTGCCTGAGGATTTTGTTTAAACTGATGTGCAGTAATACTTGTCTCATCCCCTGTTGGGACTTCTATTAACTCTGGCAATGTGACTTGGATACAAACAGCTGTGCAGTGCTTCTGTGAAGTTTGACCTGGTTCTGTAGAGCAAAGCTGCCCAGTTTATACAAGCAATAGGTTAAAATATGTATTCAATCCCATTTTCATCCAGTTTTGGATGCCTGCATCTTAACCAATTTCTGGGGCAGTGTGATCTGCATCACAAGGAAAAACCCTGTGACTATTTCTGTTTAGGGGCTTCTGTTTGAGGAATAACTAAAGAAACCTTTTGAGGCATCTCTTTCCCTAGGAGACTTGTGTTTCCCCCGTTCTCTTCCTCTGAACACATTTCTCACTGCCCGGGGGACACAATGGGATATACCCTGGCATCTGTCACCAGATAAACATTATTTCACATTGCCTCTTATGCATGAACAGACGTTTTGGAGCATGAGCTTTCGTGGGTGAATACCCACTTCGACATGCATCTGACGAAGTGGGTATTCACCCACGAAAGCTCATGCTCCAAAACATCCATTAGTCTATAAGGTGCCACAGGATTCTTTGCTGCTTTTACAGATCCATACTAACACAGCTACCTCTCTGATACTTGACCTCTTATGCATGTTCAGCAGTTGCAGAAATATCATTTGGCTCATCTGTCATTGTGCTGGCATGTAAACATAAATTCAGAAAAAAACACTATTACTTGTGGCAAATACAATCCATTAATACCTTCTTAGCTACCTTTATGTGCAGTAGCAACCCCCTTGTCATGTTCTGAACACTGGCACAAAGGTACACAACATATAGATTTGATATTCAAGATGAAATGTTCAGGTTACCAGGAATAACATATCTATCAGTTTCTGGGGGTACATGAATGCCCCCCTCCAAACCATTAATGCCTCAGATACATTTATAAAGTATTTTCCTCAAATCAGCCCTGTGCGGCAGAGAAGCATTATTTTCCCTAATTCTCAGAATCTGAGAGATTATGGCCCTGGGTTTCAGTGACCGCTTGCAGCTCCCATTGAACTCAAACTGTGGATATTCATCATTAGTGGTCCATCGCTTAAACTTTTTAGAAGCACCTAAGTAGCTGGGAAGTTTAAAGCCCATTTTCAAAAGTGGCTTAGGCACTAAGGAGCTTAAGTCTTGTTGACTTTCAATTAGACTTAGGTGCCTAAGCGCCTAAATCACTATTAAAATGGGACTTAGGCCCATAAGTCACTTACACATTTTTAAAACTTTAGCCCTATGGCTATGCCTACATTTGCGAGTGTACATGGTTACCTGTGTATTCTTGTGCCATAACCCCTGTCCCGTCTACAGATGAAGCCATGAAGACCATTCCTGAAGGACAGTTTAGTGCAAGAAAACTAGCATATCTGAGGGTGCTTAGCATGTACATGCCTCTACTGTAGCAAGGCCCTATATCTGTTTTAAAATGCAGAGTGGATGGAAGCAAGGGGTGTGTAGTGAGTCCAGGCTGATCTGCAGCTCTACCACCACCACTTCAGTCTTTGGCAGCAATTTGGTGGCTGGTCCTTCGCCGAAGACCTGGATTTGCTGCCCCTTACCATTGGCCGTCCCAAGCAGCTGCTTGCTGGACTGATGCCTGGAGCCAGCCCTGAGAGGGTCACTGTTGTCAATAGACCCCCAGAGCCATTCCTACAATGCATTCAACCCTTTACCACCTGACCTTTATCTAAACATATAAAGGTCCCTGACCCCACCTTGCCAGCGGTAGTAGCAACCTGCACTGCGCACTTCAGAACAGTTCTCTGCTAAAATCTTTTGATCAGTACAGGAGATCATGGTGTGGTGAGCTAAGAAAAGATCATAAGTGACACAAGAGGAGCCACTTGATCTCTGGAGCAGATCAATATTTAGTGAGAGTGCCCCATTCTCATAGAATGTTGAGGTTGGAAGGACCTCAGAAGGTCATCTAGTCCAACCCCCTGCTCAAAGCAAGACCAATCCCTGGCTAATTTTTTTTTTGCCCCAGATCCCGAAAGGGCCCCTTCAAGGCCTGAATTCACAACCCTGGGTTTAGCAGGCCAATGCTCAAACCATTCTCCATGACTTCACCTGAATTAGCCAGAGCATTCACTGAAGCAGGAGATTTCCCAGAAGCTGAAGATGCAGGTGTTCACTGGACTCCATCCCAGTACTGAGAGTGCATGAAGTGCTTCAAGCTCCTGTACTGGAGGGTGAAGGACTCAAAGAGATGTTCTGCGAGGGGACTTAGCACGTGGCCCTGCTAAAATGAACTGTACCAGGTATTCTCCAGCTCTGTGAGTACAGAGCCCACAGTCACTCATGACCTAGTCCTCAACTCTGCTGGCCTCATCATATGACAGGATGCTGATGAAAGGCAGGGTGAGGAGGAAGGCCCAGGAGACCCAGAGAAAGAGGAGCATGTGATTCTTCACCTCTACCCAGCAGACCCCCTTGAGAAAGCCCCCTCTGAGGAGGACCCCTAGCTATAGCAGGAACTAGAATCTGAGGTTGGTAAGTTACCTTACATCCCCACACACCATTAAATAACCCCTCTTTTTCCAAGAATACATGCCTGACACCCGAGTCCCAATCCCTGCTTCATCCTGATGCTTCATCCTGGTCCATGAGCAGGCCAGGCCTGTAAATCAGATTTTATTGAAATCTCATGATTCACTGTAAAGTATTAGCAGAAGTTATAACAGTATTAACAAGCAGTCTCTGTGCCCCTCTGTGTCAGCATGTTTGCCAGCCAGCACTCTAAATAGTGATAGTCCCTGGGCCAAGCCAACCAGCGGAAAGGAATAGAGGGAGGGTCAGGTTCTGAAAGGGCCCTGATGGGGAAAGAACAGTTCTTTTTATATATATACACATATACATATGTACACACACATACACTTGCTCAAAGATCCCAAACTTTCCTCCCCTTGCACACAAGAGTCATGGGGGAGAAAGGGAAAGGGGTTGGTGGCTTGAGTGCACGTCTGGGAAGTGAAGGAGAATCAACTGTTTGTTCAAGGAAAGTCAGAGCAGCCTATTCTCCTTGTGACCACTGGAAAAACTTATTACCATTCCCAGTCCCTGGTGTGTGGACTCTCCCTGTGCCAAGCCACTCTGCAGAAGCCATGAGAAGTGGGGATGGGTGAAGGATCCACCCCAGCTGATGCACAAACACAATGCCATGTCCCGCAGCAATGGAGAAGTTGTGGTGTTAAAAGTTCAGTAAAGAAACTATGCTTCCATACTGACTTTGTTTCTCTGTGCCTTTCAATACTGTTTTCTGGACATGCGGCCAGACTTCCTGGCAATGCACTGAGGGCTAGCAGGTGGGTAGATTTTGTCTATAGTTCTCTGTTCCTCTTCCACAGAAACTCCATCTGTTAACATAGAATACAGTCAACTTTCTCTTGAATTGTCACCCAGTCCTGTAAGCATAAGTCATCAAATGTTTGGTGTAGCAGAAATTCAAGCTTGATCTTCAAGTTTAACAGCGGGGCAAATGTGCTTGATCAACCTTCACAGCTTACCAAACCCCTCCATTCAACTATATGTCTCTGTCTCTGTCCCAGGTGGCCAGATATCATCTGTGGTACTGGAAAGCCACTTCTCTTTTCCATCCTTGTACCTTCACAACTGCTATGTTCTCCATGTGATGAACAGCCTGTAAAGAACAGAAAGGTGACTTGGCCTTACCCCTGAAGGAACCCAACTCCACTCCAAGCAGTTCATCTGTGCACTGTTAATATTACAACATTTTAATACAATTAATGCAGGTATCTTACCCTTTTTCACCTCAGCTCCTTCCTCGTGGGCTGCAAAAGTAGTCTGAAGGAAGGAGGCTGTAACAGCTCTATTCCTTGGATTTAAAAAAGTATCAGTATATGTAGGGGGATTTAGGTACCTTCCAAATAAAAATGAAATACGTTACTTTTGTATTTGACTTGGCCGGACACTCTGATGCTGAGGGAGAACCCATTCCACCAGGAGAGGCACTGCAGAGATAGCAAAGAAAGATACCAAAGGACTCTGGAAGACCAACTTGTTGCCATAGACAGAAGGAGTCAGGAGCAGCTGGACTTTCTTAAGGCAAGGAGGATCAGGCTCTGAGGCAGGATGAGGCATTCCTGCAAATGGAGAGACAGCACAGATAATGGGAGCCTGCATACAGGCAATGGGATCGTATAGTCCCTAGTCCAACTGATGGCAGAATGCTTTTGAGGCCTGACCATCGCCACTGCTGCTGCTCCATTCCTGGAACAGGCAGTCCCCCCAACCCCCTTCTTCTCCTACAGCGGCATGCTGTTGAAGCAGTGAATGCCCCTAGTCGCAGCAGGGAGGAGCATGCTGGACTACCTCCACAAAATACTCTACTGTGCTAAATCCCCAAACCCCACATAGCAGATGTCCTCGTTTTTTGCCCCACAAAATATTCTGTAGGAGTTTCCTCTCTCTCAGGTTGAGAGGGAGGGGAAGAGCACGGAGTTGTATCCACAGAAAGTAATATTCGCCCGCTTCTGAGGGAATTTGGCCGCCTTCTTTTTTTTATTCATTTGCTCTTGTTGCAAACTGTTCTAGCTCTATGTTTCCCATATGTTTGTAAACAAAACTTACTGTTCACTTCACTTGTGTGTGCACCTTCTTTTCTGAGTATGATCAACGTGATATTTCCCAGAGGTTTGGGATGAGGTAGCAGGATCACACACCACATGATAGTGTGATTTCTGTGAAAGTCTGGTGCCATGGAAATGCTAACAATACCATCCCTCCCACAACCGCTTCTCCAGTGCTTCAGCCATGATTATGGTAATATTTTTTAAAATGATCATGGCAATGATGTATGTTATGAAATAACTGTTGCTGGCCAAAGCACTCCCATGAAAACCAGAGACAAGCTAACCGAAACATCATTATGGCTTTGTTTATAATTAAGTGAGAATATAGACAAAGGAAATGAAAAGTATCAGTGAAAATACCTGGCACTGAGAGCTTTACTGACTCTCCCACTTCACCAAAAGTTACACTGGCAACCACAGCAGTAATCATGCTGGGGCGCAATCATGCATAGCATCTAATAAGAGCTCTGAGATGCTGTATCAGGCAGAATTGTAAGCATTGTATTAAGTCCTCCCAAAGCCTTACAGAACTGTTTTTGAATTTTCATCATAATGCTTAAGTGCTAATAGTGCTCCCTTAAACTAACCTGAAACAGAGCAGTTAACATGAAACAAAAACAATGATCAACAATGGCATTAAAATTCTCCTTAGCACAAAACCATGGCCAAAGGTTAACCTTGCAGGTCCTCTCCCCCAGTTGCTTTTGGTTATTACATTAGCTACTGGGGATCAAAACCCACCAAGGTTTCTCACAACAGAAATATGTGGCACTGGTCTGTTGAGCTTGCCAGGCAGCATCACAGTGTCACAATAGTGTGCCTCAACCCTGTCCCAATTCACCTTCTGGCTGCACTTAGGAGGAAACGTGAGCTGCCTAGTTCTACATGATGTATGCAAAACATTAGGAATAAAAATAATTTTTTTCTCTATCTTTCTTATTTGCTCTTCACTAAGCAGTTCAGAAGTATGACTTTGAAGAAAGGAATAAGAAGATTAGTAAGTACTGGGTTTTAGTATTCAAATAATGGATTCTTGCTTGACCTCCTCCAAGCAGCATTTTTCAAACATTTAATACTGGAGGGGAAATTCCATTTGATTATGTTACGTGATAAATTTAATACATTTTTGCTACTATATGGTAGATATGTATGTGGCAGATTTCTCTCATTTTGATATTGTGGACACCAAACATTGACCACTAGAATAAATCTCACCACAACAGGGAGGTCTCTTGTACACGTATAGTGCAACCTTTCTTGAATGCCTTGGAATGAAACAGATTTTCCTCAATGCACCAGAATCTTTGTTTCAAACCATCATGGCAACTACTCACAGGCTATATACCAAAACATGAATTTAGAGCAAAATCCTGAAGCCTCGAGTCAAGCCTAAACTCATATGCAGAGAGAGGACCCTCATACCTGGCTCTCTTCTCTTCAATGTGGAAGGAGTCTTTTGGAGGCAGGTCTGTAGCATTGTCCTCCACTCACCTCCAGACCCCACAGTGGGTGCTCAATGGATCTGGGAACCAGATGGGAAGGAGTGCAGAGGCTGGACAGTCAAAGAGAAGGAAAAGGTGAACTGGGACAAGGCCAGAGAGACAAAGCAGTGTACTCATGATAGTCTCATGAAGCTTAAGCAGAAAATAGGATATGGTCTCTTTTCTACAGAGTCCTTTTGTTTTCTCAGGGACAGCTACATTCCAAGAGAGGGCCAAATGGACCTGCACTCCTAAAGAGTATCTAAAGAGAGCTTCAGCACTGGTTATTGTGGAATGCATGTGGATCACTAGAGGTGGACTTGGTGGTCTATTTCACAAAGAGCAAACCCTGACCTCCCAATGGAGCAACAAGGGCGGAATTCCATGTAGACATTCTCTCCTGAGACCCTTTCCTGTGGGTTTTTTCCATAAGAAGAGGTGATCTAGCTCTTTTACTTAACTCAGTGCAGAACTAAGGGGACCCAACCTTGGATAGCTTGTGGGAGATGTGACAAGATCACAGCCTGAACCACTGTGGCTGTTGTAAGTTAATTACTTCAGTGTTTTCCAATATTAATATATATCAATAAAGCCAACTTTTTTTTTCCTGTAGCACCATCGCAACATTGCAGGGGTCAGGCATACTTTTTCATAAGATAAAGATTTAAAATTTATAGACAATCCAATAAAGTGAACACAAAAACATGGGTGCAGTCTTTTGCATTGGATGCAATGAGAACTATGCAAACTTCTGAACAACCATTACTATCATGTTCACTAATTATTTATATGGGTACATGCACCTTAGACACTTCTTTACGTTAGCAAATTTAACCAATCACATTTGGTCCTGAAATAGCATTTTAATTGCACCTGTACTTCCAGCTATTTGATCAAGATGGATTAGAGCCTGTCTAAGGAAAAACAAGGCTACTTCACCTGCATTGGAGAAATACAGCATGATGGCCTGGTGTGCAGCATTAGGAGTTCCTTCTGAGGGAGTATTTGCAACAAGAGTCATGAATCAGGTATTTAAGTCCAGTTACCTGCATCATATAGAATGCAATTCTGTCCACAGAAGAGTGCCAGTCAACAACCACTCATTAGCCACCAGGCAGCATTCCAACTCCCCTGCCTGGCCAGATCTGCTGAGAATAAATTAGTTGTGACATTCTCCTGTTAATGAGCCTCTGTGCCTGTGATTAGGCCTTTGGTATGTCAGATGCCCTATATTTTGATATGAAAAGAGGAAGAGTTCCTGTCTAAGAGGGTTACCTTGTTGATATGAGTGACATCATTACCATCTGGGTCATATAAGAGCTGTGTAATGTCATGAAACTCTCTCATGACTTGCAATTGGTGCTGCCCATGATGGGAGGGTAGAGTGACTGATAAAATTACAATGATGAATGGTCTTGACAGTGGCAACAGAAACTATTCTGTGCACGTGGTGGCAGCAGACAAGTTTCTAATCCCCTGGTGTATCCAGATGACTCCTTGATAGGTGCCTGTTGCCAGGATCATTTGGGCAAATTTGATATCTTTTTAATATCATAAGCAATATTTTGCCTAGATCTACTCTGCAGGCTTCCAATTTATTCTCCAACATCCTGACCATCTGAAAGATCCAACAACCAAATCTACTTCCTTTCTTGGATAGAGCATTTTTATTGCTACTCCTTTTAATGAGTGAACTCACAAATTTTTGCAGATCAATCTTTTTGAGAGCACATTTTATCCATGCCCTGCTGGTGCTTAATTTTACTGGGTCATTCTCGTTGTTAGGAGAGATTAATAGTTTATCTTAAATCTTCCTGAAAACATTTGATCTTCCTAGATACATTTCCAAACAAGAAGGATGGTACATATTTTTGTCCAATTTATCTTTATCAAATGGACCTCACATTATTCTTGTAACTTGAAGTTTGCATATGGAATTTAATTCAAACTCCTAACCAGATGGAGTTTCTCATCAGGGGGTTATGGATTTCTCTAAGCCTGATTGCACAATATAAACAGAAGGATGCCAGTTCCACAGTGAGCAATGTTATGAGACATAAACTATCTTATTACATAAATAATTCAGCAGAAAACTATCTGCTATCTTAGAAGTGACAGGTCTGTTTAGATTAGTTTCCCTGAAGAAGGAAGAAGATTCAGGACCTGATTTTAACTCAGCAAAGATAGAACACAAAGCAGAACATACATTTCAACAGTTGAAGTTTGTAGATGAAACTGAAATCTGAATGTCAAATTATTTAATTGTAATGTTGTAGTATTAGAACATACATATTCATTGTACATCCAACTGGCAAACTCTCTGTTCATTCAATTTCAAGTGCAGCATACGGAAATTTTCATTGAAGTAATAATTACTCACCTTGGTAAACACTCGCTGACATAAATTCAATCACCCATTGTTTAGTTGTTCACCAGTGTGAGGAAAGATCTCACAAAACTGGCCCACAGAAGTTTGAGACAGTAATATCCTGACTCCTTAGGTCATCTAGTTTCTCTCTATTTTACTAGATTATCATAATCCAGTTGTGTCTTGTGAAAAACTTCTATTACTCTATTATTTCCCCCAAACAAGGCTGTCAAGCAAGGGCAGCTCTAGGCATTTTGCTGCCCCAAGCACGGCAGGCAGGCTGCCTTTGGCGGCTTGCCTGCGGAGAGTCTGCTGGTCCCGTGGCTTTGGAGGACCTCCCTCAGGTGTGCCTGTGGGAGGTCCTCCGAAGCCACGGGACCAGCGGACCCTCCACAGGCACATCTGAGAGAGGTCTGTCAAAGCTGTGGGACCAGCGGACCCTCCACAGGCAAGCCACCGAAGGCAGCCTGCTTGCCGCACTCGCAGCTTGCCACTCCAAGCAGGTGCTTGGTGTGCTGGGGCCTGGAGCCGCCCGTGCTGTCAAGCTGTCTGGAGTGGCTCACAATTGCAAGTTCCAATCTTAGGGCAGACTGTCAGAAAAGGGCAGACACCCCAAACTGGTGATATATTCCATAATTAGATTTCATCAAGCCATTAACAAAATGTGAACTTTTGGATCACTATACCAGTCTTATCATGGAGTCACAGACAGTCCCATTAGCCTCTTCTTGGCACCCAAACAAACTGAACTTTGTGATAAAAGGTTATTAACACCTCCCCTCCAAACCCAACCAAAAAATCACATCACATCAGGTTTCTTCCAATCCTGAGGGACCTGTCACTTACCTCGGATCAATTGATACTCCAGATCTTACACCAAAGACAATGCTGGCAGTCAATTCTATAGTAAACTAACTAACTACAGGTTTATTAGCTAGGAGAAGAGAATGAGAATTATTGAGAGGTTAAAGTAGATAAAATATAACAACATCTGAGTCAAAGTTTGTAAGTCAAAAATTATAGCAGCGATGTAGTAATCTTCCAGTTTCCCAAAAGTCTTCTCAGGGCCACCCACAGTAACTCTGTGCTTTGCTTTGCTTCTGGTACACTTCTCTATAAGAGTCCAAGACTGTTCAGAGATAAAGGATCTTCCTTTGAATCAGTATTTATAGCTTCTTCTTCAGACAACAGTCTGAAAAGTGTTTTTACTCACACAATGACCAATTGCTTTGAATTAAGCACATTTCTTCATTTGAGTATTTAGTCACAGGGATACACATAGTATAAATGTCTGCCATTACATTATAATAGGAATAAATAAGTGAAAATAATACAAGTAACTTTCCATTAGTTTTCATGAAGTTCTAACACCTGAATACACATTTACATTAACACACACTTTGAGGTGAGGTTATTTAATTACCAGGCATGCATAATGTAAATGTAATGTAATAGTAAACAACAGGCTAGAGATAGGCAAAAACAATACAATTAATATCTCCTTTGATCTCTATTAACACACAAGTGAATTGGCCTGAATATATACACTACTACATTTAACTCTTTTGAAATTCACACATAAGTGAATTGGACCTATGGCTCTGGCCTGAGCTAGTCTGTCAGTGTCACAAAGACATGATCACAATAGAAGATAATACCAAATTAGACAAGTGTCATTCAAATGAATGAAACCAAAATATCATTCTTTCTAATATGAAAAAAAATTAAACTTTTGTCTAAGTTGTACATGTTCCTTTTTGATTATTTCCTCTTGTATATCAATTTTAAGAAAGACTGAAGAAAAATGAAAAAGGTCTTAACTCAGACAAACTTTTATACAATAAGGCCAATTTTAACAATCCACAAATGTCCATTCTAGTTCTGAAAAAATGTATACCACCAGAGGGAGTTAGGAGACAACTTTTCCAGAGAAAATACTGGATACAAAACTTTTGTTAATACTATCGGTCATGCCACTGCAAGTTTTCTTTTCCACAAAAAAATCTTATTTTTTCAGATTTTACTAATCAGCTTAATTAACAAAAATTCTGTTAACAGTATAAAGTATATCACAGTAACATTGGGACTCTGATATAAACCTCTCAGAACCAGGATATTCAGAGTTAGGACACAATACTTTTCTTCCAAGGTGTTTCAGAGGATGGAGTGATCTTAAAAACCCTTAATGATACGGCTAGTCACTCGCTGGACTGTATCAAGGAGGACTATGTCAGACTGGGGAAGACGCTCAAGGAAATCGAGGCTCAGGTGATCTTCAGTGGGATTCTGCCGGTTCCTAGAGCGGGGCGATGAAGGAGCGACAAGATTTGATGATTAACAGATGGCTCAGGCAGTGGTGCTATAAGGAGGCTTTGGATGTACGGTCATTGGGAAGCGTTTACGGACAGGCAACTGTTCGCTCGGGATGGACTTCATCTAAGAAGGAGGGAAATAGACTTCTGGGATGGAGGCTCGCCGACCTCATTAGAGAGCTTAAACTAGGAAGTTGGGGAGATGGTTGGGAGATGTTCAGGAGATCTCACGCCGGAATTTAACCTGGAGAGGGAAGTAAACAAAGTGAGAGGGTACCCTTGTGGACAAGAATTGACCCAAGGAGAAAAGCGGAGTTGAAACTAGACAACGGGTGATGCTGGTGGTAGAAGTCTGTGCACGACGGGGAAAGAATGTCACTGACGCCAAACGCCAAAAATAAAATGTCTGTACACTAATGTGAGGAGCCTAGGTAACAAGATGGAGGAAGGAGCTACTGGTGCAGGAAGTGAAACCGGATATTATAGGATAACAGAAACCTGGTGGAATAAGTACTATGACTGGAGTACGGGTATTGAAGGCTATGTGCTGTTTAGAAAAGACAGGAAGAAAGGCAAAGGTGGTGGATAGCCTTGTACATCAATGATGAGGTGAACTGTAATGAAATAAGAAGTGATGGATGGATAAGACGGAGTCTGTCTGGGTAAAAATCACGCTGGGTAAAAAAGCACTAGAAGCTTCCCTGAGATAGTGCTTGGGGGTTGCTACAGACCGCCGGATTGATTGGATATGGATAGAGACCTCTTTAATGTCTTTAATGAAGTAAACACAAAGGGAATAGTGTGATTATGGGAGACTTCAACTTCCCGGATATAGACTGGAGGACGAGTGCTTGCAAGAATAATAGGGGTCAGTTTTTCTGGATGTGATAGCGGATGGTTCTTCATCAAGTGTTGAAGTACCTACGAGAGGGATGCCATTTTAGATTTGGTTTTGGTGAGCAGTGAGGACCTCGTAAAGAAATGGTGTAGGGGACAACCTTGTTCGAGTGATGATGAGCTGATTCAATTCAAATTAGATGAAGGATAAACAAACGTAGATCTGGGATTAGGGTTTTCGACTTCTCGAGGGCTAATTTTAAAGAGTTAAGGAAATTAGTAGGGAAGTGGATTGGACGGAGGAACTTGTGGATTTAAATGCGAGGAGTCCTGGAATTACTTTAAGTCGCAGCTGCGAAACTGTCGGAAGCCTGCATCCAAGAAGGGGAAAAACCATGGGCAGGAGTTGTAGGCCAAGCTGGATGAGCAAGCAACTCAGAGAGGGGATTAGGAAAAAGCAGAAAGCTTACAGGGTAGGAAGAAAGCGGATTAGCAAGGGAAGCTCTTAGTGAGGTCAAAACATGCAGGATAAAGTGAGAAGGCTAAAAGCCGCGTAGACATGGACCTTGCAAAGGGTATCAAAACCAAGTAAAAGGTTCTACAGCCACATAATAAGAAGAAAACAAAGAAAGAAGAATGGGGCCGCTATACACTGAGGATGGAACGGAGGTTAAGGATAACCTAGGCAGGCCCAATATCTAAATAAGTACTTTGCCTCGGTCTTTAATAAGACTAGTGAGGAGTTTAGGGATGATGGAGGGATATAACGGGAATGTGGATATGGAGGTGGATATTACCGCATCTGAGGTAGAGGCAAACTTGAACAGCTTAATGGGACAAAATCGGAGGGCCCGGACAATCTCCATCCGAGGATATTAAAGGAACTGGCGCGTGAAATTGCGAGCCGTTAGCGAGAATTTTAAGCAATGGTAAACTCGGGGTGTGCCATACGACTGGAGAATGCTAACGTAGTTCCATTTTTAAGAAGGGAATAAAAGTGATCCGGTAATATAGCCTGTTAGCTTGACGTCTGTAGTGTGTAAGTCTGGAAAAAATTTAGGGAGAAAGTAGTTAAGGACATTGAGGTCAATGGTAATTGGACGAATTGCACATGGATTACTAAAGTAGATCGTGCCAAACCAACCTGATCTCCTTCTTGAGGAAGGTACGATACTTAGATAAAGGAAATGCGTAGATCTAATTACCTCGATTTCAGTAAGGCGTTTGACACGGTTCCGCAGGGGAACTGTTAGTTAAATTGGAAAAAGGGATAAATATGGAAGTTGTAAGGTGGATAAGGACTGGTTAAAGGGGAGACTCCAGCGGGTCGTACTGAAGGTGAATTGTCAGGCTGAAGAGGTTACTAGTGGAGTCCTCAAGGACGGTTTTGGGACTTTTTTGTTACTGACCTTGGCACAAAGACGGGGAATGTGCTAATAAAGTTTGCGGATGACACGAAGCTGGGGGTATTGCTAACACGGAGAAGGACCGGTACTATTCAGGAAATCTGGACCACCTGTAAACTGGAGTAATAGTAATAGGATGAAATATAATAGTGAAAAGTGCAAGGTCATGCACTTAGGATTAATAATAAGAATTTAGATATACTGGGACGCATCATTAGAAGTGACGGAGGAGGAGAAGGATCGTGGTATTGTTGATAGCAGGATGACTATGAGCTGCCATGTGATATGGCTGTAAAAAAGCAAATGCGGTTTTAGATGCATCAGGCGAGGTATTTCCAGCAAGGAGAAGGAGGTGTTAGTGCTGTTATATACGGCGCTGGTGAGACCCCACCTGGAATATGTGTGCAGTTCTGGTGTCCCATGTTTAAGAGGATGAATTCAACTGGAACAGTTCAGACGGGCTACTAGGATGATCCGAGGAATGGAAAATCTGCCTTATGAAAGGAGACTCAAAGAGCTTGGCTTGTTTAGCCTGGCCAAAAGAAGGCTCCGGGGATATGCTTGCTCTATATAAATATATCAGGGGATTAACGTTAGGGAGGGAGAGGAATTATTTAAGTTTAGTACTAATGTAGGCACGAGGACGAATGGGTACAAACTGGATATTAGGAAGTTTAGACTTGAATTAGACGAAGGTTTCTAACCATTAGGGGATGAAGTTCTGGAACAGCCTTCCGAGGGAAGTAGTGGGGCAAAAGACTTATCTGGCTTTAAGATTAAGCTTGATAAGTATATGGAGGGGATTTATGAGGGATAGTTAATTTGGGCAATTGATCTTGGATTATCGGCAATAAGTCGCTCAATGGTCTGTGAGGGGATGTTGGATGGATGGGATGGAACTGGGTTACTGCAGAGAATTCTTTCTTGGGGCTAGCTGGTGAGTCTTGCCACATGCTCAGGTTTAGCTGATCGCCATATCTGGGGTCGGGAAGGAATTTTCCTCCAGGGCGGATTGCAGAGGCCCTGAGGGTTTTTCGCCTTCCTCTGTAGCGTGGGCATGGGTTGCTTGCTGGTGATTCTCTGCAGCTTGAGGTCTTCAAATCACAATTTTGAGGATTTCAATAACTCAGTCATTTTAGGGGTTGTTATAAATGTGTATGGTAGGTTTTGTGGCCTGCTTGTGCAGGAGGTCAGACAGATGATCATATTGGTCCCTTCTGACATGAGTCTATGAACTCCTCTATGAAAGTAGGATCAAAGGCTGTTTTTAAAACAAACTAGGGAGACTAATGTTAGGTTCCTACATCCACACTTAAGTGTGTGCAGATTTTTAGATGTACACAGTACTCAGCAGCTCCACTGAAATCCCAGAGTGTTGAGGAATCTTTTCCCACTGCAGCACACTCTACAAATTAGGGGCAGTGACCCCTGAAGATCCTGCATTAGAACATTTGGAGAAGTCACCTTATGCCCCCAAAGACAGGAGAATGGCTCATCTGGTCCCAGGATGAAGAGGATAGGCCGATGAGTGACCTTGAAGACATCTTTGTTAAACGGAGGCTACTGGGTCTGTGGAAGATAGAGGACTGAATATGAAGTTAACATTTTCCCCTTGCATTATGCATATTAATGCATTCTCACTCTAAGATGTACAGGCTGGACTGTTTCCATCCTTGGTGAATCAAACCTACATAGTTCATTTTGTAAAGTTCTCATGAGCTGAAACTTACAGGGCTTGCACACATCCAGTTGACTCATCCTGAGCTTTAATGGCTGCTGCAGAGGCAGACCAGACAGTCAGAAAAGTTAAAGCGACTAGCTAAACATATGTAGCTACCTCTCTCCTTTCTGTGGAACAGAGTGGCTCTTTATAGTATAAGTAAGAATCTTCTGTTTGTCTTGAACATTGATACATCGTACATTTACTTCAATTTAATATCCAAATTAGGCTATCAATTAATTGCAGTTAACTCATGTGATTAACTCAAAAGATTAATAGTGATTAAAAATTGTGATTAATTGCAGTTTTAAGCACACTGTTAAACAATAATAGAATGCCAATTGAAATGTACAAAATATTTGGATGTTTTTCTGCATTTTCAATAAAATTGATTCAGTTACAACACCGAATGCAGAGTGTATAGTGCCACTTTATATTATTTTATTACAAATTTTGCACTGTAAAAATGAAAACAAAATAGTATTTGTCATTACCTCATAAAAGTACTGTCCTGCCATTCTTATCAGAAAGAGAAACTTACAAATGTGTTTTTGTTACATAACTTCACTAAAAAACAAAACAATGTAAAATTTTAGAGCCTTATTCTTATTTACAATGTCACCTGAAAGTGAAACAGGCATTTGCAGCACTTTTGATCCGGCATTGCAAGCTATTTATGTGTCAGATATGCTAAACATTCATATGCCCCTTGTGGCTTTGGCCACCATTCCAGAAGACATGCTTCTTGCTGATGACAGTCATTAAAAAATAATGTGTTAATTAAATTTGACTGAGTATGGCAGTCAGTCGATGATGACCCACCATATTTTCTTCTTAAACACTTCACTGCAGATGACAAAACACAAAGAAGGTACCAATGTGAGATTTAAAAAAAATTAGCTACAGTACTCGACCCAAGGTTTAAGAATCTGAAGAGTCTTCAAAATCTGAGAGGGACGAGTGTGGAGCCATGCTTCAGAAGGCTTAAAAAGAGCAACACTCTGATGCTGAAACTACAGAACCTGAACCACCAAAAAAGAAAATCAGTCTTCTGCTGGTGGCATCTGACTCAGATGATGAAAACAAACATGCATTAGTCCACATTGCTTTGGATCATTATGGAGTGGAACCCATCATCAGCATGGACGCATGTCCCCTGGAATGGTGGTTGAAGCTCTTCGTATTCTGTTTTGTAATTGAAATCAATATATTTGCAAATGTAGAAAAACATCCAAAATATTTAAATGCTATTCTGTTATTAACAGTGCAAGTAATATTTTTAATCATTTGACAGCCCTAATTCATAGCTTAAATAAAATTGCCACACATGAAAATAATGTCATTTGGTATAATTTTGAATGGTGCCACAGCTGTAGTTGTTAACTAGCCCCTCAGAAAAAGAATTTATTTTCAGATAAGATTTGAAAAAAATTTCAGTTTTTTACATTCCAGGATCTGAATGGTAATTTTTCAACATTACAGTTCACTATACAAATATAATAATCTTTTTTCAGTTTGCTAAATATGTCCACCAGATGGCACTAATTGCCTAATGTCACATTTTTCCTTAGGAAAAATTACAATTTTCGCATAACAGCTGCTTTGAAAAAAAAACTGAGAACAACAGAGTTCCACACATCTTCGAAGAATACACTGAAATTAATATGATTTTTCCTTTATCCTCCCTTATGGAAACAACAACATATATAATCATCATATCTCAATAACTTTAAATTATATAAACACACAAAGAAGGTATAAATGGCATTTATTTTCTCAGTATGAATCCAGACATGGGGGCAGAACTAAGTTCTAAGTGCTGAGCAGAACAATTTTGAGATTCCTATAAACAAGGATGTGTGGACGTAGGGGGAGGTCCATAGCTCACAGAAGGCTGAGCACAAAGTTAGTGATGAAGTCCCTGACTCAGTATGTAAGCACATAGCTTTGAACACATGCTTAAGTCCCCAGGAAGCCACTGAAATTATTTGTATGACTGTAGTGCTTAGGAGCCCTAGTCATGGAGCATGACCTCATTGTGTTGGATGCTGCACAAGCACAAAATGCATAAAGGGGGGGGGCATTTAGGGATCTGGGGCAAAAATTGGAGATTGGTCCTGCTTTGAGCAGGGGGTTGGACTAGATGACCTCCTGAAGTCCCTTCCAACCCTGATATTCTATTATATATTATCTAAAACAGGTGGCCCTTTATGAAACTAAAGCTGTGCAAGTGCTTTGATGAATGAGCTTATATCAACTGCCTACTCCGTATAAGCAGAACATTGTGAAAATGAATATAGTCATTTCCTCTGTACAATGTTGTCATCTGTGTGTGGTCCATGTCCTTGTTTGACAGTGTCTTAGATGGTCTCAAAGATGGCAATAACTCTTTGAGTAAAAGAGAAGACTTTAGGATGGGATGGAGCTGTTGTTGTTGCAGCTGTTGTTAACGTTCAATCCTGGTTTATCCCAAGTGGTATTTGGGTTTCAGCTGGAGCTGGTAGGGCTGGCAGTGTCAGCAGGGTCTCTCTCTCTCTCTCTGTCTGATCTGGTCTGGTCAGGACATCTCTCAAGATCAGGATGAAGGTCTGGGGTCCCAGGAAATGGTGAAGGTGGCAGCCATGATGCTGCAGCTCACTCCAGTAGCTTCCATCTGTTATTTTTGTATTTCCCTTCCAAGATCTGCTTCTTTCAGGATCCCAAAAGGGAGTGATGGATACAAGAGTCCAACCCCTCATTATTTTTTCCACTAATTAGGCCTAGTATTTGACACACATATTTTGGTTCATTATCATGTGGTTCCACATCTTCTGTTTTTAGCGAGCATGATTTTAATGAAGACCTTGAATTAGATTAATGTAATATTTTTGTTCAGACTGATTCAGTCTCTGTCTGGTTTTCTAGCACTTGCTCATAACATTCAGTTATTGAAAACAACTTGACCTATTTTCCACGGTTAATTTCGAAGCAGGCAAAAACTGCAGGTTATTGTGACATTTTATGAACTTGCACATACTTTTTACATTTGAACTTACAGGTGGGGTAAATTTTTAGGTCCAGTAATCACAACAGGACATAAATATTAATTTGATTGCTTTTTCTATATCATTTTTAGGATTAAAGAATGAATCTATCCCTCCAATTTAAAAAAAGGCAAATATTTAATAGTTTGTCTCTCCATGTCTGGCTCTTTCTATTGGCCCCTCCCTTTCAATACTGCAGTGTCCTTATTCATTTCTTACTAAGGCAAAATTCCCATTGAAGTCAGGGGGATTTAGTACATGGGTCACAAAAACACTGGTCAGGATTTCAGAAAGAGGTGAGGTTTTGGTAAAAACAAAAATTGACACAGAAAGATGTTGTTTTCCAAAGATAAACCAGAAACTCATCCCCATTCTAGTTTTGTTAATTTTTTAGCTGAAAATTATTTTGAAACCAAAAATGGATTTTGAAACCCCCAATGTTTTAAATTGGAAACCAATTTTTTTAGCCCCCCCTTTTCCCCTAGTTTTGTTTGTTTAAGTATTTCAGTGAGGGGGGAAAATACATTTTAAAATGATGGGAAATGTCAACAAAAACTAAACTTATTTCCCATGAAAAATAATTGGTGTTGTTAGTAACTCTAGTCACTAACCTTGCTGAGACCTGGTCTCTCTTCCTGGTTGTGCCACTGATGAGCTACATGACCTTGGGCAAGTGTTGTCACCTGTCTATTTACTGTTCACTCTTGGTGACAGGGACGTCTCTCACTATGTTTGCATAGTGTTAAGCATACTGGAATCCCACTCTCAGGGCCTCTGGGTGCTACTGTAATAAATAACAATAATAATAACAAATTCAATTATCAGAGGGGTAGCCGTGTTAATCTGGATCTGTAAAAGCAGCAAAAAGTCCTGTGGCACCTCATAGACTAACAGACGTATTGGAGCATGAGCTTTCGTGGGTGAATACCCACTTCGTCGGATGCATGTAGTGGAAATTTCCAGAGGTAGGTATTTATAAGCAAGCAAGAATCAGGCTAGAGATAACGAGGTTAGTTCAATCAGGGAGGATGAGGCCCTCTTCTAGCAGTTGAGGTGTGAACACCAAGGGAGGAGAAACTGCTTTTGTTGTTGGCAAGCCGTTCACAGTCTTTGTTTAATCCTGAGCAAATTCAATGGGATTTTTGCCTGAGTAAACAGAAAGGACTGGAGGATTTGCTACCACTCAAGGACCTGGTTATTCTGTCAGTTGCATGTGCAACTCCCAATAATGTTAATAGGAACTGTACCAGCTCCACCAAAGGAATAATCAGGAGAAGTTTTCTTTCCTATGCCAAACCTAGTACCTGACCCAACTACGCATAATTCCATAAGTAATATTTCGACTGGGCAGCTCATGACCAGTATAAACTTTTAAAAACTTTGAGATCATTAATTTTTAGCAGGCATTTTTGGAGGGAGGGAGTAAAATTTGCTAAAACATCTCAGAGCATCTTCATTATAAAACTAGAAGAGAACTGCTTTTAAAGCATCTCTTTCCTCTGGTGACGCAATTATGATGTCATTCTGAAGGCAGCTACTCTTTTCTCCTGCCAATTTTCAGTCATTTAGGACACCAGGCAGAGCATTAGGGAAAATGAAAGATACTTGATCAAGTCAATTTCAGACACTAGAAGACAAAATATATTTTGTCTCTAAGGAAAGTACATCAGAAGTCCTACCTGTTGGCTTAACAGAAAAGAAAAGTTAAAATAGCTCTGCCAGTGTAACACCAATAGACCCCATTATCAGCAGGCAGAATTGAGCCTGGGACCTCTGAAGCTTAGTGCATGAGTCACGTATCTATTAGCTAATGCTGTAGCAGGCTCATTAATTGCTAAGTGGTCTCAGTGGCACTAGCGGAGACAGAGCACCACACTAGGAGGTGCCTGGGCTACACAAGGACTCAGGAGAATGTAAGTTTTTCCTTCAGGAAAGGATAACAATTAATAAATATACCAGGGTTTGTGGGTGACCTAATATTAAAAATGGGATCTGAATAAAATTGCTAGTGTTAATAATTTGGGTGAATAACCTGGTTAATTTGGGCTGTTTTCAAATAGTCTCAAAGGTTATGAATAGGGCTGTCAATTAATTGCAGTTTACTCACAATTAACTCAAAAAATTAATCACGATTAATTGCAGTTTTAATCACTCTGTTAAACAATAATAGAATACCAATACCAATTGAAATTCATTACATATTTTTGGATGTTTTTCTACATTTTCAAATATATTGATTTCTATTACAACACAGAATACAAACTGTACCAGGCTTACTTTATATTATTATTTTTAACTACAAATATTTGCTCTGTGAAAATGATAAACAAAATAAATAGTATTTTTCAATTCACCTCATACAAGTACTATAGTGAGATCTTTTTATAGTGAAAGTGCAATTTACAAATGTAGATTTTTCTTTGTTACATAACTGCACTTGAAAACAAAACAATGTGAAACTTTAGAGCCTATAGATCCACTCAGTCCTACTTCTTGTTCAGCCAATTGCTAAGACAAACACATTTGTTTACATTTATGGGAGATAATGCTGCTGGCTTCTTATTTACAATGTCACCTGGAAGGCATGTATATGCCAAATGTGCTAAATATTTGTATGCCCTTTCATGTTCAGCCACCATTCCAGAGGACATGCTTCCATGCTGATGATACTCGTTAAAAAAATGTGTTAATTAAATTTGTGACTGAACTCCTTGAGGGAGAATTGTATGTTTGTTGCTCTGTGTTTTACCTACATTTGCCATATATTTCATGTTATAGCAGTCTCAGATGATGCGTACTAGAACAGAGGGGAACAAATTTCACCAAGATCACTTTTCAATGTTACATTAATTTGCTTTCACTCCTTGATTATTGTGAAAATGTTTAAGTTGGGTCCTTGCTTATGGAAACTTGCTTGCATATTTAACAAAGGTAATTTCTGGTTGGCATAGTGATTCAGCAGCAAGATACTATATAAAGATTTGGTGAGCACTTTATTAAGTTTCTATAGAGGCTATTATGTTAGTGTTCTTTATGATGAGCTAAAGCTACCCAATTATCAGTGAGATCTAACCCAATGGGTGATCACCTGGGGATGAGAGATATTTTCCCAGATGCTGAGTTAAACGTGACTAAGATAAGAGAAATATAGTAAAGAACATGCAGAAAAACTGGAAAAATTGTGCTTCAAGAAACAGATTATTGCCACACTTTGTTAATGCTCTGTAGTGTTTAAAAGAAAGAAAGGAAATAAGTCAGTTCACAGCTATTGTCATAAGGTTGAGATAGCTTTTTTTAAAATGATAAATCTATCCTTTAATTTTTATTGTAGGCTCACAGTGACAAATCTCAAGGGAAAAACAATAACTCTTTCATCTTTAAAGCCTTGGATATGTGTGGCAATATACTTTGTGCATTCATATGCTCCTGAAAAGCCAGCTGAAAGTAATCTATTTTCCTTTCAAAAAGAAAAATCAAGGCAGCCAACATTTGCTCAGAAGAATCAACTATCAAAGCACTCAGAATAAACTTGAACCAAGTTAATTTTGGCAGGATGAGGGATCCCAAATAATTCTTGGAGAATTCATTTAAAGTTCCATGAAAATGTCTTTAGAAAAGACCTGGCACATGTTAGCTAATGGGTTGGATTCTGGGTGAGGTCATCTTCTCCTGTAAGATGTGGTTTAATATTAAACTAGATTCCAGACCTTGAGCATGGAACAAAGAGCTGAGCAAAGACAATTCCAACAGGTTAGTTTTGTTCTCTAATAAGGCAGGAATATTGTCTACAATCAGTTTATGTACTACTATTGGCTCTCACTCAGTGCAGCTCCCTCTCAGTCTCCCATGGGGGGTTATTAGGCATTCAGAAGTAGTTTTCTTCCTGTACTGATTGTCATTAGATCGTGTTCTCTTGCAAGGAGATCAATGGGAAGCACACAACTTAGAGAAGCAGATCCCCAGACTCCAGTCCCCCTTAAACAAATAACCTGTATATTTAGTTAAGGGTATGAAGACAGATGTCCTTGGGAGGATGTCCTGTATGATTGACTTTTCCCTTCCAGATATTCTCCTGTTGTTTTATTGTAGGATTGGTCCCACTCTTCATAGTGCAGAGAGAGAGAGAGAGCAAGGGAAATAAAAACAAACATGCTTCTACCTTTCATTCACGTTATATGAATGTCAAAATCGCAATCTCTTGCATTTTTCCAAAATACCTTAAAACAAGTCAAGCTTAAAACCATTCAGATTGGCATAGCACATATTAGGCCTCTTTCTGCCTGGATAGAGATCGTTTCCTGGAGAAAGATGGTTGGGAGATCTACAATAAACCTGAAGGTATATTTCTGATATTTTATGGTCACACTATTTTGGAGGTGATGTAATAAGTAACTCAGCAAACTATGAGGTCCTGCGTGATTGCTTTTCAGCTTCAGCCTCAACTAAAAAATGGAAGAAATGTTGATCAATGACTTTTTCGAGAGCAAATCAATTATTCAATTTATACAGTCAAGCTAGTCTCTGATAGGTTCTAACATGGCAGAAGTTCCAATATGCAAGTATGTTGGACTTGATTCTCATTTAATTGCAGTTTTACACCAATGGTAAGTTCATTTATTTAGCATTTCTGTTAGAGCTGGTCAGAAAATAAAATCTCATGTTGCTGAAAAAACTTCATCATGGACCAAGATGAAAAGTTAAAACTGTAAAAAATTTTGCAGGACAGGGTTTTATTTGTTTGTTTGTTTTGTTTTGTTTTTTGAAAAAAGGGATCCCTTAAAGTAAACATAGGAACACAGAGATTGCCATGCTGGATCAAACTAGAGGTCCATTTAGTCCAGTATCCTGTCTCTAAAAGAGGCCAGTACCAGCTGCCTCAGAGGAAAGTGCGAGAAAGCCTGCGGAAGACAGTTGTAGAATAATTTTCCCACAAGGAATGTTTCTTCTTAACTCTAATTAGATAGAGATGGCTTATGGCCTGAAGCATGATGCAGTCTTAAATGATATTGCTTGATGCTGTATCCAATAATTGTTTCTAGGGACATTATTATACTGTGTATGTGTAGGCGGCATATATCTCTACCTGTCAGAACTAAATAGCCATACAGCAGAAATAAAAAAATTATAAATGGTTTCTTTTATCTTTATTAAGATTGCATGCAAAGGCCCCATTCAGAATGGTGGATCTATTGTGCTAGGTACTGTGCAAAACACAGAATAAAAGAGAGTCTGCTACCCAAAGATATTAAGAGTCTAATTAAGACAAGTGGATGTAGCAAACAATTGGAAGGAATAGGAGAAGACAAAGAAAAATAGTGAAAAGTACTATAATGTTTTGATCATTTTCTTAAGCAGTTATAAATGATTCCAACTTGTTTTTCTAAAGTTATTTGGGAGAGGAATTATAGTAGAAGTAGAAAAGATTCTCAGTCAAGTCAGATAGCCTGACCAAGAAACCTATGCAGTGAAGCCAAAGAAAGAAACAAAGTGAAGCAAAGAAATGAACACCAGTTTTTCAAGGACCAGAAAAGGAAATGTTAGGAGCTGAACAACATTTCAGCTCCTTTCTTATTAAAATTATTCATGCTGTAATAACTTCTGTGCTGGTGCCAAGCTTTCCTCGGGACACTCTGAACCATAAGCCACTGTGTTACCTCTCTGCCTCAGCAAAGGAGAGTTTAAACTTTGTGTCAGTTCCCTGCCACACCAGTCTGTCCACATCACCAGCAAACTCCTCAAGATTCTGCCAGTTTTATCCTTGCCTTCCTAGTAAAAAGTCAGTGAACTCCACTTGCCTAGTTCCTCAGGGATGTCTCTCTGCATTGTCCAGTCCCTCTCATTGGCCCCTCACAAAAAATAAATTTGCTGCCTCCAAAGAGAGAGTACACACACCAGTCTGTTAGGTTAGCTGAGGACTAATCTTTACTACAGTACAGCACTGAGCTGGTCTATAGTAACAAAAAAAAAAGTTTATTAACAAAGAACAGTGATTTAAGTGATATCAAGCAAGAGATAGAGAGACAGGTATGGTTGTACACAAAGCCAAGCCAAGCCAAACCAAACCACGCTTTCTAGTGACTAAAACTTAATTTTAGCTATTTAGAATCTTTGCCTAAGCAGTTTTCTCTTTCAGATCCAGTTACCAGGATCTCCAGCCTTCCATGCCAGAGGATTCAATGTTCACAGTATCAGAAGGTACTGTCCCTTAAACGATGGATAATTAGGATATCTTTTTGCCCCTTTATATTTTCCAAAGTCCATTGTCTTTGACTCAGAGTTAGAAATACTTCCTCGAGTACAGATTCTGTCCCCCGATATGATCACTAAGTTGCTTTCTCTGTTGCTTGTTAGCTTAATTGGTTTGTTTACCATATATGTAAATACAATTCCATTGTCCTCTGCCTGTAATCAATGCAGTCAGACAGATAAACCCACATCCCTTTGTGTAGGGCAAGCTTGATTATGCACTGCCTCCAAAACATATTTTAAGAATATGTTTCCAGCACACATACATAACTCTTTATACCAGGGGTCGACAACCTTTCAGAAGTGGTGTGCTGAGTCTTCATGATTCACTCTCACGTTAAGGTCACGTACCGGTCATACATTTCAATGTTTTAGAAGGTCCTCCTCTTTACACCAAGTCATATAATTTAATTAACTAAACTAGATGTATTGTAAAACATAAGGTTTTCAAAATTTAAGAAGCTTAATTTAAAATTAATTAAGTGTTGACTTAGGCCACCGGTCCACTTCAGCCTGCTGCTGTCTGGGGTTTGGCACCTAGGCTGGCAGTGGGCTAGTGGGCCTGCGGCCGGGACCCAATGGGAATGCGCAGCCGGAACCCCAGACCACACAGGCTCTGCGGCAGCGAGCCAGGACACCAGACCGCAAGATGGGCTGACGGCTCCCACTACTGCCACTCAGTTTCCATTCCAGCTCGCCAGCTGGACCCAGCGCCGAACTTCCGTCAGCCCGGTGCCGTCGGGTCCCAGCCTCCTCACATACAGGGATACCTACCTTCTCCCTGATCTGGCCCATCTCTTCCCTCTCTGCACTGATGAGAGTGTAGTGACTGAGCACAGGGCTGAGCTGAAGGTGTCTGACCAGGAGCTAGAAGAAGGAAGTGCCCAGTGGTTGGGCAGGGTTTGGTGTGGGCACTCACATGGTACTCCCATTTGGTGTGAGGGGTCAGGGGGAATGTGAGTGGGGTTCGCAGGCTCCCGTTGTGCTCAAAGGTGGGATGGGAATGGTGGGGTCAGGGATGGAGAGGGCTGGTGATGTGAGGGGCAAGGAGAGGCAGAGGCTGAGGGGCATGGAGGGGTGCCGGTTCCAGGTATAGGGGCTGGGTATGTGTGGGTAGTGCCAGTCAGGGCTGGGTCATGGGGCGGGTGAAGAGTCAACAGGAGAGCTGGTGGTACAGGGCTCAGACGGGCCTGGCGGTGTTGGAGGTGCAAGTCAGGGCAGAGGCGGGTAGTGGGGGCGGGTCAGGGCTCAGGCAAGGGATGGGTGACTGCCCCACCAGAACCCCCCGCCTACTACTGTCAAAACTACCCTCTCTGGGACCCTGCCTTGCTCGCCTGACTGCCCCCCAGGACCACACCTGACCTGTCCCTGACTCCACCTTATCCACACTCCCGCACCCAATAGACCCCAGACCCGCATGCCTTCTAACCGCTCCCCCACCCTGACAGGACCCCCAGAACTCTGGACCCATACAACCCCCCCAGCTCCCTGCCTGCTCCAACCTCTCTCCACACCCCTGCCTCCTGACAGGACCCCCCAGAACTCCCAACTCATCCAACTCCCCACAGCTTCTTGTCTCCTGACCACCCCCTCCAGAGACCCACACACACACCCTAACTGCTCCCCCAGGGCCCTCATTTCTCCCTGTCCCCTGACTGCCCTGACTTCTATCCCCCCCCAAACAGACCTTGGGACTCCCTTGCCCCATCCAACACCCTTGCTCCCTCACTGCCCCCTCCAGAGACTCCCACCCCTAACCACCCCCCGGGATCCCACCTACCCTACTCCCTGTCCCTTGACTGTCCCTACCCCTTACCCAACCCCCCCGCTAGCCCCTTATCATGATGCTCCCTGCTCATCCGGAGCCCCGCCCCGCCCCTCAGAGTGCTGCATGCTTGGCAGCAGGACTCCGGAAGAGCGGAGGGTGTCTTTCCCTCCCCACAGAGCCAAACGCTGCCCCGCAGGAGCTCCTAGCCCCAGCCCCCAGAGGGCTGTGCGCATGGTGGCAGCACTTTAGGGGAAGGCACGCGAGGGGCCGGCGGCTTGCTGCACTCGGGCCGGCACTCCAGCCTAGGACCGTGGACCCTGCAGCTTGCCACGTCGGCAGGATTTTTAATGGCACGCTCAATCCCAGCAAGCAGCCGGCATGCATGCCATAGGTTGCCAACCCCTGCTTTATACTCAACCTGTACTTACATCACACAATGATATTCCTAATCAGTGTGTCACCAGTTTACATATGATACCTCGTAAGATACCTTTGGGGGCAGTGAGTGGGCCAGGCCTGATATGAGTTACAATATAGTGGAAGCTTTGACAGTGGGAAATGAGAGGCTTTTAAGGTCATAGCTAGATTTTTTAACATGTTCTGATCCAAAGCACAGCAATGCCAATGGGACCAGAGAAAAGTACTACTCTCAGTCCTTCAGAGAGGGGTTTGCACTGCTCACACCTTGCATACCTCCATAAGCCTATGGCCTCCCTTGCACAACAGAACTACACTATTTTGAGAGCTGCCAAATTCTGGGCAACTGCATGCGTGCCATTTAATGCGCATTATTTAATGAGCTCAGTTACATATTTGAAAATACTTTGCATACAACCATAAACTTCATCCTTACAATCTGCATGGAATTAGTGTTGGTGAAAGGAATTTTCTCGATAGACCTGGTGAATGAAGTAATCTGTTTATCTTCCGGGCAACCTTTCAAAAACACTCAGTGTGCCATGACAGAATGCCTCAACATTGGTTTGAGACAGGGAGACTTCTGAGCGTTATTGGAGTAGCTCATTCTCTATGGCCAATGCAGTTTTTGGCCTCTCTGCCAAGTCTGCCATTTAGTGCAAAGCATAGTCATAAGTTTGTGACAAGGGAACTGAAACTGAGGCCCACCAAACTGATCTTGAATAGGGACCACCCAAGATCCATTAGATTCAATCTGGAGACCCACAGGTGAGTGGGGAGCTTTCTCTGGTGAATGGGGGTCATAAACCTTCATTTTCTACAGAATTTAAACTTTCATACAGAAATAATTAATGGTCTAGCCTTTCTGGTTGTAAAGATAATCTTCAAAATTGTAAACCAATGCAACATTGACTCACTGATTCTGCAAACAGTGTCTCGGCCAAGCAGCAGTGGAGTTAAATTATGATATATCTTGTCAGTAGCTGAATCACATGGCACCAAAAGCATGCTGAACAATTCATAAACAATTCATAAAGGTGGGGAGAAGACACTATCAATCACTTGACAAAGGTGGTAAATCAAATCAGTGAAAAACCATTTCAAAATGAAATCCATATTTATCTGATGGGATTTGTGTAAAGCCTCACTGGATACATGTTGTTGCCGCCTCTTATTTTTCTCAGCTATTAAAGAAAGTTTCTTTCCATATAAGTCTTAATTAGTCAAACATTCTAAAATAACTGAAGTGCTTCAGTAATTAGAATACGTGACAGACATGTGATTGTAAAACTGTTCCTTAGTAGCCTGGAATAATATTACTTAACTCTTGAACTACCTCACACAATTCAGGCTCCAAGCTTAATGCAGAGCTCCGTGGAAGCACCAAGCTGAAGCCATGGTGTTACAGAACACTACATTGCACTCTCGATAGGTCAGTCCTGCTCCCACTGCAATCAATGGCAAAACTCTTCTTGACTTCAATAGATGAAGGAGCAGCAGGCCCCTAGTAACACATATTATCCAAGTGTACTGTAGGAATGGCACTGACTGGCTCCATAGGGTTCTATATTCAGCTTTGCCCATCAGAAGGCAAGTCACCATTCTGCCGGACTTCTGTGGAGAGGAAAGGGGAACTGGAGAACTTACCCAGAATAAAACAGTAGGGTGAAACTTACTGAGCAGCTGCTACTCCCACTGCATTCAAGATTTATTCCTAGCCTTAAAAAAACGAGTGGTTAGAAAGGAGCAGCTCCCATTGTTAAATTCAAGCCCTTTGTGTACTAAAGGACTTGGACTTGTCTCTCTTTACTGAACGTACACTGTAGGCTCCTGGGTTACATTGGGGAACAGCCCGACAGAACTATCACTACCTGCAAATGCAAACACGACGCTCTCCATAGATCTCATCTTTTAATGTCACTCTCTAAACCTAAAATAAATAGTGGTTTTAAACTTAGGTTCAAAAAGGCAGTCACCAAGCAGGTGGGGGATTAGTAATGCTGTTATGTTAGAAACTGGGCTCTTCAGAGATTAGAGTTCATGATACCGTTATCCATAACTCAGAGCAAGTAAAGCCTATGATATCAGCTTGCAGGATTTTACTGTACCATACAGAAAACTGTTCTGCTTGGCAGTTGAGTTTAGGGTGACTGAAATCTGAGATACCAGAGATGAAGGAGATAGGTTGTACAAGTCATCCTCTTCTACAAGGAAAAGGATATTACTATTTTATGCAAGGTGAAAAATGTGTATTTAAGTGTTTCAGTTTAATTTACTGCTTGCACCAGTTTATTTTACCTGTCTCAAGCTCTCCTTTTCCTTAAAGAACTACCAAAGAAATATAGAAATTGATTAAAATATCAAAATGCCAGTATTTATAGATTTTTCCCAAGTTTTGACGATTGCCATGACATCTGTACGTAAAAAGCTTTGTCCTTTAGTAATTATCTACTTCCTGGTTGACTGTTTTAGTCACAACACTGTCCAATGTTTTAACACCTAGGCCATGGTCACCCAGCAGGCCACTAGCAGAGCCAGGAAAAGAGCCCAAGTGTCCTACATCGTAGTCCCATGCTGTTTCCACTATACCCTTCTGCCTAGTAGATGGCTGTTTACAGGTATCTTGGTTTTAAGAAGAGGGGCAGCATGTTCCAGTGCATAGGCCTAGGGACTATAAGTCAAGAGGCTTATGATGTACCCCCAGTTCTGCCACTGATTTATTGAATGATCTTGAGCAAATAAATGCAACTTTCTGCCTCAGTTTCCCCATCTGAATAGGATGATTTTTCTCACCCACATTTTTAAAGTGCTACATAGTTCTCTTTAGTCATAGAACTACACACACACACTTCATTTTTAACAAGTTAGCATGAGCAAGGCAAATATCTAGTACTTCGAACCAGCCGATCAGTCATGAAATACTAGGGTAAGCTTTTCTTATAAAAAGCGTAAATGCAGAATAAAAACTTTTTTAAAATTATAAATATCCAAGAAGAATGTGCTCTGTTAAGAACATAAGAATGGCCATATTGGGTCAGACCAAAGGTCCATCTAACCCAGCATCCTGTCTTCCAACAGTGGCCAATGCCAGGTGCTTCAGGGGGAATGAACAGAACCAGTAATCATCAAGCAATCCATCCCCTGTCACCCATTCCTAGCTTCTGGCAAACTGAGACTAGGGACACCATCCCGGCCCATCCTAGCTAATAGCCATTGATAGACCTATCCTCCATGAATTTATCTAGTTCTTTTTTTGAACCCTGTTATAGTCTTGGCCTTCACATCATCATCTGACAAAGACTACCACAGATCGACTGTGCATTGTGTGAAGAAATACTTATTTTTGTTCATTTTAAACTGTTCATTTGTTGCTTCTTAACAGCCCACTTTGATCTACTCTTTGCTAAACTTCTGTACAAGTACAGAAATCCTAGCAATGAAAATACAGGTTACTGGTCATGTGCCACCTTTGATGAATTCATCTAACTTATGTCTGATAAAATTCTTAAATGAAAAGAAACTACTATAGAAATAAAGTATACTAAATGATGTGCACTAAGGGGCAATTTGCTCTTGCCTGAAGAGCTAGCGCAAGACTTATGCACACCTGTTTACTCCTGGGGGAATTCTACTCTACTGCATATGGACATAATTAATGAGCCACACATATTTGTATTTTTTTTTGTGTGCAGAAAAAGGCTTCTGCCAAAATGTTGCTGCAGTTCCACCTTTTGCCCACCAGAGGGCACTGTGGCAATGGAACACAGCAGCAGCTCCCAGCCAGTGAGGGAAGAGAAAGAACCTGCCTTCTTCACAGCATCTGTCAGGCCAGGTCAGGGGCTATGTGGGGACAGACAGGGGCTCATAAAGGCTAGAGGGGGAGATCAGACTGGGGAAGGGGCTGAATGGTAGTGGAGGCACAGGGCCATGGGGGGGGGAGCTGCAAGGCCATATGCTGATGGGGAAGGGGGTGCAGAGCTACATAGGGACAGGGGAGTGGCTGGGTGAGGGCACAGAGACACATGGGGAAAGGGTACAGGGACACATAGGGGCAGGAGAATGATGGGTGTAGGCACAGAGACACATGGGGATGGGAAGAGTGGGTATCTGAGTGGAGGTGGAGGGATACATGTGGACAGGGGGTGCAAGGACACATGGGGGTACAGGAACACATAGGGATAGGGGAAGATGTGCCTGACTGAATGGGAGAGGCTAAGGGTCAGCCAGAGTCTGCATGGGGGAAGCTCCCTAACAATCCCTCCATACACCCCAAAATAACTTGCTTCATACTTTTTCCACCCATACCCAACAACCCTCCAAGTTCACACCCAGGCTCCTTCCCAACAATTTACTTCCTTCTCCCTCAGGTCCTCCATTTACCCCTGGCTGCCCTAAGCCTTTGTGCTGCTTCTGAGGGGTATGGGAAATATGGTTCTGTATTGTAGTTCAAATGAATTATTATTCAGAGTTCTGTATTAATATGCCTAGTAAGGAATTTATTTGTCAAAAAACATATCCTGAATCTTTTTTTGTTGTCTATATTATTACAGACATACTTGCTGACAGGTATTTTGAAATGTCCAAAAATAATTGAAACTGGTGTGATTATATTGCGTTATTTTGACAAAATAAATATGCAAAATTTTAAAATATCATGTGCAGAATTTTTAATTTTTCACACAGAATTCCCCCGGGAGTAACAACTTAAGCCTCAAACAGGATTTAAGTTTTACTTATGTGATGCATAGGCCTTGTACAGTATTTCTGCATGGGGTGAATTTTATCCTAATAGTTGATTCAATGCCTGACATCACCAAAGTAAATCAGCTCTCAGATATTACCACCAGATAGGTAAAACAGTTAGGTGAACCTCTCCAGCATTTGTTGAAGTTTTCCCCTACATATGAACATGATGCATATGGTTTAGCTGAAATGGTCACTTTTTCCCCATCTTAAGGAATTTTTCATTGAGGCTGCCGATTGTAGGAACAAGAGCTTTGACAATGCTTACAGCATGGCAGAAAAGTTACTGGCTTGCAGGCAACGAATAAAGTGATAAAACTATTTGCTAGATGTTTTCTGCAGTGACTCCATTCTTTCAACTTAGTTGAGTCTCATGTTGATGAACTCCATATGAATGTATTTTCATTTTCAATAGCCTTCGAATCCATAATAATTTTGTTCCTGGTACACACAACAATGAAAACTCACTCTAAAAGGGAAACAACAAATGTAATTTGAAAAGAGTAGGGAGGACACAATGTCAACTGAAGTTAATGCCACAGAAGGTGATGAAAAAGCCTACTCAGAAAAAGCACTGAACAGAAGTTAGATCTCTTCATTCATGGCTTAGGAAACTTGGAACTGCAGTGATGACTAATGTGGCATACAATTCCTCACCAAACAATGGCAGCAAAATACTGTAAGTACTGGACATCTTTAATGCTTTTTATAGTTCCTTTCTGCAATTTGTTTGGTTCACTAAGGATAATTATTCTGAGTATGAGGTTAAACCACAGTAATTTGATG
Organism: Chelonoidis abingdonii; assembly: GCF_003597395.2. Taxonomy (NCBI): domain Eukaryota; kingdom Metazoa; phylum Chordata; order Testudines; family Testudinidae; genus Chelonoidis; species Chelonoidis abingdonii. Next base: position 229,897,214 of record NC_133770.1, read on the forward strand.
GTAAAAACATTAATATATAAAATTGCAGAACCAGAACAGCACTAAGGAATAGAATGTTGGAAGAGTTAACCAGTCCTGATGTTTTCCCAAACAGTCAAGATGGATAAATCACAAAATTACCCTGATAGGAAATGGACTTTCCAAATGTGTTCCACCAGTTTTCCCAGCTGAAATAATTGGGTCCATTGTGAGTCCAATACAGCTCAACTTAAAGTTAATAAAAGTTGTGCCTGTGCAGGATTCCAGGATTGGGCTCCATAACTGCTCACTGTGTATTATAGAATGTAACCGGAGGACTGTAGTTATATTATAAATTACACTATAATCACAGTGTAATTTTAAAATGGCAACTCTGGTAATTTCCAATTGCAGGTGTTTGTATTACTTGTATAAAAAGAGTAATTACAGCATAACAATAAGTGGGAAACTACAGTATAACATATTAACTAAGAAACTACAGAGTAATAATGATTCATGTATATAGTTAACCTTCTGGATATATAAATGCAGTAGTAATTATTATCACACAAAAACTGTAATTGCAGTATAACTAAAGTGCAATTATAGTCTGTTTTATAATGTGAAATACTTTTATTTCCATGTATTTTAAGTATTGCTTAGTCTGAGCCAGTCTTCTCTCTGTTCAGCATGTTATAAGCACATTTTCCAACTGGAGATTTGCCTAGAGCTTAAGCATCAATGTTTGTTCTGGTGGGGTATGCATTTCCTGAGATCAGTTTAGAGGCATCTTTTTTTATTTTTTAGCAATAAGTATGTGCAGTAATGAAAAAAGAATTATATTCCAAAATCCAGCACAGACTGGGGCCAGCAATGAAGATGTGGGTAATTCATAAAAGCTGCTTGCAGGAAATCTTAGGCAAAGGATGGAGAATGGTGAGAAGTTACATGTCTTATTCCTTCTGAAGGGAAATGTCAAACTATATAAAAAAATTGTTTCCTCTTATTAAATAGCAAAACATTTTTCAAAAATATGGAGTTTAAAGACTTCCTAGCAGAAGGCCCATGGACTCTTAAGCACAGCATTTTCCATCCTTGATAGTATGGGTCTGAACAGAAACACAACTACAAACATCTCCAAATAAGTTGGATGAGCTGAGCTTGTGGCGTAGACATAGCTCTCTTTACAAAGCAGACTAGAAATGTCAACAACAACACTAGAAATCTTTAAACAGAAAATTCTGAGTGGAGGATATATTCCCCAATGCAGAGGGACAGCAAAAGGTCAATGCACCTGTGACATATTGGGAAATATCTTTATTGTTTATGAACATGTCTGTGTGTATGCATATTTATTTATGATGGGTTACTTGCTATGGAGTTAGTGCTAAAGGGGTTGTTAAAAGAACCAAGCAGGAAAAAGGAAACAATGAGTGTAAGGGACTACGGAAGATTTTGTCATGGCTTAGCTAGGGCTGATCGCCTTCTCAAGGACAGGTTATTAAAGGTTGTTGTGTACTAGTGCATGCTGCTTGTAACTGGTTAGAACTGCCTAGTCTGGGAAGCCCCTGCGTGTTTGGGGAAGTGTTGCAAGCCCTTGGCCCTTTGCCCAAAGGGGCAGCCCCAGCCGTGGGAAAGCTCCCACATGCATATGTATGAGCTGCTTTACATGCTATTAACATAAAGTTATATGTGCCAGATATTGTTTTGCTGCTTTGGACTCAGCTCCCTGCTTTGTGTTAGCAATGTGTGGAGTCCCCGTTGCGGGTGTGTTTCCTCACCTTCATTAAAAGCCATATCACTCACCGTGTGTGTGTGTCTCGTCCTTGCAGAGCACTCAGGCACGTAACAAATGAGGAAGCTGTTAATTGGGAAAATACCCTCTACCTGGCTCCAGTCAGGCTAAGGGTTCAGTTCCAAAAGCTAAGCCTAGGATCAAAAGGAAAATACCAAACAAATGGAGGACCCCAGGCATAGAAAAGGGTGGGGTTTGAGTGAGGGGAATTCATCCCATCTCCCTGGAGGATTAATTTCCAAGGAGAAATTCATCGCAATGGTTCAGCAGTTCCATGATTGCATGCTCACTTGGGTTATGCATGATAGTGAGACATCTGAACCATTCCCAGTCACCAATGGAGTCAAGCACGGTTGTGTGTTGGCCCCAGCCCTCTTCAATATGGTGTTTTCTGCCATGTTTACTAATGCCTGTCACGACTGTGATACCAGGATTGGCATCAGATACTGGACTGATGGCAAGCTTTTCAATCTGAGGAGACTGCAGGCAAAGACAAAGGTATAGGAAATTACTGTTTGTGATCTTCTCTTTGCTGATGGCTGTTTCCTGAATGTCAAATCTGAGTCTAACAAGCAAGAAAGTATGCATTATTTCTCTTTGGCTTGTGACAATTTTGCTCCCATAGTCAACATCAATAAGAGAGAAGTGATATACCAGCCTACACCAGGAAAGCCTTACGTAGAGCCTACTATCACAGTGACTGGCCAAACCCTCCAGGCAGTGGACAAGTTCACCTATCTCAGCAGTACACTGTCACATGCAGTTCACATTGATGATGAAACCAACACCAGATTTGCCAAAGCCAAGTGTGGCCTTCAGCAGAATATGTGTAAATGTGTGGGAACATAGAGCCATTTGTCAGCAAACAAAACTGAAGGTCTACAAAACCATCGTGTTGCCAACTCTGATGGTGTACAGATGTCATATTATGAAGCTGCATCACTTTCACATGGTCTATCTGAGAAAACTGATGAGGATAGGATGGCAAGACAAGGTCCCAGGTACTAGGATTCTCATACAGGCAGGCATTCCAAGCATTCATACTCTGTTGACAAGTGACTGCCAAATAAGATTTTTTATGGTGAGCCAAGGGAGGGAAAGCACTTTCAGAGAGACCAGACAAACATTTCAAAGACTCCCTCAAGTTATCCTTGGGCATTTCAACATTGACCCAGAGTTTTGGGAGGATCTCACTCATGATCATTCTACCTGGTGAGTCTCGTCCATACTGGAGTTACAGTCTATGAGCAGAGGAAAAACTATTGAGGCAGAGCAGAAGTGCCAGCAGCATAAATCTCACAACAGAAGCAGATCTGCTATTAATCAAATAATCCCTAGTGGAATCTCTTGTTCAGTGTGCCACAGACAGTTCAAAGCTCAAATTGGCCTGATCAGCCACTTACGTGTTCACAGAAACCTAACTAACCAGTGATGTCATGGTCATCTTCAAACTCAAAGAACAAACAACATCTACACCAGCTGACATGGGCCAGCCAAAGGTGTTTCATTGTATTGTAGCTATGTCCTGAATGTCCAGAGCACTGCCCAGGGAGTGTCAGCAGGAGCTGGCAGGCTGAAAAGGAGATAAAGAGCATATCTACAATTTGAGCTGGGAGGTGTGATTTCAGGCTAGGTATACCCAGGTTATCTCTACTTGAGCCAGCACACTAAAAATAGCAGCATAGCTGGGCTAGCACAGGCGGGCGCTTGGGCTTGCCAGGCTGAGTAAGTCCATGGGAACCCAGCTGGGTATGTACTCAAGCATATCTTTCTTTTCCTTGTGGGAGCCAAGGCAAATCATGTACTGATTTTTCCCCCTCCTATACAGACTAGGAACTTTCAATTTATGCTTTTATTTATTTATTTATTTATTTTACAGACAGCTAACATGATTAAAAAAAATTCTTCTCAGAATGCAATTGAATAGGTCATTTTCACTCATTTATACTGCTCCAGGTTTCAGAAATGTTCCTAGTAAAAAATTCATGAAGTGAGAAATGAGTTATGCATGTCTGAAATTCTAATGTAGTGTATTTTCTAAAATTATATTCATGTTTCAGGGCATCTCAAAGTTGAACTATTGCTCTGGGTTAATGACACTGAAGTGAATGAACCAATGAGGATCTACAAATTATTTTGATTGAATTCTATCCAATGCTTTGGCTTGAAACTGCTATCTTTACTCAAATGAACTTAAGGGGGGAATTCTGCCTGAGTGAGAACACTAGTATCCAGCCTAGATTCTGACAATTCAATTGTTTAGCTACAATTATGGTGCAAAAGTCTTTCATTGTCACCCTACTGTGCTTAAATGCTTCAGCATTTATGTTATCTGATATTCCAAAACCCCAATGTGGGGTGGGGGGTAGGAATCTATTTTTCAAAGGTTGTCAGAATAGTGTACCATGAGGTATTATGGCAATCTGTATTACCTGGCTTTCCATTTCTTATTATAGTGCGCTTTAAGGAAAGGAAGCCTAACATTAAAATAGAACAGTAGCAAGGGGTCATCATTTCACAAAGCATAGTGGTTGGAAAGCAAGAAATATTCCCTCATCTGTGGGGACAGGATAAGTGCTTGGTCAGTGTCAATAGCAGTGCTTTTTTTGTTTTTTTTTTAAACAACAGCTAAGGCTTAGAGCTTGAAAACCTATATGAATATACTTAACTTTATCTGTGTGTGGTCCCATAGTTCCATTGACTTCAGTGCTATTGAGTGCCCAAGCACCATCCTATCGAATTGAATGAGATAGTTTAAATGTGTAATTCAGTATGTGCAGAATGGCATGTCAAGTCTAAAAAACAAAAAACTGCAGAATAGGTCCAGTTCCACAATTCTTACCTAGGCTACACTCACATTTACTTCTGCAGGAGTTTTGTCTAAGTACTTCAGGATCAGGCTATATATATCACGCGCACACACACACACATGCGCACACACACACACACCCTTCAGAACTTGCTTAAGGCGGAGCTTCACACAGCATTTGATCCTTTAATAATGCTTTTATTTCATGTTGTTTTCTGCTGTCATACACAGACCCTGTCAGTCTCTGACCCTGACCATCTCTGACCCTTTGCTGCTTCCTTCCTCTGTCTGGCATTCAGTTCCCAACTGTCCGCATTTCTTCTACTTGCCAGAGCACACCCCTTACCACTACCATCTCCATTTTATACTGGCTCCTGCAAGGGTCTGGATATAATCTTAACATCTGAACCACAGTTTAGTTGCATACAGCATCTTTTACCTTTGAAAAATTCATATGAAAATAGAAAATCTGCATAAGACACCTGGAAATAGTTTAAATTTTTGTTCTCTAAAGTATGAATACTTAATGCTGACACTAGTGGTAACATTTTCAGAAAAGCCTGAGTCCCATTGACTTCATTAGAGCCAGGATTTTACCCCCAAACCCTTTTCTTGGAACTGGTGCCCACACCACTTAACTAGTACTATAAGAGAAGAGAGATCTCCTATAAATATTGTGGCAAATTGCCAGTACTGTTATGCTGGGTCTCACACTTTCTCTTTTTTGGGGAAGGTTCAGGGCACCATTGCTTGCTTCTGAATCGGTATTTTAAATTACCTCACTATTGTCCTTGAGGAGGCAAGTGGAGAGAGAGGGACCTGGGCCCACTCTCTTCTTCAGGTCCCAACCCAGGGGCCCTGAGGTTTCTGGTGAACCACTTGAACTAGCAGTTCCTTCCCCTGGACTGCTTCTCTCTCCTGCCCTTCAGCTTGTGAAGGGGCTTCTTGCCCTCCTTCTACATAAGCCAGGTGCCCCTTACCAAGGGTTTTTTTTGATTTCTCAGCCCACCACAGCACTCCTCCAAACTTTCCTTTTGGTCTCTCTTCAAAACTGTTCTCTGCTCCAACCAAACCTTCCTGCTCCGACTCCCACACTGTCTGACTAAAGCAGGGGTTTTTATCACATGACTGACTGCTGGTGCTCTAGTTAATCTACAGCAAACCTTCCTCCCCTTGCAGGGAATAAGGCTCCCTGCTAACACTCTCCTGCTGCCCTCTGGCCATGCTGTATCACAATATAAAGAAGTAATGCCCAGTAAAAAGGAAGGTCAGATTCTTCTCTCAGGTGTTCCTATAACTCTAAGAAGAATATAGTGTTTCTCATGTCATAATGTAGTATTAACCTTGCCCCCGCTGAATTCAATAGGAGTAGAATAAAGCCCATAGTTCATGCTGAATTGCAATATCATTCTTTTCCTAGAAAATAATATTGTGGTCAAGTGAAAAGGGAAAAAAATAACCACCACTTTCTTCCTCTTTCATGAAATCTCTTTAGTTGCCTTCCACTAATTACAAAATGTGTCCATTTCCACATATCATTGGTAGAGCTGATCGAAAGGCTTTTGTCAAAAACAGTTTTTGGTGTGAAAATACTGTTTTTATATTTTGTGTGACAAAATTTCCTGTGAAAAATATTTTAAAGATTTTTTTCATTCTAAAACTGTATTTTTTAAAAATTTCTTCTGCATTTGTATTATTTTAAATTATTACATGACCCATCAATAGTAGTGGATAATATGACATGACTTCATATGTCGTAATATAATAGTAAAAATATTCTATTAATTATTTTTGAAATCATTAAGGGCACTGCTACTTAGTACAGATTGAGACCATCTTATTCTCTAGCTCAAAGCGTCTTCTGTTTGTGTTGTAATGGAACAGGAGACACTGATCGAGAAAATAAGATGTTTCACTCAGTACTAAGTAACAGCTGCCCGGAATGATTTAAAAAATAAGTTAATAGAATATTTTGTCTAATTAATGTCACTGACATGTGAAGGTATGTCTATGTACTGCTACTACTACTGAAATATCATGAAACAATGTAATAAAAATGGAAAAAGGCGTACATTTCAAAAATGGTTTTGAAAATAAAAAATTTTCCAAAATGGATTTTTTTTTCAGAATTTTCATTTTGTGGAAAACATTGAAAATATTTGATTTAATTCCAATTCAGAATGAAAAATAATTTCAAAATGTCAGTTTTCCCCCTGAAATGAAATGAGTTTTGAACAGCTCTAATCATAGGTTACTGACAATAAAGTGTGCTTCACGTCTTTAAAATGTCTGGCTGTTGGAGAGGTAATTTTGTCTACCTTATCCTTGCATTTGCAGGGTTGTGTCTGTTTGGGATGCTTCTTTTATGTGATTTGATAATTTCTCCTATTGAATGCAAAAGTCAGAAAGACATACAGTTATCTAAATTACATTGAACCAGGTCATGCTAATATTGAAATCAGTGGGAATTTTACCACTGATTTCAATGAGCAAAATTCAGCCCACAGTCTCTCACAGGTAATCGATGTTCATGCAGAGCTCTTTCTCCCAGTTAATGAATGGAAAATGTACCAATTTTCAGCTTCTCATGCTTTTATAATCACTGTATGAAAAACAAAGATGCTGAGAAGGACAGGTTCAGATAAAGAGTGATCCTGAGTGACAAATCAACTGATTCCTATTGCTATTGTTTCTGAGCCTAAGGAAAGGAATGAAGGTAGACAAAAAGGATATATCTACACTGCAGTTAAACACCTGTGGCTGGCCTGTGTCACAATGACTCAGGCTGTCAGGGCTCAGGATGCAGTACTGTTAAATTGCTGTGTAGATGTTAGGGCTCAGAGACCCCCTGCCTCATGGGGTTTCAGCTTGAGCCCAAACATCTCCACAACAATTATACGGCCCAAAAGCCTGAACCCTGTCAGCCTGAGTCAGGTGACATGAGCCAGACACGGTTATTTAATTGCAGTCTAGACATACAATAAGGGCCTGACCAAGTTTACAGAAATCAATAGGTATCTTTGATTCACCTTCAGTGGGATTCTTATTAGGCCCTAACTCAGTATCTATGTGTTCTGCTTCAGATGCTATAGGGACACAGCTTGCTCTGCTCTACAAAACCAGCCATATGTTTGTCCATAGGAGCTAGTAAAACATGGCATGTTAAGACAGCATTACAATATTTGTCATACATGGAACTCGACATGCTGCAGCTCTGTTGCGTCCAAGGCAGGGCCGGTGCAAGGAAGTTTCACATCCTAGGCAAAACTTCCACCTTGCTCCCCACCCCAGCCCTGTGGCAGCTCCCCGCCCCCCCTGAGGCACCCCCCGAGGCAGTTCCCACCCCCCGCCCTGAGGCACCCTTCCCCACGACAGCTCTCTCCCCCAGCTGATTGGCACTGCAAGCCTGGGAGGCGGAAGAAGTGGAGCAGTGACCGTGCACTTGAGGAGGAACGCTGTAAAAAAAAAATTGGGGGCACCGCTTTTTGGCATCCCCAAATCTTGGCGCCCTAGGCAACCACCTAGTTTGCCTTAATGGTGGCACCGGCCCTGGTCCAAGGCAATAGCATGGTTTGGGGATGTGGTTATAAACATCCTTCAGTCGCAGAGCAGAATCTTGCCCTCCTCTGGAAACTGCAACCTCATTTAGGATAGGATGCCGTGCCTGGGGCAACACCATTTGATGGTACAGACAGCTGTGTCATTTCATTCTGCTAGTGCCAAGGTTCAAATCTACAAAATATATTTACACTTACAGTAATTTAGTGGAATCTTACACATGGTTTCCATGGAAACATTACGAAATACTAAACCTAGCAAGAGTTTGATCAGCCAGTCCCTTTCATCCTGCTATTATTTCTGTTGGGATGAGAGCCTTTATTTAAGGTATTTCGGTTGCGAAGACAGCTTGCCACCTCACAGCCCCTCTTCCCCTCTAACTGATCTTTTACTGAATTTGTCAGACGTCTGTTCTGAAATCTCTCTTTTGCCATAGAAACTGTGACTACATTACAATTTCCCTGGAGGGGATGAGTGACAAGGGTGAAATCTCTTAATGGACATATTCAGAAGCTAGAGAGATAAGGTGGGTGACTCAATACTTATTATTGAACCAATTTCATCAGCTCTGTTTAGCTCGAATGCCCATCTCTTTAGCCAACAGAAGTTGGTCCAATAAAACAGGATTTCTCAACCTTCTTCTCTCTGAGACCCCACCTCAACATGCTATAAAAACTCCACTGCCCACCTGAGTCACAACAACTGCTTTTCTGCATATAAAAGCCAGAGCCGGCATTAGAAGGTAGTAAGCTGGGCAGTTGCCTGGGGCCCCATGAAATTATATTGACAGGCTTCGTTTCAGCCCCAGATAGTAGGTCTCATGGACCCAGGCTTCAGGCCCTTGCAGCAGGGCTTCTTCGGCTTCCTGCCCTAGTAAGTCTAATACTGGCCCTGCTTGGCAGCCCCACTGAAACCTGCTTGCAGCCCCCTGGGAGTCCCAGACCCCTGGTTGAGAACCACTGCAATAAAAGATATTGCTTCTCCCACCTTCTCTTTCAAATTTCCTGGAAACAACACAGCTACCATAAAATAACTTGCAATAATGCACCACTATGAGATATTCAGGGCTTTGTCATATATAAGTGCCTATTACCCCCCACTATCTATCCCAGTTTTTCACACTTGCTATCTAGACATTCTACTCAGGGCAGACTGTTAGATTCCAGCCTGGTGGTGTGGCCTATAATTAGATGTCATCAAACCAGTACCAGATGTGAACTCCCAAAATACTACTATAGTTTTACAATGGAGTCACATACAGTCCTCTTAGACACTCCAGTCTATCTTGCTGCCCAGGAAAGCTGGACTATTTGAAAAATGGTCACTTACACACAGACACACCCAAATCACACCACAGTCAGGTTGCTCACAGTCCCAAGAGACCAGCCACTTATTCCACATCAACTGGTACCGCTAGATCTTACACCAAAGACAATGCTAGTAGCCAAATTCTATAGTAAACTAATTAAAGGTTTATTAGCTAAGAAAAGGAACTAAGTTATTGAGAGGTTAAAGTGGGTAAAATATAGATACAGTTGAGCTGTATTCTATAATTCCAAATGGTAGCAGAGGAGTAGTAATCTGCCAGTTTCCCAGAAGTCAAAGAACTCTGGGGATTGCTATCTTCTGTTAAAAGTCTTCATTTGCATTCCACAAGGCTGCTTTCTTGTTTGATGGGTTATTAAGTTACGGGGTATATACAATGTAAATATTTGCTACTACCTTATAATGGGATACAAATAAGTGAAAACAAAGCATGTAACATCCCATTAGTTTTCATGAAGTTTAGAGACCAAATACATTCTTATGCATTTAACAATCACTTTGATCTATACTAATACACAGTGAATTAGCCTGTGGTTTTGGCATGAGTTAGCACCTGCTTTGCCAGAATCATGATAGCCATGGTACAAAATCACTTTTCAAAAAGTGGTACTTCTTAAAACACAAATAAAGAGATGAACTTACAAATAATGTTCCCTCTAAATTTTCTTTTTACTGAGCAGGCTACAAACTCCACTGAACACTTTGTTTTTGTCCTTGGGCAAGCTTACACTTGCCAGAGGACAAAATGGAGAGGTTACATGTGTGAGAAAGGGGTGTCCGTGAGATGTGATCAGTCATCCTTGAATTAGGAGTTTGATTAAGTCACATCCAGGGATGAGTCATTCCTGTGCTAGGTTCCAGCCAATCCACAAGCCAGGAACTGGTCTGGTGACTCTCAGGGCATGTATATAAACCTCACAGGAGAAACATTTCAACCTATCCAACATCACTTCATGGTTTGGAACTCTCTCCTGCATGATAGTGTTGACAGACTGCACAGGCCTTAGCTTGCTCCAGGCCTCCTCTGACTCCAGTCTTATTCCCAGTACTGCTCCAGCTCCAGCCTTGCCCTTCCTCCAACTAGCTCATGGCCCTAACCTTTCTTTGTTCCAAGCCCGCTCTTGATTCCTGAATCCAGCTGGGCTTCCTGGCCTCACTGTCACTGCACTGATCACTATGCCTGTGCCACTATTTCAGCCACTAGGCATGATTCTCCACATCTCAGTTTCTGACAATCCAGTGGGAGGGCATGTGTGAGAGGGGGTGCCTGGAGGGGCTCCAGTCCCTGTCACTGTCAAGTGCAGCTTCAGGGGCCAAGAAAGGAACCTGTGCAGGGTGTGAGGAGTACGTAGGGGGGGAAGGAGGCTGTCATTTTCCCCCAGGCTAGGAGTTTCAGACTCCACCTGCTGAGTACTTCCAGGAAGGGACCTGGGTTGCAGCTCCCTCCCCTTCCACAAAGTGCCACATCCCTGGAAATCAACAGCCAGCCAGCAGGCTGGGCGGAGAGATGTGACCCTATCAAGCTGCAGCTCTGGAGCTTCCTTGAACTGGGTTGGCACCACAGAGCCCAGCCAGACCCTTCATTTGAGCTCTGCCTCAAGAGGTGTCCTGGAGCTACCATACTTCCCAGCCAGGTTGGGCATGTCCCTGAGACCAGTAATGTTACCACTTCCTCCCCTTCCCCCTCCCCTCCCACCCCCAGTGAGGGAACAGGGCCACACATGCACTGTCATGAGAGGAAGGGGGAAGCAGAGAACAGCAGGTTCTTAAAGGGCCACACCATGTCCCTGCTGGGGCTGCACAGAGGAAACATGAGCACAGCCAAACATGTATGCAGTTTACAGGGAACATTTCAGATTTGTAAGCAAAGTTTCAAAGAATGATCTTCTCCCTGGGTTTTTTTAAATGAATTCTTAGGCAATCCCTGTAAGCTAGTTATCATCAGATTTGTCCTTGTGCACGTGTAAAGCACCATACCTGTTGATTCGTAATTGTCCCACTGTGCATCAAAGCCATGTTTTAAAGCGGCAGAGCACAAACTATGTTCACTTACACAGATTGCTCATCATGTTTAGGACTTCTCAACCCAATTCAACATCAAAGAGGAAGTTAAACTTTTCCATTTGAGCAGCTATGCCACAACTTTGAGCTCTTAATCAGGATCTTTCGTTGTGTCCTTATCATGCATCTAAGGTGCACAAAGTGCAAGGAAGTTCTCAGAAATAGAGCTAATGCTTCTGCACAGGCAATCTGTCTTGTTGGACAGAAAACACAGCTGCCTGATGTGCTTAACACTTCATATTTCAAATCCTGAATATATAGCATCTTGTTTGGGTGATTTTTAAATTAATGTTTTGCTTTCATGAACAGTTTCAAGAGTATCTCTTAGAATAGTATTAATATCATCATGACATCCAAATTCAAAGCATGCCCATAACAATTAATATACATGTAGGTCATGGTTCTTGCTGTTGCAGTCTGGTTTCTACAGCCTAATACTATTGTTTCCTAGTACTTCTCCCTCTGTCTGTATCCATCTGTTTTCCCTCATGTTATGCTTATATTGTAAGCTCTTTGGGACAGGGATCATCTTTTTGTTCTGTGTTAGTACAGACCCTAGCACACTGGGATCCTTGGCTATAACTAGGGCTCCTAGGCACTATGATAATGCAAATAGTAGCTACTACTATTCTGGAACTTCAGCAGCACCATCATAGCATTGTCCATGACAGTTGTTGATCCTTAGATATAGATGCAACTTATTACCGATAATATTACCTCTGCTGATGCACAGGCTACATTGTACAACCAATTAACTCTTCATGGCCATTCATGTCATCAGCTAGACACACTGCAAGCATAAAATAACTTGCTCTTTGGAAAAGCCTCTTTCATCTAACATAATTATATACCACTTTTCAGAAATATCCCTCATAATTCTGAGAATCATGATTTCCATTATCTCATTCTGAATAACTGGATTTGTCCTGACTCTCTGTCAGCCAGTTTGATGTATCAGGGTCATATTCTGCCTGCAAACAAACAGTTGAATAAAGTCAACCTCTCTTAAGAATGTATTTTCAGCTTCTTAAGTATAATGGCTTCCACAGTACACTTCCTTGTCTAACAAGATAACGTATACTACTTAGCATTTTCATAAGATCTTCCTGTTTTCTTTTTTCTCTTGAGAGTCCTGAAAACTCAGTATGTCAACAATATTCTTTATTGGTTTTTGAAGAATATTAACTGATTTGTGGAGCCACAGAGATGATCGGCACCTCTCAAATTTGTCTCAAGTCATTTTCCAGTTACAGAATCCAGACTGTGTGAAAGCTTCAGCTGTATATTTACTCAAAAGTAGTTTGTGCTCAAATACACTGATACAATGGTAGAAACAAAGGATGCTGTCACTGCCTTCAGAATAATGGAGCCACTAAACATCTTGGTTTTATATAGTGGCAGAATGAAGAAAAGGAATATGTGATCTGTTGATTACACTGGAAAACAGTTCCTTTTTATGTTTTGCTTATGAGACTCCCTTGGTTTTTCTCCAACCCAGAGTCTCTGTCAAGGAAAAGGCTATAAATATGACTCCAGTTGGAAGCCCTTTCACTCACAGAGACGATGGGACTAGTGTCAGAGCCTGTGTGAAAAGACAGCCAAATAATCATGGCATCATGTCTTGCATCCCTGTTTCCTTTGTGAAAACAGCACATGGAACTTATGCAGTGTAAGTAGAGTCTTGAATGAGCTCACCACTGACATCTAGTGATGAGCTGTGGAAGAAGACTTCAGGAGCTGATCTCACTTGCATGGGCACACCCACCCACCTACATGCCCAGCATGATGGGATTGCTTGCCCAAATGATCACTTGTGACTGTGTTTCTCCACAATCAATGCTGAGTTACTTCCCTCCTTTTAATAAAAGTTTTTTGCTATGCTCAGACTCTGTGCTTGTGCTTGGGGAAGTATTGCCTCATAGAGGTGCCCAGGGGGTGAAATCACTGGGTGGGGGCTGAAGTCATTTTGGTGATGTATTGTTGAAAAGGAACCCCTAGATACTGAACCCGACCCTTGTTGCTGCCAAATCTGACTGGCAGAATGATTACAGCAGGAAGGGAGAAGGGGAAGAGAAGAGCCAACTTGGAGGCTCTTGGAATCCGCCTCAGAGCAGGAGTGGCAGCTTGTTGGACCTATGCCAGGTCTCCCAATAGAGAGGGGATCAGAAGTCCTCTTGCTTACCCAGAGAAAGTGGATCAATGGTCTTTGTGGGAGAAGGATGGAAACAGATAGCCAGGCTGCAGAAAGAGTGGGAAAAGCAAACAGGTAAGTCTCATTCCAGTAGGTAGAATTTCCCTTCTCAAAAGAGAACATAGGGTCAGACCAAAGGTCCATCGAGCCCAGAATCCTTTCTTCCAACAGTGGCCAATGCCAGGTGCTTCAGAGGGAATGAACAGAATGAGTAATCAAGTGATCCATTCCCAGCTTCTGGCAAAAAGAGGCTAGGAACACCATCTCTGCCCATCCTGGCTAATAGCCATTGATGGACATATCCATGAATTTATCTAGAGGACAAACTGCTTGCTAAGCCATTTCCCAGTCAGAGAAGAAGAGAGCCAGAGCCTGCTGCAGGAGAGACCTTCAACCCAGTGCCAGCTATCAAGAGTCAGCTAAGACTCTAGAGGAAATAGCGGGACTTCAAGCAGCTGAGACCAGAGGATAGTATACTTCCTGGGATGAAGAGAACAAATTGAGTTATCAGGGGACTGTCCTTGTTTTAATAACTAGATAGTGTAAACATTATATTCAACAGCTATTTTATTAAATTCTATCTCATCCCCCACCCTAACCAAAATTAAAAAAAAAAGTAATCTATAACCCTGCTCTGTGGCAACTATATGGGAAAAAAATATGCCAGAAGTTTCAGTTGTGAATTGTACATTCCAGTTTACACATAATAATAGCTATACATCTTTATTACTATCCTGGTAACTCCCCAGGACAGGCACTTTACAAACAGATAGGAAGAGACAGTCTCTGCCCCAATGAACTTACAGTCTAGAAAGTAAAGAGATCAGCGTGATAGAATGTTATCGTTCTAAATAGATCTATTTAGCCCTTGTGAACCAGCTGTCTCTCCATATATATAAAACGCAAAAAAATGGCAATTTTTTAAATGTTGCCCCAAAAGGTAGCATAGCCCGATCAGTTAGTACACTTATAAGATTATTTATTAAGGTGCAACATGTATATGTCAAAACCAGGTTCTTTTTCTAAATGGCTACGTAGAGAGTTATCTGGATAAAATTTGGCGAAACACATCCAGCGCCTTATTTGATATGGACATCTACATCTGAAGTAATAGGAAATCAATATACATAAATACAAGAAGTATAGTAAAATGATTTCTTGCATTGTGTATACTGTGTATAATGTCATCAAGCAGAACCTAGCTTAGGCTAGGGTTATCTCCTTAGGCCTACAATAGTTCAACTAAATCCCAGCTTTTAGCATAACTACTCACTCAAGACCTCATACTTCTATAACAAGCCCTTAATCATAACAAGCCTAATAACCAAGTTATTTGTTCTTCTACTTGCCCCCATGAACATTCCAAACTAAGAAATCAAATTATATAGTCCTATAATATCATTCTACTGCCAGCAAGTATAAATCACTCACAAGACATGAGACAGGGTTATAGTCATAAGACCAAGTTGGGGGTCAGCAGTTAACAATAGGAAAAACTATACTGGCCTAAGTAAAAGAGAGGAGAGGGCATGTGTGTGCATGCCCAAGAAAAAGAAATAAGGGATAGAGAAGCAGGAAATCAGGAGGTTTGGTAGTGTGTGGTTTCGGATTGATTGTTTGACCTTCTTTCCCCTTTTTCTTCTTTAAATTAAAACATTAGATACATATGTCAAGACCATCAAAAGAAAAGAAATGGGGTGGAGAGGCCCTCTCAGTCTCTGTTTACCTTGATTTCCAGTAACCACGATCCTTAAGAATCATTTGCTAATGGGGCCGAAGGGGGAGGGGGAGAGGGTAATGAAGTGACAAGCCAGGCAGCTTCATCACAAATTCTGTTGAAATGCAGAGTTTTCAATAGCTGCCCGTAGGAGGTTCAAGTGTACACTAGGTGATTCTGTCCTGAGTCACCTGAAGACTGGGTCATACTATTTTGGAATTTGTCGTTGCACCAAGTCAGCTCACTGGAGCTTTAAAATGGATAGTCAAAAAAAAAAAAATTAAATAAATTGTTAACAAAGAACTTTTCCAACCAATCCAGAATATTCTGAATTAGATATTTGGGCTCTAGTTCTACTTTAAACCTTTGTGCCAAACTGTTCCCTCAGTTGTCTGTGTTACCCAAACTGAACTGAAGGAATTACACGGGAAAATTCAGTGCTCCATATGACATTTAGAATCCCTTGAGGTACAAAACTAGGCAGTCCTCATGACTTAGGGTAAAAGAAAGAAGTCTTCCCTTTTAGGCCTCAATCAAACAAAGCAATCAGCACTACTCATGTGCTCAAAGCTAGATAAGTGCTTTGCTGGATTAGGGCCAATAGGCTAAATATTCAAAAATATGTACCTACACTGCGCAGTATGTGCACAATTTGTAACATTGTAGATTTTCTTTAAATATGAAAATAGATCAAGGGTAGTCTAAAAAACACAATTTACCAACATTAAACACCCCACCATCCTAAATAACGTAAAGACAATTTTAGTCATAGATACTAGATATGTTTCCAACTAATATGTAAGTTTGTATGCAAATAATTACTTGGAAAAACAGGGACTGGGGTGGGAGAGAACTACTGTAGAGAAGCTTTTGTTATTTTAAAAAAAATGTTATATTGACAAGTTACTTTTGAAAGTATGAAATAAAACTGTACACAATTCAAAAAACTTCCAGCATGCTGAACTCTATAGAGTGTTTTCCAGATTAACTATTTCAAGAGCACTGAAAGACAGTTTAAGTTAAAATTATAGCTTAATTAGTATTAATGCACTTCTGAGAAATTATGAGAGGAGAACAGTGTCTTGTCTTTTTTATCTGGGAGCTGGAAAAAAAAGGATTTTTGATTTCTCTGAGGGAAATGACTGTTCCAGTTTGACAGGAAAATTGAACTAGCTACTATTAAGGATGAGTGAGTTTAATTTTTACAGTCAAGCTTTTGCAGGCTTTTCTGTCAGATAATAAAATAAAGTTACACTTTTTACGGCTCAAGGTCTAACACATTAATATTTGCACAAATGTGTTTTATGAAAGGCAGATAAACATAGGGTTAAGCAAAATGAAAAGAGCCTGGACACACCTCACCAACCACTGAAATCCAGACATTTTAGAGAAGAAAAGGAACTGGAATGAAAGTTAGACACCAAGTCCTATACCCCTCTCTTTGTGTATAACCCTGACCCATGTAAGCAGCCTCATTGATCTTAATGGGACTACTTGAGTCAAAGACTATTGCTCATGATTAAAAAGAACAGTCATCCCTAAGTGTTTCATATAACTCACACAAGTCACTAGTCTTTCCAGTGACCTCAACAGTCTTCTGAATCAGACCCTTTGTGCCCTGCCCAGTACTGCAGTCCTTACTCAGACCAGCTTTCCATTGATTTAAAGAGAGATTTGCCTGAGTAAGGACTACAGAAATGGGTCCAAATTCTATATCACCTAATACCACTGACTTGTAGAGTATTGACACTGGAGCATGGAGATTCTTATCTCAAGATCTTGGATTCTAATCTGAGCTAGGTAAATACTACTTAGGCACGAGTGAACCAGTCTGGCTAAAATACTCAGTCTGAACCTTCACCCAACTGCTTTATGAACGTCAGAAGACTTCACTTAGCATTTTTTAAATTTCCCACATCCCCCCTCATTTTTGCACTTGGCTGCTCTACCTGGTATCAACTGAAACTGGAACAAGAAGTAATGAATTATCATGAGAGAGAGAGAGATTAATCTGCTTAAAAACAGGAAGCAGCAAAAATCCTTAATGCCTATTGCCAAAATGTCCAGCCTGATTTCTAAAAAAACTAAAAATGATAACTTCAGAATAGCATTGGATACAAAGCTTTTGTAAATTTGCTCCTCTTTATTGGGATGATACATTAGAAATGCATAGATAATCTTGGATTAGACAGCTGTTCAGTGACAGTGTCATGGTCATGTATCCAAATCACATGAGTGATGTTTATAATTGCTGTCAAACTCAGCAAGACCAAAGAAGTAACCTAGTTTGTTTTGGGCTGTGGCATTTCCAGGTATGAGCTGGCACACATACCTTAGGGGAGGCGGTGTAGGAAAGCTTGCACTGACATTACTGGTGCTGTGCTGTTCTAGTGATAAATTGGAACTGGTCATATAATTCATGGAGACCAGTTTGTATCTCAGGATATGTCTACACTACGAAATTAGGTCAAATTTATAGAAGTCGGTTTTTTAGAAATTGTTTTTATACAGTCAATTGTGCGTGTCCCCACACAAAATGCTCTAAGTGCATTAAGTTGGTGGACTGTGTCCACAGTACTAAGGTTAGCGATGACTTCCGGAGTGTTGAACTGTGAGTAGCTGTGAGTAGCTATCCCACAGTTCCCGCAGTTTCCACTGCCCATTGGAATTCTGGGTTGAGATCCCAATGCCTGATGGGGCAAATACAGTGTGCCAGGTGGTTCCGGGTACATGTCGTCAGGCCCCCCTCTCCCTCCCTCCTTCTGTGAAAGCCATGGCAGACAATTGTTTCATGCCTTTTTTCCTGGGTTACCTGAGCAGACACCTTACTATGGCAAGCGTGGAGCTTGCTCAGCTCACCGTCACCTTATGTCTCCTGGGTGCTGGAAGATGTGGGACTGCACTGCTACACAGCAGCAGCTCATTGCCTTTTGGCAGCAGACAGTGCATTACGATTGGTAGCCATCATTGTCATACGCCTGGGTGCTCTTTTAGCCAACCTCAGTGAGGTCAGTCAGGGCGCCTGGGCAGACATGGGAGTGACTCAGCCAGATCATTCCCATCTTCTGCCAAGCACCCAGGAGATGACGATGGCTAGCAGTCATACTGCACTGTCTTCTGCCAGCCTAAGATGTAAAAGATAGATGGAGTGGAGCAAAACAAGAAATTGACTGGATTTGTTTTCCGAAATCAACAGCCTGCTAAAACCAGGGCTTTGAGTTCAGTCCTTGAGGGGGCCATTATGTGTGACAGTTGTTTGTGTTTCTCCTTAATGCAAAGCCACCCCTTTTGTTGATTTTAATTCCCTGTAAACTATGACATCAGTCGCCCCCCCTCCATCAGGGCAATGGCAGACAATTGTTTTGTGCCTTTTTTCAGCACAAAACCAGAAGTTGCAAAAGCAAAACCAGGCAAGGAGGCGATGGCAGTGTGGCGACGAGGGAGATGAGAACATAGGCATGGTCATAGACTTCTCACAAAGTACGGGCAGGGCAATGTGCCCCAGCAATGTGCATATCATGCTGATGAGCTCTGCGTGGTCATCTGTGCTGATCAGCTCGCCATGCTGGCCAAACAGGAAATGAGATTCAAAAGTTCGCAGGCCTTTTCCTGTCTACCTGGCCAGTGCATCTGAGTTGAGAGTGCTGTCCAGAGATGTCACAATGGAGCACTCTGGGATAGCTCCTGGAGGCCAATACTGTCGAATTGCGTCCACACTACCCCAAATTCGACCTTGCAAGGCCGATTTCAGTGCTAA
>NC_133770.1:229919860-229926418 GCF_003597395.2 Chelonoidis abingdonii
AGATACTGGTTTGATCTTGCCTCCCAGTTTTGCCCTGACCCTCCTTTCTCTCTGCCACTATAGCCCACGCTTCCTCTTGTTTCCGACCCATCTCCCAGGTCTTCATGTTCCCCACTTACCTGTGGGCTTTGCTCACCTGTCCCCCTCAAACCTAGTTTAAAGCCCTCCCTACCATCCTCTCTTCCAACCCTACATAGATAGGTGCAGAATGGCTAAATGCCATTGCAAATGCACATCCTCACAATTGTAGTTTTAAAAAGATGTTTATGCATATATTAATGTGAATACAACTTCCCATCAAACACTCATAGAAAAATATGCACATTTGAACAACTCTTTATGAGGGATCAAATAAAAAGAGATGCAAGACTTGATAAATGGAAATGGGATCTAGAATTTGAAAAAATGTTTCCTAGTATTTCCCCCACCCTGGCCCCCATTCTTCACCGTTCTCCAAGACAAAACAAATCTACCAACCTCCTTAAGCACTAAATCCACTAAGTCCTCCAGAAGGTACTATAGGTACTATATGGGGCGCGGGGGGGGGGGGAGGAATATGGTAGGGGAGGGAGACAAAAAACACAAGCCATACATTCCTGTAGACTATTGTAAAAATTTGAAGTTCTACAGTTTGAAATGTGAGAACTCCCCAGGCATGCACTTCAGTTTCAATCCCAAAAGGAAAGCTTTGATTTTTTGTGCTGAAATTAAAAACTAACACAGATCTATTTTTTTTCCAAAGAAACAGTTGGCATTTCTATTTATTAATCTTCTTTCAAATATTAAATAATGGATGTTGAAAAACACTATATGAAGGCAAAATTCACTTTTATGAAGTGTTCTTTTCCTATAAATATCCATTTTTGATCAACACAACCATTGACTTACGATCAAGTTATCATAATAACTGAAATAGGTTTTCCCTTGGGGGTGGAATTACAGTACTAAACATTTATTTTAATTTAAATGTAATTTGTTTGCTAGGATCAAAACTAACAACCCCCTTTTCATGAAATATGAGACCGGAATGCTGCATGAATGTGATGAAAGATTCAATTTTTTCCCTTGGGGTTTACAGAATGAAGCAACCAGTTCTGTAGATTTCTAAATAATTCTGTGCAACTATGGCAAGATCAGCAGGCTTCAGAATGTGTGTTGGGGGGCGGGGAAGGAAGATTGTTGATTAGTTTAGGTGACATGATAAGAGGCTTAAATTTGCTAAATAATGGGTATTTTCAACTCTAATTGAAGTTAAAAGAAATTAATGGTGTTCAGCCGCTCATAGGAATGAGCTCAAATACATAATGGTTTCATACAAAAACATTTTTTAAGGCATTTTATGAAGGACCTATTAGGAAAGCTTCAGAGCCTTAAGTTCCTCATAGCTGACTTACTATCGGCTCTTTTCCATTATATCACCCTTATAAAAACATTTCTGAAGATTCTATAGCTTATGCCTTTCACTTTTTAAGTTCAAACTATGAACAACACACAACATTTTTCTGTGACTAAGACAACAGCGTTCATGCAGGCTACCCTTTACTGTATATTCAGTACTCTGATAGATCACAAAGACTTGATAGCCCCAACACAGTATTACTCATCAGTCCTTTCCATTCTAATACAAGTAGCTGTCCAGCATTCCAGAGCAAAATTTTACAGTCCTCGAATTAATATTAATGGGAGTTTTACCGGAGTAAAGACTGCGTGATTTGATCTACACACAAGCAATTTTTTGTTTCTGTGATCTCAGATTTTAAACTCACCATTAGTAATAATCTATAGTTTATTCCATTTATATTTTTGCCTGAAAATGTATTAAATAGTTTCTAACACTTAAAGAATATAACAATAATAAAGTGAGTGTTGATTACATAGTAAGGGTTTTCAGGGGATATGACAAAAATAATTATCATGTAAGTACAGATTCAGTAAGCACATAGGACAATCCCTTCACTCAGTTATTTCCTTTAAGGCAATCATTTTATGCACATTAAACCAAGTGATGAGCAGAAACAGAACCATGTGACACATGCAATCAATAACACACCAAAAAATATTGAGTAGTTGAAATGACCCGTTCAGGAACAATTTATAAAAATCTGATGAGGTTCAACAAGGACAAGTGCAGAGTCCTGCACTTAGGATGGAAGAATCCCATGCACTGCTACAGACTAGAGACTGAGTGGCTAGGCAGCAGTTCTGCATNGGAGGCGAACAGATCTATGAGGGGAAATCCCCACCTCTGGAAGATCGAATGGATGACGTCTGGTCTTATTGACCATTCGTGACAGAGGAAGGATCGGCTCAGCCGATCCGCCAGAGCGTTCTGAACCCCCGGGAGAAAGGACGCCACCAGGTCTATCGAGTGGGCTATACAGAAGTCCCAGAGTCGAATGGCCTCTTGACACAGGGGAGAAGAGCAGGTCCCCCCGTTTGTTGATATAATACATGTCCGTTGTGTTGTCCGTAAACACAGAGACATAACGGCCGTGAAGGTGTTGCTGGAACGCCTGACACGCGAGGCGGACTGCTCTCAACTCCTGGACGTTTATGTGGAGCGTCAGCTCCTGCGACGACCAAAGGTCCTGGGTACGAAGGTGACCCAGGTGAGCCACCCAACAGAGGGATGACGCATCCATCGTTAAGGCCAGCGAAGGCGGCGGTGGATGGAAAGGTATTCCTGCGCATACCAGGGATGGAGTTAGCAACCAATCGAGGGAGCGGAGGGGGCTTGGGGGAACTGTGATCAGGACATCTATAGGGTCCCTGCCTGGGCGGAAGACTGAATGGAGCCACGTTTGAAAGGGTCGCATGTGGAGCCTGGCATACTTGGTCACATAAGTACATGCAGCCATATGTCCCAGTAAGCCGAGGCAGGTGCGAGCCAAGGTGATTGAGGAGGCCTGCAGACCTCGAATGATCAATACGATCATCTGGAAGCGGGGCTGAGGGAGGTAGGCCCTGGCTTGAGTGGAGTCCAGCGTTGCCTCTATGAACTCCAGCCTTTGTGTGGGGACCAGAGTGGATTTCTCGGCGTTGAGGAACAGCCCCAACCGGGAGAATAGGTCCATGATCATGCCGACATGCTGTCGGACCTGAGTCTGGGAGGTCCCCTTGATGAGCCAGTCGTCCAGATACGGGAACACATGTATCTGTTGCCGGCAGAAGTGGGCGGCAACGACGGCCATGCACTTCGTGAACACCCTTGGGGCAGTGGAGAGGCCGAAGGGGAGGACCGTAAATTGGAAGTGCTGGTGGTTGACCATAAAGCGAAGGTACTTCCTGTGTGGTGGAAAGATGGCAATGTGGAAGTAGGCGTCCTTCATGTCGAGGGCGGCATACCAGTCTCCAGGATCCAAGGACGCGATAATAGTTCCCAGGGAGACCATGCGGAACTGCAACTTGAGCATCCATTTATTGAGTCCTCGCAGGTCTAGGATAGGCCTGAGGCCTCCCTTGGACTTGGGAATCAGAAAATAGCGGGAGTAAAACCCCTTCCCCCTCTCGTCCAATGGTACCTCCTCTATGGCTCCCGCGGCGAGGAGAGACTGGACCTCTTGTAAGAGGACTTGCTCGTGAGAGGGGTCCCTGAAGAGGGACTGGGATGGGGGGTGGGAGGGCGGGGATGAAGCAAATTGGAGGTGGTATCCTTGCTTCACCGTGCGTAGAACCCAGAGATCTGAAGTCAGTTGGGACCACTCCGGGACGAAATAGGAGAGACGGATGGAGAAAGGAGGGGAAGGATCCTGCCTTGAGACTGGTACGCCGTCCCCGCGCGCACCTTCAAAAGTTGGACTTAGGCCCCGGTGGGGCCTTTAAGGGCCTGTGGTTTTGACCCCCTTGGGGACCGGATTGGCATCTACGGCCACCCTGCCTGCGGCGCCTACTGAGGTCCTGTCTGTGCTGAGGTGTAAAGTACGGGCGGTGAGGTTGGGGTCTGAAGGGTCTACGTTGGGTCACGGGGGTATGCATGCCCAACGAGCGCATGATGACCCTATTATCCTTCAAGCTCTGCAACCTGGGGTCAGTCTTTTCTGAAAAAAAAATCCCTTGCCATCAAAGGGTAAGTCCTGGATGATATATCGAAGCTCAGGTGGCAGGTTAGAGACCTGGAGCCAGGAGATACGCCTCATGGTGATGCCGGAGGCCAAAGTTCTGGCTGCCGAGTAGGCCGCATCTAGGGAGGCTTGGAGAGAGGTTCTGGCCACTTTCTTCCTTTCCTCCAGGAACGCGGCACATTCCTGGCGTGAATCAGGGGGCAGTAGTTCGGTCAACCTACCCACCTCCGCCCAGGTGTTATAGCTATATCGGCTCAATAGAGCCTGCTGGTTGGCCACTTGGAGCTGTAGGGCCCCCGCTGAATACACTTTACGACCCAGGAGGTCCATTCGGCTAGCCTCCTTGGATTTTGGGGCTGGCGCCTGCTGGCCATGGCATTCCCTTTCATTGACCGACTGGACAACTAATGAGGAGGGAGGAGGATGAACATGTAAGTATTCATACCCCCGAGAGGGTACCATGTACTTTCTCTCGACTCCCTTTGCTGTCCGAGGAATGGAGGCTGGGGACTGCCATCGGGTGTCGGCAGTGGCCTGGATAGTCTTAATAAACGGCAGTGCCACCCTGGTGGGGACATCCACGGACAGGATGCTCACTACAGGGTCTTCGACCTCTGGGACTTCCTCCACTGGGAGGTTGATGTTGACTGCCACCTTGCGAAGGAGGTCCTGATGGGCCCTGAGATCTATCGGCAGGGGCCCTGATGATGAGGTCCCTGTCACAGCCTCATCCAGGGAAGAGGAGGATGATACTCCGGGGATGAGAGGGTCCTGGATGGCCTCTTGCTCCTGGGATGGTTCCTGCTCCAGCGGTCCCGGGGAGTCTGGAGGATGGGTCGTCTGCTCCTCCGACTCAGCTGGGGGAAAGCGGGTAATGGTGGCCTCTGGTGCCCGATGTTCTGAGGCAGCAGAGCGGGTCTGGACTAGAGGAGCACCTTGGGCTTGATGGTATGCCCAGGTTGTCCAAAAGGACCACTGTTGAGGTCCCATGTCCTGAGACCGGGCGTCCTGGAAAACCCCTGTAGGCACCTCCGTATCACGGTCCCGGTCGTAATAGCTGTCCGTATGGGAGGATACTGACATTTGTCTGGACGGCCATGGAGGAGCAGAGAAACCTGGAGCCGAAGTGCCGATGGATCTTGCACCCCTCGTCCGTGGGGACCGGTGCCGGTACTCAGAGGGGTACCGAGAACGAGACCGGGACCTGCGACCAGACTGGTGCCGGGAGGTTGACCAGGATCTCGAGTCCCTACGGCGTGATCGGCTCCGGGAGGTACGGTGCCTGGGTCGGTGCCGGGAACTAGAGCGGTGCCACGAGTAGCGGGTCGGAGAGTGAGAGACTGACCGGTGCCGCGAGTCCGACCGGTGCCGCGAGTCCGTCCGGTGCCGTGGAGAGGAATGGTGCCGGGACTGCGAGCGGGGTCAAGAGCGGGAGCGTCGTCTCGACCGGGAGCGTCTGCAGGATCGTGACCTTGAGCGGTGCCAGTCCGCTAAGCTGACAGACGGCGGTCTGGTCAGGGTCGGCTTACCCATAGATTGGAGTACCCGCACCGGCGGTGCCGGGAGTAGGGGCGGTGCCGCATTGGTGATGGCAATCAAGTCTCTCGCCGCAGAAAACGTCTCCGGTGTAGATGGCAAAGTGAGCTCTACCACGGCAGGTGCTGGGGAGCTGTCAGGCGCCGGACTCAACGGCCCCCGCGGGGCCGGAGTCGACGATGCCGGTTTAGGCGGTGCCGCGGCAGGTATTGGTGCCAGGCGGTCCGACTTAGGCGCAGTCTCTGGCTGCGACGCGGGTGTTGCCGGAGCAGCATGAGTCTTCACCTTCTTCGACCTCGGGGAGAGGGAGCGGCATGGAGTCGATTTCAGTGCCGGCGGTGGCCGGTGCTGGGAGTCCTTAGGTGTACCGGTGAGGTCCGGTGCCGTAGGGCTGCCTCTGCTCACCGGTTGGCTCGTGCTCGGTGCCGAAGGGGAAGGTGTCAGGGCTGCTTCCATGAGGAGCTGTTTTAACCTGATGTCCCGCTCCTTCTTAGTTCTCGGCTTGAAAGCCTTGCAAATTGAGCACTTAGCAGATAAGTGCGATTCCCCGAGGCACTTCAAACAGGAGTCGTGGGGGTCTCCTGTTGGCATTGGCCTATGACAGGCCGAGCACTGCTTGAAACCTGGTGAGCCAGGCATGAGCTCCGGCACCGGATGCGGGGAAGGGGCTACTCCCCGAACCCTGCTAACAAGTACTAACTAACAAACTAAAAATTATGAACTACAACTAAATCTAACTATATATAAGAACAATTAACAACAACTATGGATACAACAACGAGAAGAAGAACTACGAGTAGCTAGGGAAGGTGGAGGTCAGCTAAACGACCAACACGGGCGGTAAGAAAGAACTGAAGGGTGGCCGGTTTGGCTGGGTATATATCCGCGCCATAGCAGCGCACTCAAGGGCCCAGCCGACCCGCAAGTGTTCTAGGGTAATGTTTCTCCAAAACGTGCACGC
>NC_133770.1:229926518-230112315 GCF_003597395.2 Chelonoidis abingdonii
GGGAGGGCCTGCGTTCCCCCTGCCACCCTTCCAAGGGTGGCAGACTCCCCTTCTCCCTGGCCTGAGGAGGCCTTCTTTATAGACTTACTGTTTGAACTTCTTCTCAGCCTCTGCCTGAGAGTCTGAGCCCTGTGCCTGTTTATTGCCCTGCCCTGAACCAGGGCTTGGGGCTTTATAGACTTCTTTGTGGAACTGTTGCTCAGCCCCTTGCTGAAGGAGCTGAGCCCTGAACTGCTTAGTGCCCCGCCCTGACCCACGGCCTGGGCTTATAGACAGTTGTTTGCTCAGCCCTGCCGGAGGGCTTGAGCTCCTGGCTGTTTCCCGCCGCACCAGACTAGGTCGACAGCTCATCCAACTCATGTAGCGAGGCGGCCTGGCTCCCAGCCGTGCCTGAAAGGGCCGAGCCCCCACACCAGACCCCTACACGTGGTGCCTTCTCTGAGGAGTTCCGCTGAGAATGTGGGCACGGGCTCTCAATGCCGGTGAAAAGGGGGCTGAGGGAGAGAGATCTCCCACATGAGAGATGGATCTGGCACAGCTCTTCGCTCCGGTGACGGAGAACCAGGAGCAACAGCAGGTGGCCCAGTCACGGCAGCAACAGGAGCAGCAGGCCACCCAGCTCCAACAGCAACAGCAGCTTATTGAGCAGCTAGGAACCCAACAACAACAGCTGGTTCAGGACCTGGTCACCCATCACCAGGATTTCCAGCGGCAATGTATCCAGCAGCTCGTGGCGGCGCTGGCCCGACCTGGGGAACCCCAGGCAGGAGGCATGGCTGGGGCCCCACGGCCTAACCCCCCAATCCGACTGACGAAGATGGGCCCCGGTGACAACCCCGAAGCCTTTCTCGTCACGTTTGAGCGGGTGGCCGTCGTCGTGGGGTGAGCCCAGGACCAATGGGCATCCATCCTTGCCCCGTACTTGACAGGGACCGCTCAAACCGTCTACCGAGGCCTGTCTGCAGAGGCAGCCCAGGATTATAGCCAGGTAAAGGCCGCAATTCTGGATGCCCTGGAGGTGAGTCCAGAGACTTTCCGACGGCAGTTTAGAAGCCTGGTCTACCTCCCCTCCCCCACCCAGGGCCCGACCTCGGATGGTGGCTCAGCAGCTCCGGGAAACCTGCAAGCTGTGGCTGCAGCCCGAACGACGAACATTGGAGGAGCTGATGGAGCAGGTGGTGCTGGAGCAGTTCACCCATGTCCTTCCGCCGCGAGGAAGGGCCTGGGTCCTCCGCCACAGGCCCACAACCCTGGCTGCTGCCGTCACATGGATGGAGGAATTCCTCGCAGCCGAATCGCCAGTGGGTCCAGCTGGTCGAGTGGCCTCACCGGGGCCAGAGCACCCTAACCCCGAGAGGAAGGCGGCACCTGCCAATACTGACTTGCGAGTTCCCTCCCAGGGAATGAAGGCCCAGACCTGGGCCACGGTGGCACCTGGGCAACCCGCTCAGGCTCTGGCTCCAGCGGCGCGAGGGGGTCGCCGGAGCCCTCCCGAGGACGACCCCGGGACCTGGCCACCGACGAGGTGGACAGACCTGGGGCCCTGTTTCTCTTGCGGGGAGTATGGCCATCTGCAGTGGGACTGCCCGGGGCTGGAATGCACCTTTGGCCAGGTCTGCTCGGGGGAAGCTCGTGCCCGCCATTCACAAGCAGCCAAAATCACCGTACCCATGGTTACTGAGGGGTAGCCGACTGTGGCCCTCCTTGATTCGGGCTGCGGGCGGACGCTGGTCCGCCAGCACCTACGTCCTCAGGCTGATGCCCACCTGGGAAAAATTCATCTGCAGTGTATCCACGGGGATATACGACCCTACCCCAATACCCTGGCCCAACTAACCGTGGATGGAGTCACCTGACTGATGATAGTGGAACTTGCTCTGCAACTGGCATACCCGGTGATCCTGGGGTGGGACTGGCCTGAGTTCCCAGCAGTCTTATGCTGCCACACCGGGGGAAGCCCACGGGCCACACCAGTCTTGGAAGGGGAAGCCCCCAGGACAGAAGAAGACGAAGGGGGAAACCTCAAGACCGAGGAAGATGAGAAGGAGGTCCCTGACCCCACCAAGCCGGCGGGAGAACCGGAGAACACCTCCCTGGGGGAGCTGGAGGATCCGTTGACCCCCACGGACTTTTGCCGAGATCAAAGGGCCGACCCCACACTGAAGGGGGCGTACAAACAGCTGGCCACTGTTGATGGGACCATCCTCGATCCACATCGGGCGGCAGAGTGGCCACACTTTGAGCTGCAGCAGGACCACCTGTATTGGGTTGAGAGGGACCCCCACATGGGGTAGGCCCAGACCCAAGTCCTCGTGCCCCCGTGTCATCGGCGAGCGGTTATGAAGCTGGCCCACGACATCCCAGCAGCCGGACACCTGGGTCAAGAGAAGACTCTATCCCGGGTACTGAGGCATTTCTTCTGGCCGGGGATACACCAGGAGGTAAAGAACTATTGCAACTCCTGCCCAGACTGCCAGTTGGCTGCCCCGGCACAAACCCCCAAGGTGCCCCTGGTCCCCATGCCATTAATTGAAACCTCCTTTGAGCACGTGGCCATGGACCTGGTGGGGCCCCTGCCAAGAGCACCGTGGGGTTTCAGTACATCCTGGTGATGCTGGACTACGCTACCCAGTTCCCCGAGGCAATCCCCCTCTGGAACATCACAGCCTGTACCATCGCAGGGGAGCTGGTGAAAGTATTTGCCCGCGTCGGCCTGCCCCGGGAGATCCTCATGGACCAGGGGACCAACTTTACCTCATGGCTGCTACAGCAGGTGTGTGGACTCCTGGCGATCAAGCAACTGCGGACGTCAATCTATCATCTCCAGACTGATGGGTTGGTCGAAAGATTCAACCAGACCCTGAAGGACATGCTGCGGAGGTTCCCCAAGGAGGACCTCCGCCGATGGGACCAGCTACTGCCACCCTTGCTCCTGGCGGTATGGGAGGTCCCCCAGTCGTCGACCCAGTTCTCGCTGTTTGAACTGCTGTACGGCCGCCAGCCTTGGGGCCTATTGGACCTGATGAGGGAAACGTGGGAGCAAACCCCCTCACCTGCCCAGGGCCTCTTAAAATATGTGCTCCAGCTCCAGGAGTGTCTTAAACAGGCTGGGGCCCTAGCACAAGAGAACTTTAAAGCCGCTCAAGAAATGCAGACCCAGACTTACAACCAGGACACACAGACCCGAGATTTTCAACCTGGAGATCGAGTCTTACTCCTCCTTCCCTCCAGCGAATCGAAGATTCTGGCCCGGTAGCAAGGGCCATATGAGGTGGTTCGAAAGGTGGGCCCGGTTACATATGAGATCAATCTGCCTGACCGGCGAAAGAAGAGACAGCGGTATCATGTCAACCTTCTTAAACCCTGGCGGGACTGAGAGGGTCTTTTGATCAACCCCTACCCACCGGAACTCGACCTTGGACCCCAGGTAACCCCTACCAAGGACCCGGGGGGACCCCAGCTTGGGGAGACACTGACGGAGGAACAACTCCGACAGACCCAGTGCCTCCTTCAAGCGTTCACCCGCACTTTTACGGCCCAACCGGGATACACCTCCCTGGTCTATCATAGGATCCAGACTGAGCCTGGGGTGGTGATTCAGGGCGTGACCAGGCCTTTACCGTATCGCAGGAGACGGGTCGTCGACAAGGAGGTACGGGCTATGCTAGACTTGGGGGTGATTGAACCCTCGCAAAGCGAGTGGTGGGGCCCGGTAGTCCTGGTACCGAAGCCCGACGGCTCACAACGATTCTGCATCGACTTTAGAAGCGTTAATGCCATCTCCAAGTTCAATGCGCATCCCATGCCCCGAATAGATGAACTGTTGGCCCGATTAGGAGAGGCCCAGTATATAACCACCCTTGACCTAAGCAAGGGGTACTGGCAGATCCCCCTTGAACCAGCCTCCAGGGAGAAGACCACGTTCGCCACTCCTACAGGGCTATACCAATTTACCCGAATGCTGTTTGGCCTCCACAGGGCCCCCGCCACGTTTCAGTGCTTGATGGACCGCCTTCTCCAACCCCATCAGGACTATGTGGCGGCCTATCTGGATGATGTGGTCATTTACAGTCGCCAGTGGGAGGACCACCTGGAGAGGGTCGCCGCCGTCCTGAGGTCCTTGCGGGCAGCCAGGTTAACGGCCAACCCTAAGAAGTGTTGGATCGGCTGGCAAGAAACCACCTACCTGGGATACACTATTGGGAATGGACAGGTAAAACCCCTCGTGAGCAAGGTTCAGGCCATCGCAACCTGCCCGCCGCCCACCACAAAACACCAGGTATGTCAGTTTCTGGGGCTGGCGGGATATTACTGGCGGTTCATTCCCCAATTCTCGGTGATTGCCGCCCCTTTGACTGGGCTCCTGACCAAGGACAGCCTGTGGCAGGTGAGATGGATCTGAGAGTGTGACGAGGCCTTCCAAACGCTCAAAGTAAGCCTCTGCCATGAGCCCGTCTTGTATAGCCCCGATTTCAACTAGGCTTTTATCCTGCAGTCGGACGCCTCGGAGGTGGGGCTTGGGGCTGTCCTCTCCCAAGAGGTAGACGGGGAAGAGCATCCAATCATCTATATCAGCCGGAAGCTGTTTCCCCGAGAGAAAAATTATCCGGTGGTTGAGAAGGAGGCCCTCGCAGCAAAGTGGGCCTGCGATGCCCTACGGTACTACCTCCTTGGGGCCCTGTTCGTCTTAGTCACTGACCACACCACGCTCCGGTGGTTGGCCTGCATGAAGAATCATAATATGCGGCTGCAGTGGAGGTACCTGGCCCTGCAGCCCTATGCCTTCACAGTTCGCCATAGGGCCAGGAAGGAGCATGCAAACGAGAACTTCCTTTCCCGCCTGGGAGGTATGGAAGGGTCTGGCCCCACTGCATGGGAGCCAGCCTTGGTGGGGGGGGGCATGTAGTGAGGCAGCCTGGCTCCCAGCCACGCCTAAAAGGGCTGAGGGACCGGGGACCTCCTGCAGGCAAGCTGCCCCTGGATTTAGGCACCTCTCTCCATGAGAGGGGTGTGGCTTAGCACCCCGTCATCCTTGGCTTGGCTTGCCCCTTGGTTAGGCTTCCCCCTTTGGTTAGCTTGTGCAGGGAACCACCTACAATGCTGGATTTTGAGAATCCCGTTCCGAGATGCCCCTTTCCTCGTTCACTGTACAGGGAGCCCAGGTGCTGAAGTTTGTGGATCCCAGTGATTTTCTAGGCACCTAAAGGTTAGGTGTAGTGAAGCTGAGCATTGCCATGCCTCAGTTCCTTTGTGAATCTAGCCTAGTCAAAAATAATGTCTAATCAGGCTCTCGGTATAGGATGACCATATTTCCCTATGCTGAATATGGGACACCTGGTAAAATTACTCGTATTCAAGCATGTTCAATAGCAATCAATCAGAACTAAGCAGTACAAACATTCAGATTAACACCAAGTTGAGCCCCTGTTAAAAATAAATATGGCGTAGTCAGATTCTTTTTATTTACTTTCTTATCTTTAAGACTTTAGGGTTCACATGGGCAGGGGTGACACACATACCCCTACCTCCCCCTTCACACACCCCTGTACCACAGTCACACAGGGAGTGGGGAGGGAATGACGGACCCACCAACCCTCCCTGTTCAGCACTCTCCACCCTCCAGGCCTAGCTGGGCCTCCAGGATGGACCTGCCTCTCCCAGTACCTAGCATTGTGTCTTCCTAAGGCAATCCATGGGGAGGTCTTGCAGGGTCAGATGCCCCACCCTGCATTTTTGCCAGGAATTGGTTCACACCAGAACATGGCCAGCAGCAGCCGCCTTTTAGTACTGTGTGGGAGGGAAGGGATGGGAGCTACTTCCAGCCTCAGGGATGACAGGGGAGTGGGGATGACTTGGCCCGTATCTTTGCAGAGCTCATCCCTTCCTTCCTGCACAGTGTTGAAAGGCATCTAATACCTCCAGGCTGCTGCTGGCCACCGATATAATCCAGCCGCCTCCAGGCCCCCAAGTACAATGTGGGCAGGAAGGGGTTAAACCCTAAGGACATATCGTGCACCAGGGCCCAAGGAACCTGACTGCAGGTGCTTCAGTGGCCATGGAGCCTGGCCAGAGAGGTGGCTCAGCAGGGGAGGATGACTAGGGGATAGAGCACCCTGTGCTCCCTGGGGGCAGGACCCTGGGCAGTGAGTGGGAGGGGCAGGCAAAGATGGTACTAATCACCTGTCTGGAGGGCTGCTGTGAAGCCTGCAGGTTTGGGGCAGGAACAGGCAGGAAATCGCTTCCCCTCCCCCTTCACTTCAGAGCTGGCATTGCAGCAGGGGCTTCACTGAGGGCCTGGCACGGGGAGCGGCCTGCCCCTGCGTACTGCAGCTTTGCCCCGCCACCAGCCTTTCACACCCACGTCCATTGCTGGACACTGGACTGCCCCCGCTCACCGCTGGTAGGTGGACAGCTGGTGAGTAGGGATCCAGCAAGCAGCAGGACCTGCTGGTACTGATGGTGGGGGGAGGCAGAAAATATGGGACAATTTTCCTATTTTTAAGAAAAAGTCAGGACACCTGAAGAAAGGCTTAAATACGGGACTGTCCCATTAAAAACGGGACTCAGGTCTCCCTGTCTAGGTAAGGACCACTTTCCATAAATTAAAAGCCCAACATAGAAGGCCAAAGCACCAGAATATTTCTCCAAACAATCAGCATATAAGGTAGAACTAAGCATTACCACATTGAGCATCACAGCACCTAACTGTGATGTGCCTAGGGGGGAAAAAAAAAAAACACCATCACAGGAATGACATTGTGATCCACAAAAGGCTGACTTAGGCCCCTAGGCCCCCTAGAAATGAGAATTTTCTCCACAGAAGTCAGCATGCTAAGCAGGAAGATGCCTAAACTAGACAATGGGGGAGGCCAGGGAAAGGAAAGTGTGCTAAGATCTGCCCCTCTCATGGAGCTAGGCCCTTAACTCTGGGCTCCGGGGCATGGGAGAGGTAACTACGGCAGTTTAGCAATCCACAAATGGGAATCTGCTGCCTGGAGTCAGAAGGCTTAAGTGCCTAAACCGGTTTTTGAGGTAATGATGGCAATAAAATGGTAGCAGCAAGAACAGGAGGAGGAGAATGAGGCAAAGGTCGGTGGCAGCTCAGGCAGGAGACAGGCATCCGGATGCCTGGAGTGAGGCAGCAGTGTGCATGCTCAGAGCCAGAAACTGAGGCACTAAAAGAACTTTTACTCTGAAAAACCAGAGCTACCAAGGGTATGTCTACCCTGCAATTAGACACTCGTGGGCAGCCCAAGCCAGCTGGCTAAGGCTTGAGCTGCAGAAGAGCTGTTTAATTGCAGTGTAGGCATTTGGCTGCAGCCTGAGCCCAAAAGTCTAGCCTGAGTCCCATGAGTCTGAGTCAGCTGGCACGGGCCAGCCGTGGGTGTCTAATTGCAGCATACAGATACCCCAAGTGGGTTTAGTCACCTACACGATTCAGCAGTTTGTGGATAGCAACGGAGCCAGAACTCGTGCCTCAGTACCATCATGGATCCCACCCATAATCACCACGTGTTACAAATCAATAGTACTCTTCAATAGAGTGAAACCTGATTCTGAGATAAAGAACAAAAATTTGGGCTTCTATTTCTTGTGTCTCTACAATTTGAGAAAGGATCACATAGCCCAAAAGCCTGGCTGCCCTGGAGAAGCTTTAGATACAGAGTGAATTAGACTAAAAACAACAAAAGAGATAGAAACAATCAATCAGTCTCATATGTAAAGTTAACTTCTAATGTATAAGTGTAATATATATGAGTAATAAAAAGTTAATCATATGGCTAATAGTAAATAAAATATCAGCCATGAATTTGACCCACCATCTGTAACCCCAGAAATTTTATTATTTTAAAATATCTGAATATATTGATTGGTTTGTGTTTTTCTTGTACAAATGAACATGGCTCTCATCTGCTGTTAGAGAAATGTGAGATTCTTCTACAAACCATCTCTCTCTTGCTTTTGAAATTATGAAGAGCTGAAGGAGCTGCAGGTGGAATTGTTCTGTATGCTGTACAAACTGTGAGGAAAGATTTATTTTAAGAAACGAGAGAGAAAAAACCACACACAAAAACGGTGTTACCACACATTGTATACAATGCCTAGAGCTCTGTGATATTAATGCCCTGTGACCCACTGCTGGTTCCACAAGTGTTGTCAGTAAACAGCAAGCTCAGTACAGAGACAAACATGCTCCTCATGGGGTGCAAAATGATAGTGATTACAGGGACAAGATGGCTGAGGTAATATCTTTTATTGGACCAGCTTCCACTGGTGAAAGAGAGAAGCTTTCAAGCTACACAGAGGTCTTCTTCAGGCAGGGAAACAACACTGCAAACAATGATTACAGGGTTATTTCCACTGAAAAAAATTCATTCCCTCTCCACCACAACAATATTTTCTTCAGAACATTTGAGATGACAAATCTATTGTACAGTAATAGCATATTTCCCCTGGCTTATTCATCTGGGGAGCAACAATTCATTGCCTTTTCTGAAAGAGACAAGTAATGTAATAGGAATTGGAATTAAATACAAAATAATAAGGGGCCAACCTTTTAGCAATGACCCAACTGCCATTTGTGAATCTAATCCTTTATGTAATCTGTGCTATCTCACTGCTTTACAAATTTAGGAGGAATAAAATTCTAAATGGTACTTTCAGACACTTCACAAAATTCTCCTACAGGGAGGTTTATGAAATGTATGTTTACTGCCATAGGGATTTACAATGATATACAAGGATTATATGTAGATCAAACTATTTGCAATTCATCTAAATAATGTAGCATCTTTCATCCAACATTCTCAACATATTTTACAAACAAAATCAGGCCCCGCAACACTCCTGTTACTTACATACACAAACTATTATTATAGAGCACTGCCTTTAGGGGGATGTGGTGTTGCACTTCAGGTTCTATGAGCACTCACTGAGGTCTAGATTGCACTGTTAGGCAAAGGGTGTGTCATAAACAGATAGTTAAGGGTTAATGTCTCTTTCACCTGTAAAGGGTTAAAAAACAGTGAACCTGGAACACCTGACCAGAGGACCAATCAGGAGACAAAATACTTTCAAATCTCCGTGGAGGGAAGCCTTTGTTTGTGTTTTTTGGGTTTTGCTTTGTTCTCTCTGGATTCTGAGAGTGACCTGACGTGCAACCAGGTTTCTTTCCAATCTCTCTGATACAGTCTCTTATATGTTCAGAATAGTAAATACTAGATAGATAAGGCGGTTTTAGTCTTTTTATTGTTTTGTTTGCAAATATGTATTTTTGGTGTCCGATGACTCACAGCTGGAGTCCCTTTGTTTAACAAAAGACCCTCATTAAACTTAATGCTTCTGCCTTCAGGCAGTCTCTCTGCACAACCAGAAAGGAGAAAAGGGGGAAAAAAATTTCTGGCTGTAGTTTTAAAAACCCTCTCCCCTGCTTACAAACAGCTAGGAGAGAGAAAAGAGGGGAAAAAATAATCCTACTAGCTTTTGGGTCCTATACTTTATCCAAACTGCTGCCGCCATGTCATGGTATAACCCCCACTCTGAACCTTAGCATCCAAAATATGGGGTACCAGCATGAATTCCTCTAAGCTTAATTACCAGCTTAGATCTTGTAGTGCTGCCACCAACCAGGACTTACAGTGCCTGGTACACTCTGGTCCCCCCAAAACCTTCTCAGGAGACCCCCAAGACCCAGACCCCCTGGATCTTAACACAAGGAAAGTAAACCCTTTCCCCCACCATTGCCTCTCCCAGGCTTTCCCTCCCTGGGTTACCCTGGAAGATCACTGTGATTCAAATCCTTGAATTCTAAAACAGAGAGGAATGTCACCTTCCCCCCTCCTCTTTTCCCCTCACCAAGAGGTAATATAGATTCAAGCTCCGTGCATCTAAAACACAGAGGAATTCCACCTTCACCCCTCCCTTCCCTCCTTTCTCCCAACAATTCCCTGGTAAGTACAGACTCAATTTCCTTGAGCCTTAACAAGGGGAAAAGTCAATTAGGTCTTTTAAAAAAGTAAAAGCTTTTAATAAAAGAAAGAAAAAAATAAAAATTGTCTCTGTAAAATCAAGTGGGAAAATGTTACAGGGTCTTTCAGCTTATAGACACTAGAGAGAGTCCTCCCCCCAGCACAAATACAAATTAAAATCCTTCCAGCAAAATACACATTTGCAAACAAAGAAAACAATCAAAAGACTAAAACCGCCTTATCTACCTAGTACTTACTATTCTGAACATATAAGAGACTGTATCAGAGAGATTGGAAAGAAACCTGGTTGCACGTCTGGTCACTCTCAGAACCCAGAGAGAACAAAGCAAAACCCAAAAAACACAAACAAAGGCTTCCCTCCACGGAGATTTGAAAGTATTTTGTCTCCTGATTGGTCCTCTGGTCAGGTGTTCCAGGTTCACTGTTTTTTAACCCTTTACAGGTGAAAGAGACATTAACCCTTAACTATCTGTTTATGACTAGGTGTGCTCCACTCCAGGATGGACCCACTGGAGGGACTGTCTCTCAGAGATACCCCTCTGAGCTACAATTCACTTCCTGCTTCTCTGTTCCAAATGCTGCCAGCCTGACACTCCCCCACACACCAGCTCATCTGTCCTGACAAATGCACTGAGGCCTGAAGCCAAGGTTTTCCCTTTCCTGCTATCTCCACCTGTTCCAAGATGGGTGATATAGCAACTTATTCTTGCGTACTCAGTGCCAGTGGGTCGATAGCTCAGTGAACTTCTACCTATTGGGTTCCGGGAAGTGGGTGGGCGGGCGAACTTCTATCTAGGTATTTATCTCACATCCCTTATCATGCTACCCAAGTGCTTGAGATATATCCTATGTGAAGCACAAAGTAAGTCTCTGGGATGAAAAGCACAGAAGGCCAGTCCTGAAGTCCTTATTCTGTGTTCACTTTGTACTTACTTAAGGCTTATCTACATAAGAACATTGCACTGGTATAACCTATTGTCTGAATTTAAGCCAGAATAGTTACATTGGTACAAACCCCTGTGTGGGCACTCACTTTGGTTTAAGAGGAACATTTTTTAGGCTATCTTTAGTCCACTTAGAACAAGTTTAAATTTAAACCCAAATAGTCTACAATCTTTTCTCATCTTGAGCAGTACCACTGATTTTCAAAATCAGACTTTAACGTGGACTGTTCAAGCTTAAGACAACATCCTGACACCGTTTCTTACTTTGACTAGCAATAACATTGAAATAAGTGAGACTTCATGCCAAGTGAGAGGTCATTCTGCTTGATTAAGGATACCAGAATCTGTCCAATAAGTCGATTTTAGTCAGGTAGTGCTATGAACAGTGATTAAACTTTTCCACAGCTCATTCGTTAATAGAAAATAGTCTTGGACATACTTACTGCCTCCGTTGAGGATTTGCCATCTACCAAGTGATTCACCAGAACATTTCCAATTTTATTTACTTTCTCATAGCACTTTTTAATCTCATCCCACTGTTATTCAGGAACTTCTCCTATGATTCTTTGATCAAAGAGTCAACATTTTCTTTCCCCTCTTCTAGATGGTTCCTGAAGCAGCGGTTGAAATTCTTGGCCTATAATAAGAAAGCTAAGCTACTTTTTCCTGTAATCTCTGCAACAACCCTACTTTAGGAGAAACTGTTTGTTTGGGTTTCAGCAGGAAAGGAGAAAGAATGAAGGACAAACTTCCCTCACTGTTGTGCAAAGATGTTGCCTGCTTTTCCATGGTGGGAAACCACTGTCGTATTGCCATGAACACATTTCTTCTAAAGTTATACTTGACTGTGTTGTCTCATGATAATGGTAAAGAATCAGATAAGTCAATTCTAACTCTGAACAAGGAACTTTATCAGAATAATTGGAACAACGTTATCCCTATGTTCTCTTTGTTTCACTACAAATCTTCTGCCTAGAGCCTTCCCCATACTCCCCCTCTCCTCTTCCACTAATATTCCTGCTATAAATTTAAAGGTACAACCACATATCTTTACACTGTGGATGCATCACCTGCAGTTCCAGACATGGTGCTTATCATTCTACTGGGGATACAGCAAATAGCCTTGAATGCATTGAGACAAATTCATGCTTTGGGTGACTCCACTGATTAAAGTGTCAACGGAGATTAATTTAGCTCACTATCTGGATAAAAAGATAACGCCAGGCAACAGATGTCTGAAGCTTTTGCTCCCAGGTACTATGCTAGTCATACTGTACTGGGGTGATATGCTGAACATACTGCAATCTTTCAGAGTTGTGTTAACATTACGCGTAATGGCTCAGTGCCATATTTCCCCACAGATGTCAGAAGACATTTTCAAACGGAGAAAGCAAATAATAATCAGAAATATCAGCCTGCAACACACAGCTGAAAAACACTTTGTTTTCCCCCAGTAATAAAAATGATAATGTCACTGTTTAGGCAGAGACAATAGTAGATACCTATAACCCAATCAACTAAAGCTACTAGATTAGAGTATATTAGAGAGAGAATCCTGGTTGATTTGAGAACCAAATCTAGTTTCTGTGATGCAATTATTGAACAACACCATTAGATCTGTACTGGTTTAACAGAGCAGAACTCAATCCTCTCCCCCTTGGTAATTTTGCCTTTTTCATTTGTTTTACATGAAAATGAAACAATTTCCCTGAATTGATCAAGAATTTAGAGAACAAAAACATGAAGCTAATCAAATGCACCAATGTTAGATTATCCTTCTGAATCTTTAATGTTACACTGGTCAAGGTTCCATACCCCTACTTTTGTTGGATAGTACCTTACTTTCCCAGTAGCCCCACTGGCATCAGTCAGCCTGCTTGTGGAGTAAGGTGTTTAAAAACCTGGTCCTTAGTCACCTTTGCTTTAAGTATTACTAGAAACTCTTTGCACAACAGAACAGAGCCGTCCTGCTTGGATATTGGGATGATGGTTGCCTTGTTATACCGATAAAAACTAGCAGGATCTTATTAAAGGGGACAAGACATTTGTCACATTTATTGTAAATACCAAAATAAAAGATAACAGCAAACAACGTTGTTTGGCTACTTATTCCTATGATTACTTATATATATATTATCGTTATATATTTATATATATATATATAGATTATATATTCATCATTCACACAATCATTTATACAAGTTCTGTTATGGATTATATAGTTACCAGCCTAAGTTGCTTGTGACAGAATACTTGCCAGGTCCCTGTACACAAGAGTGGAGCCGAGTCCGGGTCAGGTGCCTTGATGCTCCTGGAGGCTGGCAGCAGAACCATAGACTCAAAGTCCTCAGTCTTCGGAGTCCAGTTTTTATAGGGATTTTTCCCTATGTTAGTTCATGGGAGTTGTTTCATTCTGCTGTTGCCAGATTAATCAGCAGGTCGCTGGCTCTATTCTGTCAGATGTTTTTTAGGTGCTTGGATTGGTCGTTCTGCTGCTGCAAATCAATTAGCAGGTGTCTGGCTCCACTTCTGTCAGATATTTGTTAGTGTGTTGGGGTGGATCCCAGTTCGCCCTCTGAGGGTCACCTGGTTGATTCCACTTGACGCCTTCTTCGGCGGACACTGAATTTTCAGGCTGGTAACTCCCTAACCATTCATTCATCATTTAAACTAGGCACTCATTACATACACTCTTTATCTTAATTACATTTATTTCACTATCTCTTTACCTTTTGGGGTGTGAGACTCCCTGTCTTTTAACAATTAAAGAAGAACATAAAGTGAGATATAAAAATGAATTTACAGAGGTGGAGGTCTCTATTTGTAGTGATTACAAAGTGTCACTTAGAGAAGGCACTTAGAGTCAATTAACTTTAACAAAAGTTTTATAC
This sequence comes from Chelonoidis abingdonii, assembly GCF_003597395.2. Classification (NCBI taxonomy): domain Eukaryota; kingdom Metazoa; phylum Chordata; order Testudines; family Testudinidae; genus Chelonoidis; species Chelonoidis abingdonii. The sequence goes on from NC_133770.1 coordinate 229,940,343, forward strand.
AAAGTATTTCTGTGAGCAGGCTTCACCAGACACAGTGGTGCGCTTGCAGGTTAGAGGCTAAATCTGGGGAATCACATTTATTTCTAATATAAACCTTTAGTTATAAAGTATTAATTAACATTAAATCATTTCTAACAATAAATCATTTTTCATATAAACCATGTCTAATGTAAACCTTCTTTAGTATCCCTACAGCCTGACCTTTACATTCTGGCTTCATTGAATTATACTCCCTTCCCTTAAGCCTATATCAAATGCTATCGTTCCAATTCTCCTTTCACTGGCACCAATTTTACACAATTATACTTCCATGCAGTTGCGTCTTATTTACAGGGTTTCAGTGAGAAGCGACTGAAGATCTTGGGCCAAATTCTGAGCAGGCACAACTCAGCATAGCAGATCATTTTGAAGTGACACATAAAGGAGCTTTATAAAGCTAGTCATAAATCTATACAAATATAATATTTCTATTGGCACCATTTGACTTATTTTGGTCCACTGAAATTCCAGAGGTCCTAATAGTAAATAGATAGCATAATAAGAAATACTTTGGACTTCTGTAATACTTCTAATGTGAGGAACCTAAAGCACTTTACAAACTGTAAAGCCAAGCCCCTGGGAGGTAGGTAATTTTACAATGAGGAAAATATAAAGCAGGCAGATTAAATAACTTCCCCAAAGTCAATACAGCAAAGCCTCAGTCCTGCAGTTTGCAGAATGCCTTCCTGGGGCCACATTTGGGTCAACAGGGCTCCATATAGGCACAGCAAATTGCTATGCACAGTTGTTTGCAAGATTGGATGCCAAGTCAGCAATAAAATCAGTCAAAATGCTCACGCCCAGAACCACGCTTCCTCCCTGCTGAGGCTGTATTATCTGTGGGTAGTAGTTTGAGATCCGGGGAGCTGATACATTTGTAAATCCTAGAGATCAGACGTTTCCATAAGTCAATTATTATTTTCAGAAGAGAGTTTCACACAAGCTGTGGGAGTCCTTCCTGTTCTTCAGTATTAATTGTAACAAAGTATCTCACTCATCATTAAGAAAAATGCACTTTGGTATCCAAAGCTTCTCTTTAAGCACCTGAGTAACATCATCCTATTTGAAGTTAAACAAGTTTTTTCTTCTTTATAGGCCTCACCCTCATTTCCTTCAGGTTTTTTTTTAAATAGCTCCTCAACCCAGTTGAGGGGGAAAGAAGAAAGATTCACACTTACAAATACCGCCCATTCAAGGTCACCTTGTTTTGTAGCATAGTAATAATTATCTGAGGTTGAGATAGGGTCAAATCCTCAGCTAGTGTTAATTGCCATAGATCCACTAAATAGCATTTTCTTCTCTCTCCCCCCCTCTTTACACTCATGGTACCTAATTCCTTATACTAGTAAGTAATTGTTTACAGCGGGCAAATACAAAATGCACTGATACTCCAACTCTTGTGTTGGAGTTTTCGAGGGAATCTGTGGAAGTTAAGCAATCAGTTCTCTAGAGTTTGTTTGAAAATCCCAGTAGAAATTACTTATCTTATAGTGGTCCAATTCAATACCTACATATGCTTCCAGCAAACTGCAATTGGTCTCTTATGATATTTTAAATCTCTAGGAGTCATTGACTTCCTCCACTCAAGACAACCTTCATTTACTAACTTAGTATGAATGCACATAAATTGCTGATCAGTAAAATGCCCTTAGTATTCTGACTCACTTTTTGGGGAGCTTGAACAACACTTCCATCCTTCTCAAACTACTCAGGCTAAATCAGTTTTAACACTATAATGCCAGAGGTCTTCTTTTTTTTTGTTTGTTTTTGTTTTCCTTCTCCTCTCTCTCTCTCTCTCTCTCTCTCTCTCAAAGTAAATATACTGAGTAGAGAGAAACTGGAATTTACTGACTCTATTCTGTCCCACTCCAATTTGAGAGAAAGCCTCTTTTGTTAGCAACAGCCTGTGACTGGATGGCTATCGGTATTTCTAGCAGCCAATAACAAATATCAATTCCATCAATTACTGGTTTGATTATGAAAATTGAAACAGCTTCAGGTTTCAGTGGCAGGTAGCAGCTTCTTTTTTTTTTTTTTTTAAAACACATACACACACACAGGTACTGAAAAACTTAGTGGTGTGCAAATCATTTTTGACCACTGCCTTCTCTTATTTTTCTCAAGAATTGTCTCTTCTTGCATGATACTTATGTTATAAGCTACTACTACCCATTATTCACTTAAATAAGTAAAAATTAAGTTGTGCATTTTAAAATATCATTAAGCTATGGGTATTTTCTCCTTTTACTGCATTTTATAAAAGGGTGGGAAGATGAGGAGCGTCTATTGCAGGTGAGGGGAAATTATTGTCTGAACAGAGGTACAAGATTATTGGGGAAGAAGTGAGTAGGACGTCACTGTGCTGTGACCAAGCAGAGGACCTTCCCATCTGCTTTACAAGACAGCCCATATTTCTCGATCTGGGTCCAAATGTAGCACTCTACTGGTGTGTGACTTTATTACCAAACAAATGAACAAGGAAACATAATTCAGTCCAGTCCAAGAATGTTCTCTAAACGTGGCTGCTTCTAGAGCTGCCTCCCCACTATATCCTGTCTGCCTCAGACCCAAGATCTGTCAGCCGCTCATCACAGGACAGAAGAAGCAGGATCAAATGGGCTATGTTCAGAAGCTTCCCAGTGCTAAAGGCCTACGCTGAACCAATGCTGTATCTGTGTGAACAACCCACCATTTTGTTTATATCCAGTTCATGTAATTTTTATTCCAAATCAAAGTTGCAGGAGCCCAGATGAGTATTTGCATATGTTATAGCTCAAATAGAAGTTATGGGCTTGAAGCAGAAGTTACTGTGAACCTTCTTTGAAATTAGTGGTCTGTGTCATGCTGGAGGTCAGTCTAGATCAACATAATGGAACATTCTGGCTTAACACTAAAATTCATAGGGTTTTTTTTTTTTTTAATTTGTGGAAAAAAAAATTCAGTGGTTTCAGGACTCTTTTGGAGCCCCAAAACTGTATGGATAGCCCAAAAGCTAGACTCCATTGGATCAGTAGAACATGAAGCTGTATATACCTCACATGGTGTCCTGCTGTGTTCCGAAGCTAATCCAATGACATATGCCTCTATGGACCTGATATGATCAATATCTTATATTGTCAGCTTGAATTAGGACTCAAAACTCACAACAAGAATCAAAAATATTTCTTCACCACTATTCAACTAGCTCTATTAATGAGCCATTGGGCCAAATTCATTGCTGATGTAAGAGAGAACAATACCACTGGCTTATGCCAGGTTAATTATCCACTGTGTCTAATGTGAGTCATATTATTTTTAAAAACCATGTATGACTAACAGCTTTAATCTTTAGCAGCAGTTCCTAAATAAAAGTTGTACATTAATATTGAACATTATAGGCCAAATGAATCCCTAGTGTAACTCAATTGAGTTAATGGAATTATACCAGGTATGAATTTGGTCTAACACTGTATCTTTTAAAAATCCTTCTTTAATATGTGCTGCATGTGACACAGTCAAATAATTTAAATTACTTTCTCTCTTCACTAAAGGGTGCTCTCCTAGGACTTCAGGCTTTTACACTCTATGGGTTTAATCCTTCACTTGAAAATGAATGACATTTTACCCTGCCCTCTAGGTGTGCTGAAAGTAAGGTCAATACACTGTGATTTTAAATTACTGAATGATTTTATATAAGCAAAATCAAGTTAAATCTGCCAGCTATATCACAAACTTCACTTATGCATTACTTTTTAGCTAACACCTTATCTAGCCTTGAAATAAAACAGTAACAGAGATAATTTTATGAGCTGAAAGAAAAAGTATAATATCCCAATCTGCTATTATATCAGAAATCAGAAGAATGAGCACATCTAAATATGTCTAGATATTTAGAACAAGGCGTTTTTGTGCTTAAATGGATCACAGTCCTTCCACTCCCTCCCTCAATAATTTTCACCCACTTGTGCAGAACTTCTGTTGCAGAAATCATTGCTCCACCCAACGACTGACTGAGATTAATAAAATGGTGGTTTTTATTAGGCCATAGGAATGGCAAATACTGAGTGACAACAAGAATCCCTTTTCCCTGCCTGAAATGGAGAATGAGAAACCAAGAATACTGTGATCCCCCATATGGCCTTGCAGAGCTTACTCTACGAGAAAGACTGAGAAGAACTATTGTTGTGATGAGGGCCACTCTACTGGTAAAAGAGACTGGTGAGAGTCAGCAAGTCTCAGGAAAAAGCCACCAGGAGAAGAAGGGATACAGAGACTAGGAGAGATGTGGCAGTGGAAGAGAATGGGGCGGCTAGAGTTGGATAAGAATATGGGCAGGGAAGACTGGGGGGGAAAGAGAGGGAAAGCATGAAGGAGTGAGAATCAATGAAAGTAGATCTAAAAAACGTGGTATCTCCATACTTTATAGCAGTGGTTCTCAACCCGTGGGCTGCTTGCAGCCCAATCAGCACACAGCTGCGGCCCACGTGACACGCTTAGGACCATACAGGTAGTATATATATTGTGTGGATGCAGCCCACATAACACAGGGGGGATGGATAGCTCAGTGGTTTAAGCATTGGCCTGCTAAACCCAGAGTTGTGAGTTCAATCCTTGAGGGGACCATTTGGGGATTGGTCCTGCTTTGAGCAGGGGGTTGGACTAGATGATCTCCTGAGTCCCTTCCAACTCTAATAAGCTGTGATTCTCAGAGAGCTGTATATATGTCCCACAATGGCAAACAGGTTGAGAACCACTGCCTTATAGTAAGTGCTGTCTCTCTCTGTTTGCCAGAAGCTGGGAATGGGCAACAGAGGATAAATCACTTGATGATTACCTGTCCTGTTCATTCCCTCTGGGGCACCTGGCATTGGCCACTGTTTAAAGACAGGATACTGGGCTAGATGGATCTTTGGTATGACCCAGTATGGCCATCCTTATGTTCTCTGTTTGAATACACACTAAAAGGTCTGTTGATCTCAGTAAAACATTCTTCTCAGAAACAGAAAGGTGCAGCTTTGACAGCATTAACTGACCTGTTCCATGTACAAGAACCCATCACCTTCTCAAGGCAGTCAGCCCCTTTTTATCTCTTTCTGCACTATTTCAATACCAGCAAATAAGACACAATCTACAAAAGAAATCTTCTTTTAACTAAGTGATGGTAATGTTTCTGTAGAGAATTCTTTTCAGAACATATTTCTGCTACAGCAGGCTAGCTATATCTTTATAAAATGCTCTTGAAGCTGGATTTCAAAAAGATTAAAGAACAACATATGCTTGATTAGGAAACAGAACAGGCTCACTCTGTAAAGGAAGGATCCTGTTTCATAGTTTTAAATGTTTCCATTTAAACAGGATTTTATTTTACTCCCCTCAGAGCAGCCTGTTATCACTAATAACATTCTAATCATCCAAGATGGAGAATTAATAAGGACACCTCTGTACCATTTTTATTCTCCTCCTTTGACTTCCTTTGGAAAGAAGATTTCAGAATCTACATAGAGAACTATTCATTTGCCGGATTTACCATTTTCTATTTTTAATGATACCTTTATTTTAGACTTGTTCATCACAATAAATTAATAGGCATTCCCCTTTCATTTGCTAAATAATGTATCACTCTCTCTGGCACAGCAAGTCAGGAAACCTAGGTTCTGTTCTTGCCTGTGACCTGCAGTGTGAGCTTGGCTAAATTAGTCACTATGCCTCTGTTCCCCACTCTCCCTCCCTTTGTCAGAGACTGTAGGCAGGGCCAGGAATTGTCTCTCCTTGGGTGGAGCCCCATCATTCTAGGCACTGTATGATCTCAATTAGGGCCTTTAAGGTTATGAGTATACAGAAAAGAAAAACCCAGCTTGGGTTTGCAGAGCTTGGGCTGCAGGGCTGTCTCATTGCTGTGTAGACTTCTGGGTTTGGACTGGAGACTGAGCTCTGGGACCCTGTGATCGGGGGAGCTGAGTAGCACATACCACCTCCTCAGCCACCCCAAAACCTGAATGGCACATATAAAAAGCTCAGGTTCCTCAGGAAGAAACACACTTTTCCCATGAGTCAGCTTGGGGGGTCTCAGGAGGGGAGCCACGATGCGGCATGGCTGGGGGAGGGGGGGCTCCAGCCAGACAGCCTGGGAGCCTCTGACTGGTGGGGGGGGCTAGCCTCCCCAAAGAGGGGCTCCATCCACTGCCACTGATGAGAGGTCCCAGCTACCAGTGTATATCCACAAATGGCGGATTGTATCTCAACTCCTTGGCATCCCTTTTCCCTCCCCGTCACCGTCCCACCACGTAGAGTTCAAAATGGCAACTGGGAATTGCAATCAGTAAAAAATACCTTTAAAGAGTATTTTTACTTAAAAGGCACACATTTTGGCTAAAGCCATTTCTGTTTCTTAAAAATAATAACTGTACATTGCCAGGCCTCTACGTCTGCCATTCTGTAACCACTTAGCAGTTTATGGAGCTGCTTGTAAAAAGTGAACACATTATGTGTGTTTGGGAAACTGTGTTCCATTTCCAAATCTAGTCTATTTCAGTTAAAGGTAGTCCCTGCTGTGCCTGGGTGACAACATTGTTTCTCCTAATGACTGGGGTGTCAATTTTTGTCCAAAAATGTGCCAGGAGAGGGAGGAGGAAGGCTGTGGAGTTCTGCATGTTTTCATGCCACCATAACAGAGTAAGCCATGTGTCAACTAACACAGTATGCAATTAATTCCTTCATGGATTCCGACCCAATCAAGCTTGCTGATAGCCGCAAACTTTCTGATGCAGGATAGGTAGTCACATTGCAGGGAAAGGCCTAGTTTAGCTGACTAGCCCACTCCACTAAGAGATGTGCTGTTCAGTCACTATATGTTTCAATACTTTGGCTGCATACACTGCAGATTTCCCACCAGCAGCTTGGAATAACATGTCCCTTTACCAATAAGGCATCATCAGAACAGTTACATCCTCCAAAGTGTGAAAGGCCTGAAATGATAGAAAAAGCACTTGGTTGCAAGACCATTTGCAATCTCCCACCTCCCCCACCCACCCTCAGCAGCCCAAGTAGTTATGCAATTTTTATAAAACAGAAAAAGCTTGGAATTTGAAACTTACCATTGTCTCTGCACTTCTGCAGCTGTGATTAACCAGGCTGTGTCCAGAGACACACTGAACCATCGCTTTCACCATATATTTTGGTTCAGTTTTGAAATGTAACATTTTGAGTCCTTGAGATTCCACAAGAACTAATTTTGTGCTCCTCCGTGGAGCTACTTCAGACATTAACCCTCTCTTTTTTGTCCTATTTCAGACCCCTTGACTTCTGCTGGCTACTGTGCATCCAGAATTCGAACCTTGCCCAATGTATCTTCATGGACTGTTCCAAGCAGAAGCATTTCTGTGATGAAGTTATGTTTGAAGTTCTTAAGAGAGCTGACAAGCAGGTCCAGATCCAGAAGCAGAGGGGCATAAGACAGGTGCAGTGGCATGCTGAGTGGCAGAAGGAAAGGCAGAGGCTTTCAGCAAGGTAGCAAACACTTGCAATGTAGTTCCTGGAACAAGAATTGTGTCCAAGGGAGCTAGACAGAGCTCAATAGAGAGAACTGTTTGAGCAACTCATCTCCATCATGGCTGGTAGAATACCAGTTCTTGCTGCCTCTCCCATACCACGGCCTGATCCCCCTGAAACATACCCTCGGTCCAGAAGTAGCTTGGACAACTCCATGTCAGCCAGCCTGTGCATTCATGCCCCATGAGCAGCTGAGCAGAGCAACCAAACCCCATGAAGCCTTCCTTCTTACACTCTTCTCCTGACTTTCACACCCTTCTTTCTAGTGCCAGCTGAGCAGAAAATGGGACAAAAAGAACATGGGGCCAGGGGATGTGCAGCAGTAAGAGGGAGGGTTGTCTCATCTTTAAACTGTTTCCTGCACTTTTTGTAGTTTGTTTTGGGGTGCTGTAATGGCAGCTGGCCTGACTGTTGTACTGTTTTGACACGTTTACAAATAAAGCTTTTATGTCATCAAGAAAAAATCTATTGCTTTCCACTGCATCACATTATACAATGATGATTTGAGATAATACAGCTGAAAACATGATCAGGAACAATTAAGCAAACGCTATTCCTCTATGCAGTTAGGTACAGCAATACACACTTCAGTAACTTCCTTATATGAACTCATACTGTGATTCACTTCCCTTTCCCCATTCATTATGTATCCTGTCATTCATAAGTACACTGCCAGGCAATCAAGACCACACTCCTCCCAAGCACCAGACCCCCCTCTGTCAATTAGCCCTTTTCTCCCCTCACAAGCACATTCTTACAGGTGCTATTCCCCCTCTTCCCTTGCACCAAGACATTAATAATTGAGAGAAACGGAATCTGTGCATTTTCAAAGGACCTGCTTCCAAAGATTCTAAATCCTGCAGCTTCCATTGACTTTAGATGCTCAGCAGCTTTTGGAATCAGGCTTCATCTTTGTAATCCCAGGAGACTGTGACATGACTCAAATTGTGGAATGTAGTTATGATAAAAATCAGTGTAATTATATGTCTGGAATATCAGAATTCAGTTTATTACAGGCTGTAAGATTCATCAGTGCAAAATTAGCCTTCTGTATTTGTTCTGGTGTAAGAGATTTTTTGATTTATCCCAACCTACAGGATTAAAGGTCATACAGTATTGTGCTTCCAATAATTCAGTCGCTAGAACCGAAATCACAAAATCTATTTCACACAGTGTAATAAATCCTGTGTCTGGTCACCAGTCTGTAGTTCTACAATGTATGTTTTATAGCCCAACAGTGGTGTTTTGGCACTAGGCCTGAATCCCAGAAAGATATCAGTGTGAGGGCAGAAACAGCTGGGCTAAACACTCTAGGCTGAATACTGAGCTGCAACACTCTGGCGGCAGAGGTGGCACAGCCGTCTCTAGGCCTCCACAAAACCTTATGCCCTGGTGTAATTTAGAGCAACCTAAAGACTCCTCCAAATTGTCCAAGATACAGCAGCCCCTATGAACCACTCTGATCCTATCTTTTTGTCCTTCATATGCACACTATTCCAAGAGGGGAGGAGTGCATGGTGTAAAGCCAACTGTTCCAGCTTTATGCCATCAAAGGATTCCCTGCACCGGGGAAACCTGGGCTGCCTGATTAAAATAGCTTTAAGTTGTGCTACTGGAGCACCATAAAGGGCCCTTTGTGAGGTCTGAGGATCTGGACTTAAATCCAAATTCATTGTGGAAAATTTAGAGGGCACACATTATTACTGTGCATAGCTCTCAAAATTGTACATTATCTAGTTGTGGTACTGTGCTCTAATAGATACATGTTGACTTTACCATAAAATATAGAGAGAAATGCTCCTTTAAAGGACTTTTCCTACACTGTGTACACGTAAAGTAAGATTATTCTTAATCCATTAACATTGCTTGAAGTATTTTTTTTGTTTGTTTAATGTATATTTTACATAGTTTGAGTAGGAAAAAATAATAGATATGCAATTGGGTTTGGAGAAGTCTATACGTTTGTCTTAAAAATCTTCTGAATTGACTCCACAACATTTTGGAGAATAGAATTGTCTGGGACAGGGTTTTTTCCACATTTGCTTTGTCTTTCTGTAGCTGCATCTGCGGCTGCCCTGAGGGACCAATAATAATATTAGCCTGATGGCCCATAACTAGTCAGGTTTTCTGAATAACCCGTTGCCATTGATCTTAAGCTTTTGATAAGATGCTGTGCAAATCTCAAGGTCAGTCAACTGTTTAACCTTTGATACTACTGACTGCGGAGACCTTACAAGCAACACAGGAACCTAATAAAAAGTAGTGATCAGCAATAAATTGTCATATTCGTTAATGACAGAAGCCATATCTTTTTTTCACACTACCACTAAAACACCACCAGGGTAGCAAAGGTAAAGAGCTAAGGATGACACCCAAGATGTCAATGGAGAAAAATAATCATTCATCAATATTCATATAAACAACCTGCATGATTTATCATAGTTTAAGTCATATGGAAAGTTTGCCAGTATCTCAGGTAAGTAACATAACATCTGATATTAACCACCTTTAAAATATTTTTAATCTATTGTGTGATACAGTAATGATCTAATTCAATATTCAAAAGATCAAAAAGTTTACGAAGTCCCCATTTAGTTATTCAATCCAAAATCTAATTAATGACTGTTTAATGATTTCAAGAAACTTCACTTTTTCTTATCTGTCAACCTCTTTGAAAAGCTTTTCCTGCTCACCCTGCTGTCTATATTAGGCCTTTACATCATGAAGTAGTTACAAGGCAAATAACCGATGTTAATTGGAATGTTCTTTAGTTATAAAAAGAAACTGTATAAAAATTAAATCTGTTACAGAGTAAAAGATAAGAATGTCAAATTAACATCTCTCACAGACACAGTACCCGCTACCTAAAATAACTAGAGCTGGTCAGGAATTTTTCAGTTATGTTTTGTTAGACAAAGTTTATTTGACAAAACAAACTTTTCATGGAAATGGATTGTATGAGTGCCTTAACCACTTCACTATAGACCCAGTCTATGGCCCAAAGATTTATTTATACAAAGTGAAACAGATTCAATAGTGGAGACTAACAGAGCCCACCTCTATAACTTGGTGGTCAGGGTACCCACCTGAGATGTCAGCTAAGCAGAGACTTGAATCTGAGTGTCCTACTTTCCAGCTGAGTGCCCTAATCACTGGACTATCGGCTATCTTGGGGTGGTTAAGTGTTGCCATTTTGAATGGCCCCCGTGTCATTCTGAAGTGGAATGGAAACAAATATGAACACACTAAATTTTTCATGAAGTAGAATTCTTGTTTCCTGGCCTAGGAATAACTACATTTTCTGAGACCTGAAGAAGAGCTACACCAATAGAAGTTGGTCCAAGAAAAGATATTACTGCACTCACCTCATGTCTCTAATATTCTGGGACTGACATGGCTACAGCAACACTGAATACATTCTCACAGGCACTCTGACATGCCATGATTTTGTAGCATTCCTCAATATACCACTCCAGAACAAGGCACTTTCAGAAAGAGCAATGATTGGATGTTGGGACAAGACAGAGGAAGACACTGCTTCTTCAGGGCTCATAATGTCATTACTTTATAGGCTGGTTGTCACATGATGAACCTGCTGCCTAAATTATACCCTCCCTGGCACAGGAGTGATGGGTACTATATACAGTTCTGGGACCCACAAGTCATGCAAGAGGCAGACATTTTTAGGATCTCTATTGCCCCTTGGAAGGGATAGCTAATACTATATGCTAATTCCTAAGCATATACAACAGAAATCCTTCTCAATACCAGCTAATCAGCATTTCCAGCACTGTCTTTCTTGGAAGTGATGCTCCCAGGGATAGTAGGGGTACGGGCAGTATTTATACTAATGATGCTCAAAAAACCTTCTAGATACCAACCTGTAGACTTCTTTACCAAGTCCAAGTGCCAAGCGTGGACTTTTTTCATAGCTAGTTCAACTCATCTTTAAGGACCCAGTTTTGTATGTGAGAGCGCTCAGGGAAGAACTGTCGCCTGGTCTACACTACGCTTTTATACCGAATTTAGCAGCGTTAAACCGATTTTACGCTGTACCCATCCACACAAAGAAGCCCTTTATATCGATATAAAGGGCTCTTAAAACCGATTTCTGTACTCCTCCCCGACAAGAGGAGTAGCGCTGAAATCGGTATTGCCATGTTGGATTAGGATTAGTGTGGCCGCAATTCGACGGTATTGGCCTCCGGGAGCTATCCCACAGTGCACCATTGTGACCACTCTGGAAAGCCATCTGAACTCGGATGCACTGGCCAGGTAGACAGGAAAAGCCCCGCAAACTTTTGAATTTCATTTCCTGTTTAGCTAGCGTGAAGAGTTCACCAGCACAGGTGACCACGCAGAGCTCATCAGCACAGGTAACAATGCAGTTTCCTGAGAATCGAAAAAGAGCTCCAGCATGGACCGCACGGGAGGTACTGGATCTGATTGCTATATGGGGAGAGGATTCCGTGCTAACAGAACTCTGTTCCAAAAGACTAAATGAAAAAACATTTGAAAAAATTTCCAAGGCCATGATGCAGAGAGGCCACACCAGGGACTCAGTACAGTGCCGTGTGAAAGTCAAGGAGCTCAAACAAGCCTACCAGAAAACCAAAGAAGCAAACAGAAAGTCCGGAGGAGGGCCGAAAACTTGCCGCTTCTATGTTGAGCTCCATGCAATTCTAGGGGGGTCCGCCACCACTACCCCACCCCTGTCTGTGGATTCCGAGGTGGGGGTGGTGATCACAGCCATGACTGAGGATTCTGCGGACAGGGAAGATGAGGAGGAGGAAGAGGAGGACCAGCTTGTAGAGAGCACACAGCACTCCGTTCTCCCCAACAGCCACGAGCTTTTTCTCACTCTGACGGAATTATCCTCCCAGTCCTTCCAAGCCACTATCCTAGACAATGAAGCTATGGAAGGGACCTCTGGTGAGTGTACCTTATAAATATAAGAGATGGTTTAAAAGCAAGCATTTTTTAAATGATTAAACTTGCCTTGAGGACTTGGGATGCATTCGCAGCCAGTATAGTTACTGGAAAAGTCTGTTAACATGTCTGGGGATGGAGGGGAAATCCTCCAGGGACATCTCCATGAAGCTTTCCTGGAGGTACTCCAAAAGCCTTTGCAGAAGGTTTCTGGGCAGCGCTGCTTTATTCCGTCCTCTGTGGTAGGACACTTGACCACGCCATGCTTGTAGCAAGTAATCTGGTATCATTGCATGACAAAGCCTAGCTGCGTATGGTCCGAGTGATTGCTGGCACTCAAGCAAAATCCGTTCTTTATCTCATTGTGTTATCCTCAGGAGAGTGATATCGTTCATGGTAACCTGGTTGAAATTCAGGAATTTAATTAAGGGGACAGAGATGGCCATTCCTACTGGGCTGTTTGCCTGTGGCCTAAAAGAAATCCTTCTCTGCAGGTAGCCAAGCGGGGGGAAGCGGGGGCCATTGGCGCTGAGCTTTTCCACGTTTGGCTAGCAGGGATCTTCCCTGCTACCAGCCACATGGTTGGCGGGGGGGAATGGGGTGTTCAGCACTGATTTTCCATGATACCAGCCATGAGGTGGTTTCTGCTGCTGCATCTTAACAGGAAAGAAGCAGCACTCAACAGGCTTTGCTTGCTATTTGGGAAAGGAGGGTGCTGGATAGCTGAAGGCTGCAGAAGACGAAAGACAATGGCTTACCATGGCCACATGCAAGCCGAATTCTGCTGCCCGGATCTGCGTCTGTGATCTCTAACACCAGAGCCGCAGGCACTCAATATTAAGATGCAAAATGCTATCTTGTAGTGAAAACACGTGCTATGTAAGGTGAATAGTGTTGTTCACCGTGAAAGAGTATGACCAATGTTCTCTAAAATGTATCTTTTTAAATACTCCTCTCCTTTTTCCCTCCCTCATGCAGCTGCAAATTTTTCAAGCCTCCCTGCTCCGTCCCAAAGGCTATCTCAGATAAGGCGGCAGAAAAAAAAGACACGAGAAGAAATGTTTTTGGAAATCATGGAAGTGACCCGCAATGAAAGAGATCATCTGAATGAGTGGAAGGATGTGGTAGCAAAGTACAGGAAAGATTCCAGTGACCGTGAGGACAGGAAGAACCAACGTGAGGACAGGAGGGACGCTCAAGATGAGAGGAGAGATGCTCGAGATGAGAGATGGTGGCAGGAAGATCAGCAGTGGTGGGATGCAACTCTGGGGCTGCTGCGTGATCAAACTGACATGCTCCGGCATATGGTGGAGCTTCAGAAATGGCAGCAGGAACACAGAGTGCTGCTGTAGCCCCTGTATAACCACCCTCCCCCCTCACCATGTTCTTTAGCCTCCTCACCTGCCAGACGAGTAAGAACTCATGGAGGTAGGCTCCATGCACCCGCCCACTCCATCCCAGTGGACAACCCAACAAAGCTGTCATTATTATGAAATTTTTAGTGGCCATTTCCTTCCCTACTATCCTTCTCCCAAACCCCACCTGGGCTACTGTCATTTTTCTCTCTTTTTATAATTAAGTAATTAAGAATACTGATTTTTAAACGAGAGTGACTTTATTTCCTTAGAACAAGCTGTAATGAAGGGAGGGTGTGTGGTTGGCTTACAAGGGAAATGAGTCAATCAAGGGGGAGAGGAGTTCATCAAGGAGAAACAAAAACACAGTCACACTGTACCCTGGCCAGTGATGAAAAGTGGTTTTTAAAGCTTCTGTAATGTGCACCGCTTCCTGGTGTCCTTCTAAATCACCTGGTGTCTGGCTTGTGCGTTAATCAGCGGCCAGGTGACCTTGCCTCAGCCTCCCACCCCACCATAAAGGTCTTCCCCCTTACTTGTGAAGCACACAGCAAGCAGCAATAACAATGGGGACATCGTTTGGCTGAGGTCTGCCGGAGTCAGTAATGTGCGCCAGCGCGCCTTTAAAACGGCCAACTGCACATTTCTCACCATTCTGCACTTGCTCAGCCTGTTAGTTGAACAGCTCCCGACCACTGTCCAGGCTGCCTGTGTATGGCTTCATGAGCCATGGCATCAAGGGGTAGGCTGGGTCCCCCAGGATAACTACAGGCATTTCCATATCCCCAACTATTATTTTCTGATCTGGGAAGTAATTCCCTTGCTGCAGCTGTTTAAACAGAGTAGTGTTCCTGAAGATGCGAGCGTCATGAACCCTTCCCAGCCATCCCATGTGGATTTTGGTGAAACGTCCCTTGTAATCCACCAATGCTTGCAGCACCATGGAAAAGTATCCCTTGCGGTTTTGTGTAGTGGGTGCCCTGGTGCTCCGGTGCCAAGATAGATGGAACCCATATCCCTGTCGCCCCACCACAGTTAGGGAATCCCATTGCAGCAAAGCCATCCACTATGACCTAAGCACATTTCCCAGAGTCACAACCTTTCGTAGCAGCAGCGTAGTGATTACTTTGGCTACTTGCATCACAGCAGCCCCCACAGTAGATTTTCCCACTCCAAATTGATTCCCAACTGACCAGTCGCTGTCTGGTGTAGCAAGCTTCCAGAGGGCTATTGCCACTCGCCTTTCAACTGTGAGGGCTGTTCTCATCTTGGTATTCTGGCGCTTCAGGGCAGGGGAAAGCAAGTCACAAAGTTCCATGAAAGTGCCCTTACGCATGCGAAAGTTTCGCAGCCACTGGGAATCGTCCCACACCTGCAACACTATGTGGTCCCGTCAGTCTGTGTTTGTTTCCCGGGCCCAAAATCAGCGTTCAATGGCTAGAACCTGCCCCATTACCAGCAGGGGCCCGCAGCTTGACAGAATTCTGTGTCCATGTCCTCATCACTCTTGTTGCTGCTCTGCCGTCGCCGCTGCCTCCTCTCCTGGCTTTGCAGGTCCCAGTTCAGCATTGACTGCACGAGAATGCTCGAGGTGTTTAAAACGTCCATGATTGCTGTCTTGAACTCAGCAGCGTCCATGCTTGCTGTGGAATGGCGTCTGCACAGTTCACCCAGGAAAAAAGGGGCGAAACAGTTGGCTGCTGCTGCTTTCACGGAGGGAGGGTGTACCCAGAAGCACCAGCGACAATGTTTTTTGCCCCATCGGGCACTGGGATCTCAACCCAGCATTCCAATGGGCGGGGGAGACTGTAGGAACTATGGGATAGCTACCCACAGTGCAATGCTCAGGAAATTTACGCTAGCCTCGGTACATGGACGCACACCGCCGAATTAATGTGCTCAGTATGGCCGCGTGCACTCGACTTTATACAATCTGTTTTAAAAAACCGGTTTCTGTAAAATTGGAATAATCCCGTAGTGTAGACATACCCACATGTGTCTCTTGGAGGCACAGTGCTTCCCAGTGCTCCTACTGGGCCAGTACAGCTCCACTAAGTCATAGTCACAATATGTACATCAGTGATAACCAAACAACATCCACACTTCTGTGAACTTAAAACTATATTTCAGGGATTCCTGTCCCTTAAAAGAACCAAAAGGATAAAAGAACTATTAAATCGGTAGCCTTAATCCTGGCCAGGAAATCATACTAGTGAGAGCATAAGCAAATTTAACAACTACGTGGATTGCAGAAGCATCTAAAGTCAGCAGTGCCTTTGTGCTAGGCTCTGTACGGAGATGAAGGCATTCTCTCTTCCCCAAAGAGTTTAGTGTCTAATTGTAAGATAAGAGGTCACAGATGGTTACAGACAGATGAGACACCACATTTTAATAAGTCAAGATTATATAACAGGGATTGGCAACCTTTGGCATGCAGCCCATCAGGGAAATCTGCTGGGAGGCCGGGACAGTTTGTTTACCTGCAGAGTCCACAGGTTCAGTCAATTGCAGTTCCCATTGCCCGCGATTCACCGTTCCAGGCCAATGGGGGCTGCGGGAAGTGGCATAGGCCGAGGGATGTGCTGGCCGCCACTGCAGGTAAACAAATTGTACCAGCCTGCCAGCAGATTTCCCTGATGGGCCACATGCCAAAGATTGCCAATCCCTGTTATATAATATGCTGCTGTTGAGTTTAGGAGATTTAAACGACCATCTAGTACAGGTTTCTTGTGCTATTGTGCCACTTTTACAAAAACAAAGGATTTGATTTTAACTCGTTGTTCTCCTATGTCTCACTCCTCGCAGAGGTGATCGGAGGTGCCAATTATACAACTTAAAATAGTCGGGTCTCTATTTAAAATAGCATAATTCTACTTCCTTATCTCCTTCACTAGCTGCCAGTCTCACATCAAGAATAACTGAGGACTCAAATGAACTAGATATGACAGCAATGAGAAGAACCACACCTTCTGTCTTCTAATAGAGACACAAAGGCCAGGTTGAAAGCAGATGTAAATGAGAGCAGCTGCATTCTGAACTTGGCCCATATAACTTGAGTGTCTGGAAAATTTCTTGATGGAGGGACAGCTTCAGCTGTGATCAGAAAAAAATCTCATCTATGACAGAATAATTGCTTGTGCAGAAGAATTACAATTGATAACTAGAAAACAGAAGACATTTTATATTACAATAGTTTTCTCATAAAATGCCTCATTTTATGCTTCCTTGACATAAGTAAAGAAAACTATTCCTTAAATGCATTTCTGTGAGCAAAGGGCCATAGTAGTCATTGTCAGAAGGAATCGCTAGAAAAGCTGGATATGAGTGATGGAACGGTCTGAGTTCTGAAAGATCAGTTTATTAGTGATATATTTTAAAAAAAAATAATAATTTGTATATCCTACAGGAAAAGCAACCCCAGAGCAATAGGAATCAGAAGTAGATACTTTGGGAAAGGAAAAAAAGGTGGCTATACGAAGAATGATGCCAAAACTAAAAGATGAGAGGATCAAGAAAGGGAAGTGAAAATCTGTCTTCAGAATCCATTTCATCTATCACTTTTATAGTTGAACTGTGACCCTGATCCTGCAACACATAGTGAGCTGGCAAGTGCCTGTAACTGCACAAAGCACTATTCAAGTCAATGGTATGATGTGTACAAGATGTTACAGGATCAAGGCCTTAAACTTTCCTCACAATTTTTTCCTTTTTGAGAAATACAGCTCTTTTCATAAGTACTAGAGATAGTTATATTGTTCTGAGGGAAAATGTTCTACACAAAAGATACATTATTTGTGGTAAAGCAGCCATTCTGATGAAAAACACAATTCAATCCCATGGAAAATTCAAAACAAAAACATTTTTTTCAAAATCAACACTTCAAAACAAATGGAAGTGTTTCATTCTGACATAAATGTTGTTGCATTTCAGTAAGGAACCCAAAATGATCATTTAAACTGAAACAAACTAAACATGTGTTTCATTTCAAAACAATCTGAAACAGTTCCATTTGAAAATGTCAATTTGAAACAAAACCTCTTGTTTTTAATAATCTTTAAGTTTTTGGAACATCTGAAATTTCAGATGAAGACTTTTCAGGTTAAGTTTCTCTTAATTTTTTTTCAAGCCTATCCTAGTAAATACAGTATCATTCAAACCTCTCTTCCAAAAGCCTTGCCTGGTGATTAAGATCTCATATACACTAGAAACTTTGGTGGATAAGTAACAATGATTAAGGATGTGTTTGTTTTTTTACAATGACATTTTTATACTGACAAAAACCCTAGTGCACAAAAGTGCTTCTGCCAATACAGTTTCTTTTGTTTTGGGAACTGGTATAAGTTATAACCAGCAAAACAACATCAAGAGAGTTTGCCAGTATAGCCAGTACTGATATATCTAGACCTGTAAAATGTTGTTTTAGTGTAGACAAGGCCTAAAAGACCAAATTCAACAATTAACCCCAATTAGGTATTGAGGGAGAAGTGCAACAGCTTGAGGGTATTTATATCGTCATTGAGACTACATCCCTCCAACCTCCACAAAAGTGGTGCATTGCCTATGAAGTCCCCTGCTTGTGTCTTTCACGCCTGTCTTTCTACAAAGAAAGGGAGGTGTTGCACCAATTAATAACTAATGTAAGTATTTCCCTCAGTTATTTCGCAAGCCCACATGAATGTATGTAGTAAGGTACTATTTACAGAAGAGCCCTTACAATTAGAACAATGCAAACTAACAAGGTGAAAGAAGAATGTTTTGATCTATTTGCCAAATGAAGCCCTTTGTGTCTTACTTCAAGGGCATTGTGTGTGGAATTTCATTTGTGCATTGAAGCAACCTTGGAATAAACTAACATAGAATCTAATAATAAATTGAAAAGAAAATATTCTAGCAAATGGTCCACCTCTAATGAGAACAAAATGCAAATCCCTATCCTAGTATTCCTAATCTTTGAGGGCATCTGTAGCATCATTCCCACCTGGCCTGGATCCCACAAGAGCTCTCTGTATTGAAGGAATCTGCAGTTGAGGACAGGCAGTCTCTGAGGAAAGTACTTTCCTCCTCTGCTCACCAGCCATCTGCCCCATGAAAAAGCTATGTTCGTGCAGTTTAAGTTTGCACTGATACTTCCATGGCACCTCTGCTCTGAAAAATTTCCTGGCTGCATGGTGCCTATGGAGGTGCAATTCAAGGAGGAAGGCATAGGGCTTCAAAGGCAGCATGGAAGCACAGGGTATCGTCATTGCAGCTGTAAAGGTGATGGCAGTCCCTGAGCACTCCCTTGCAGGCTGTTGTGGTGCTGCAGGTGTACTCCATTTGAAACTCCCCAAGGGGAGAAACAAAGATTTCAATTTAACAGCCTAGGGGCAAGCAGAGGCCAACATGTGTTCATCAGATGCCATGTCCCTTTTAATAAGGCTTCAGCCTAAGAATCATTACAGCAAATCATTCATCAGCAGAAGCAGCATTACAAACGTCAC
Source organism: Chelonoidis abingdonii (assembly GCF_003597395.2). Taxonomy (NCBI): domain Eukaryota; kingdom Metazoa; phylum Chordata; order Testudines; family Testudinidae; genus Chelonoidis; species Chelonoidis abingdonii. The sequence goes on from NC_133770.1 coordinate 229,959,673, forward strand.
TTCATCAGGCCTAGTTTCAGGGCACCCAAACTTACAGTCCTCATCCATGTCTTTGAATTAGATTAGGCTAGTTTCCAGATACTTCACAGGGCAACTGCCACCATCCTGGCTTTCACTCCTTTCTCGCTCCCCTCATTTTGCTTCCTCTTCCTGTTTTATATCATTCAGGCCTTAGTGCAGGGCAGGACCTTGTTGATTATCCCCAGGCTGTAGTCTTCAGCCTGTCTCCTAAAGGGTAGTGCCCCCTTTCCCCCTTTCACAGTAACAAACCACAGAAATAGTCACTTTGTTCAATGTCAGAACAAGGTAAACACTATTACCCCTAATGCTACCCTGTGTCTCCCTTCTTCTTCCTGGAACTCTGCCCAGACACCTTCTTGCTACCGAGCTAAAGAACCAGCACTCATACACCCTCAGCCTTCCTGGGGATAGTCAGGCTTTGAGGGTGAAACTGGGGCTTATTGCACAGATGCAATCCCCACCAGCACGCACAACTACCACAGGAAAACAACAGCAGGGGACTCTTGGAGTTTTCTTCTCTTCTGCTCCACATCAGAGCCACATCTCAGTATTATTTCTATCAGAAGGGGCAGTAAACACCCAGAAATTTTTCTGTATCAGATTCTTCATATAGCAAAATTCATTAACTTTGCAGTCTATTAGTTTCTAAGGATAATAACCTCTCTTTGCAAATGGGCAAAATGAGAATAATCTTGCTGTCTTCAGACTTGTTCATCAAATATTGGTTTATTGTTCCAGAGAACAGCAACTCAAATAAGAAAGTTTTATTTAAGGTTTTTAATCTTCGTTATGTAGATAAAAACATCTTCAGTATTTCTAACTGCCAAGCATTTTAATAATATTCTGTTGTGCTGTAAATAAAGATATCAATTGCATCTTCCTCTCCAGCTGCTAATTAAATCACTATTGCACCTACGCACTATTGATGTTTCCTCATTAGGCTGTGAAAAAAGGCAACATAAAAACTCAGATTTCCTAATATGAAGATGAGATTGGCCATACCAATAGACCAGGTTCCACTTTTGTACTCTAATTTACCTGCAAAAAAAAAAACAAAAAAACAAAAAAACAAAAAAACCCCAAAACAAAAAACTCAACATCACCACCAGTTTGAAGTCCAAAAAAAAAAAAAAAAAAAATTTATAGCTCAAAAGTAGAGCTGGCTGGAAACTAGATGGAAAATTGAAATATGAAAATTTTTCAAGAAGTGGATAGTTTGAAAAGTTTTCAATGTTCAACTCTCAAAGTGTTTCTTTCCAGTTCAGTTCAGCATTAATCGGTGTCTCCCTGAAGTGCCACAATGCCTCTTTGGAGTGTAGTTCTGATGTCTCATGGCAACATTTTTCTCTGTGGGCTGAGCTCCCCCCCCAGACTACCACTCCCTGATGCATTGTGGCCATGTGACTCCCATTATGCACCAGAGAGGAAACTGGTGCATCATGAGCTATAGTCCATTTAGGAAGCCTGCCTTCGAGAAGAGAACAAAGGCATGAGGCACTTGAACGACAACTCCCATGAGGTGCTATAGCACCTCAGATTAATATTGAGCATCACTGACCCAAAACAAAACATTTCATTTCAGTTTTCACAAAGGGCTGGAGGGGCGAGGGGGGGGAAATTGGCAAAATCAAAACTTTCCAGCAGAAAATTTCAATGTGCAGAAACTACATTCTCCACCAAAAAAGCCCTTTGGTAGAAGATTCCTGACCAGCTGTACTCAGATTTCTGTGGAACGTAAATAAGCAAATCCACTGTGATTTCTTAGTAAGGATGTTTTTATTATTATTTATTTATTTATTGCACAAGTCTATTGAATGAAATCTACTCTTTCCTCCCCAGCATTTTTGGTGTTTGGTACTATCCATTTTTAATGCACCAATTTACATTTTACCCTAAACAAAGAAACATTGTGAGAGCCGTGGGATTATTTTGAGTTCTTTAAAATATGGATTGGGGTGCTTAAATAGTCTCTGAAATTAATGGAAATGTTTTATTTTTATGTGAAAAAAATTCACAATATTTTTGAGTTATAAATTCCAGAGTTTCACATGTAGGTTGTAAGCAGTCAAATGCATATACTAGGAATGATGCTCAATAGACCAGAGAAGCCTAGAAAAGCATCCATAATGCATCCTGGATTAGATCTAATATTGCTTTTTAGTTAGAATTTTAAAACCATTCCTAACACAAAAGCTTCTTCTGAGACTAGAGCTAGAATACAAATATGTATGCAAATAGGATTATGTAAGTTCCATATGACCATGTCTTCATCTCCCAGCAACAAATGAATTCATATTTTTGAATGTTTTAGCTTCCTGTGTTTATAATACTTACTAAACTCATGACTGACACCCATACACTGGGAGCAAAGCATAAGACAAAAATCATTCAGGTTTTCTTTTGCTCTACATAGCCTTGAAGAAAGAATAGCTTTTGATAATCACTGAAAGCTTTCAATAATTTGTGAGAACATAATGCATTACTTGCTAGAACAACAACAGCAGGCAAGTATTTTCTTCTTTTGATGATCTCTTTATGATATGTTGGGATAATACTGAAAGTAAATGAATTTGTTTACAGGTTTCCAGGAAATTCAAGGAGAAATTTCAATACCTCTGACCATGGATTATCATCATCATCCTTTTAGGTACAAACAATATAGGCCATCACCTAAATTAATTTTTGAAGGCCATTATCAAATGCTCCTTTGCTACTTATATAAATGTACCCACTGAACATCCCTAGTGCAGAAGAGCTTGATTCAAAATCCATTGAAGCAAATGGACAGGCCCTGATTGATTTTAATGTAACAAAAGTGGTTGAATAATAAGCGATTTTAGGAGACAGAGCAAGATAATGTGGGGTGGGGGAGTCAGACTTTGCTCCTTAGTAATAGACTTCCAAGAGAAGCATATATATGTTCTTTTTATTTACTTTATTAAAAAAAAATTTTCCTTAAAAATACGGAAGGTCCTCCTATCAGGACGCACTCTACCAATACATGCAGAGGCACATTGTCACAGATTTTTAAAGTATTTCAGAGATTATCTAGACCAGGGATAGCCAACAGGCAGACCGTGGGCCAAATCCAGACTGCCAGAAGCTTTTGAGTAAACCACAAAAGTCAAAAGGGCTGAAGCCAAGCTGGGGCAGGAGCTATGTGGAACCATGCCTACTCCTCAGCACAGGGCCCCCCAGTAAGGGGTGGGCAGCTGGGTTGGAGTGTAAAGCACAGTGTCCCCACGTAGCTGCTTGTGTAGCTGCAGCCCCACCAGCTCCATCCTCTGCCGGCCGGCAGCAGCTCAGGGATGGGGCGAGTGGGCCATGTGGGCGAATGAGCAGGTGCTGGCATCTGCGATCAGTGAGTGTGGTAGTGGGAGCAAATGAGGAACTGGCAGACAATCATAAGTCTGTGGGAAGCTGGGCCACCTGGCTCCCAAGGTAAGCAGAGCTGCCAAGCACATCTTAGCTCAGACACCTGCCCAGCAGGCCCAGCCAGAGGATTCGGGGGCCTGGGGCAAAGCAATTTCGGGGGCCCCTTCCATAAAAAACAAGTTGCAATATAATAGAATGCTATATTCTCATGGGGGCCCCTGTGGGGCCCGGGGCAAATTGCCCTGCTGCCCAGCTATGGAACCCTGGAGCCCAGCTGGGAGGGGTGACAGAGCCAGGGTGAAAGAGCCAGGCCCCAGCTCCCCACCCTGGGCTGTGGGAGAGGCCCACAGGGAGGATCCGACTGACGGGCTGGCACTGTGTCTTGGATATGCACCAGCTGCCCTGTCATAGTCACAAGGAGCAACACTGCCTCCCCCTTGAGAGTGAGGCTGCACCCCAAAATACCCCCTCTCAACAGGCCTCAACTGTACCACCTCCTGAAGTTCCCTTCCTGGCCCCAATAATGTCCTTTTTTGGGGAACTTGAAATACGGCAACCCTAAGCTGGGGGGTGGCAATTGGGGGTTATGTGACTACAATAATTTTGACAAAAACAAAGTTAAAACTCGTTGTAAACACAAAACAAATTCAAATTTAAGAGCTGTCTGAAAGTGTTTTAATGCTCATATTTGCATCTATTTGTCATTTTATCTATTTACTTTCTCAAAGTGTCAGATGTAATTTATGACATCTTTCTTGGAGGTTATTTTTAGGTTATACGGTGGTTTCATTTTATTTTCATTCAATGTACTAAAAATATAAGCCTTGGGTATATTATATACAGCATTGTGTATGTTTGTTCAACAGGGGCACTTGCGGTGTGAAAAAATGTTTCTTTGGTGTCTGGACCATGACTATACCTTGAGCAAGAAATTTGGACCTTGACAAAAAATAATTGACTACCCCGATCTAGATTGTAAACTCTTTGGAGCATGGGCTCTGTTTTATTTCATGTTTGCACAATATCCAACAAAACATGGCCCTATCCCTGCTAGGGGCCTCTGTGCACCACTGTAATACAAATAAATAATATGCAGTCTCATTTAATGTAGGGCAATGCAGAAAACAAGGTAAAAGTAAAAACAAGCTATAAATACACACAGATTTAAAGGTTCACATTACCACACACTACATTTGCATTCATAAGGGACATGTGTGTGAATCCATTTGTATTGACATTGAAGATTAGAATCAAGTGCTACAGTGATAACAGGCCAAGAGTAAGGGACGGGATGCTGATAAATCATTCATCTGTATATTTAATCATGACTCAATTGATCTACCTTTGTCAAGTTCTGAACCATGTGCCCACCTTACACTGACTATTTGTCATCTTCTCTGTGCCACTGCTCCTCCTTCTGTGGGTGGGACCATCCTGAGCTCCTGCAAGCCCTCTCTCCTCTGCACTTTCAAAAAAGTACCTCAAAAGACCTTTCTGTTGTGGTGCCAATGAGAAATTCACTGACATTGTCACACTCCAGGAGTGGCCTAGGTATTATTTGCCTGGCTTACTTATATTTGGTATCACAAGATGTATTTCCTGCTCCACTCCCTCCTTCACTTTGTCTATTTATTTGTCTGTCTTCAGGTTGCTTGCTCCCCAGGGCAAGGATCATGTTTCCTATGTTTTTAAGGCCGCTAATACATTGTGGGCTCTACTAGACAGATAACTGAGGCAGACAGCCCAACCATTAATGAGATATGGTGTGGGGAGGCCACCTTGGGGTTTTAATGATAATAAGCAACGTAGTATGCAGGTGATCCTTCAACTAGGAAAGAAAAGGAGATTTTCCCCTTTTCAAACTAATCTAGAGAGGCTGCTAAAAATCAGGCAAATATAAATTCCTACAAACAATACAAAACCCAAAATCATAACACAAGACTATGGGGAAAATGAGCCTAGCAGATCATCATCAGAATTTGGTAGCTAAGAGATGCAACAGGTGCCTAAGCACCAAGCATGCACACTATAGCTCTTGCATAGAGCCTACTTTTTATCCATATTCAAATACTTAAGTGTTCTGCATTCATTTACCTTCTGCATTTGGAAGTTCATATTTACAACAGAGGACAAAAGATACTGCCAATTTGGCACCATTTAAGAGTATTTGGCTGCTTTAGAAAATTCAGATCCTTTACATCTTCAAAATAATGTACAAACATTAACGGATCCTCAAAAAACTTTTGTGAAGTAGGAAAGCATTCTCATCCCAGTTTTACAGATGGAGATGGTGAAAACAGAAGGATTAGGAGGTCCGGCGCATGAAAGACTCCCATTGACTTCATTTGGCATTGAGTCAGCCCCTAATTGGTGTGCCAAATAACACATAGCAAGTCGATGATTGGTGGAGTTAGGATTAGAACTCAGCAATTCCTGGAACCCAATCTCACACATTAATCTCTAGATCATACTGACCCATCACTGGAAGTAGAGATCTGATAGTATAGCAGAAAAACAATGAAGTTCCCAGTTCCAACTAATTACAGTCTGGTACAATGCATGCCAGAGTGAGAATGCCCTTTAGGCTATTCTCCTTACTAACATTAATAATGCCCTGACTTTCCCTGGGGGATAGATATACAATGTGACAATCCCAATCTGTGGAAAAGGATTATAGTTACTAAAGTTTGTTTTGTGAGTTTCCAAAGTTTATAGGAACGTTCAACTGCAAGATGTTCATTCTAGGCTGTTGCCACTTCCCTATAAAGAGGGGAAAACTGACTGGTTTGTCAACCGAATGTGCAGCTGAAGATAATTGTTTTACTCTGGGAAACCTAACTCTTCATGTCTCCTTATAAGGTCTTCCACAGACATGGCATTCATGCTCTTTTCTATTCCCGAGCTTCCATCATGACCTACCTGATCTTGTTCTTTCCACCCATAGAGGTTGAGAGGAACTATATGATCCATACACCAAAGAAAATGTAAACTCAATATATTTCAGCAGATGAAACTTTCAGCCTGAATATACTGGACTTTGTATTAAATCAAAAGCTAAAATTGATCTGAATCACCATGGTAATTTATTACTCTGCCAGATTGTAAGTAAGCGGAATTATGAATCATCTGAGGAAAGAACTACTACGGCTAACTAGAAAACACTATAATTGCTAGTGGAATTTCTAGAGCCCATGATATATAGCAAGGATTTATTATTATTGTGTTAATTCCTTTTATGAGGTATGCATGCCAAATTCTTAAACTATTTTACTGAGCCAAACATACTGGTATTTTTAAATGATGCATATTAAACATACTAAAGCTGGATGCCTCAAATACTGAAGCAGCTGGTTAGCTTATTTTACAATGTTAAAGGAGAACATAGTGACAGATTCAATACTGCATTTAATTTCCATATTCCTACTATTTACCATTGTTTGCAGTGGCATGTAATTGTAAACTTAAGTACTTTTTGTGTCTTCCTCCCCCTTCTAAACTGGACAACACCAAGCTGAAATGTAGGAAGTCTAATAGGTAGAAAAGGCCATTGCAGACGATGGGCCAGTCCCTCAACCTGTGTGGACTGAGGTAGCTCTTTTCAAGTCAATTTACACCAGCTAAGGATCTGGCCTGGTGAGTGCAATTTAGAAGAAAGATCTTCTATCCAGTATGGATGTAGAGAGATAGGAAGACAGAAGTAGTTTGGGTCTTTGACAGCAGAATGGAAATGTGAAGTTAGAGAGACAGAGAGGAGTATGTCATCTAAAGATCTCATCAACTAGGAAGTAGATTTTTTGCAAGATTCTGAGATGAACTGAAGATAGTGAAGATTTCCAAGGAATAAGGTGAGATTTTTGAGTGTAGATTAAGAGATGAAGGTGCCGACACTTGGGACAAGTTAGTTTGGAAAGTTGAGACTTGGCGTGTTGAAGCCATGAATAGCAGTTTCAGCATATTTGTTTAGATAAGGCCCAATTCTCCGTTCATTTATACTGATGTAAATCAGGAACAACATAGTTGAAGTAAATGGGCCTATATAGTGTAAGGAAGATAATCAAACTCACGTTATCTTATATGGAAAATGTTTTGGAAGTAACATTAGGCATTTGTACAGACTTGGGAGGTGGTAGAAGATGGAGAAGGCACAAGTAGAGTTCTGGCTGACTGTGCTCTTATGAGTTATGAGAACATTAGTTTCGAGTTAAAGGAAGTAGTGGCAGAAACTGGAACTGATGAGGATAAGGCAGGCAGAAATGAAAAAACGCTGAAAAATGAAAGGCTTTATAGATTTGGGTATCATATCTAGAAGTTTTTAAGTTCAGCTAGAAAAAAATCTAGGGAATAATAGAGAAAATGAATGTAGAATTTATAACAATAAAATATGTTGGGGAAAAGATTTCAGTTCAAAGTCTAGTAAAGGCTCATATCAGTCAGACTAGGAAGAAAAGATAGCTGACAGAGTGCAGTGACAAATGCTGTCGTAACTCCCAAGAGATAAAAAAGGCATTTCCGAGTTCCTTAAAGAGCACACATTGATTTATATTCTCTGCAATTTCTGCAGAAACCTTTGCTGACTTTTTCTGGTCAATGAAGTATAGATCAGGTGTAAGAGTGAAGAAGTTAAGCGAATGCAAAAGAACTGCAATGAAACATCATATGCTTTGGGCCAGATCCAGCATTCTTTACATAAGCAAAAACAACAAGTGACAACCAGTCTAAAATGGTTTTGAATGATCTGTTATGAATTAAATGCAAAGTTAAATATGACTTTTCTTTCAATCTCCTATAAGAACAAATTAATGTGAGTTAAACTATTGTGCGTCACCACTTTTTCTATTAAAAATAAAATTATGAATCTGAGTTTTCTACTGTGACAAAGCCATGAACTTCCCTCGTTTTTACCAGGGCAGCCAAACAATCTGAACTATAACTGTTCCCAAAAGTATAAAATATTGAAAGTAGCATTAACCAATAAGTGCTTCAAAGAAACTGAAATGTCTGTTCCTTGAGACTCCAGTATTGGTAAGAGTGTTTATAAATTGGTGGGTGGCATGAAATAGGAGAGAGAGGTATTCTTCCATTGTGAGGATATTTTACTATAATCCTTCAACTGCTCTGAACATACCTTGTGGCGCAATCATTTGGCACCTTACCTAGAAAATAATGATTCTGTGACTTTAGCTGTTCATTCTCAGACTAGTTTTTACTTTGCTTGGATTTCTTTGGAAAAACTAATTTAGCCTCTCTCTGTGGACTACTTACTTCCTCTATGGAAACTGCATCTGTTAATACACAATTGTTTTACAAAAATCTAAGACCAATTCAGTTCTAATATTGTACCATAAAACTTACAACCAGCTTTAAGGGTCAATTTTTGTCTCACTTGCATTGCTGTAACAATATGACTCCACTGACACTGGTGGAATTATTCCCATTTTACACTGATGTATGCAAGATATGGATCAGGCTGGCTCATAATTGAACCAATTAACTGCTGTACTACACATCAAAATCTTTGCACTAATAAAGAGTGCATTATTAAATATGTTAATACTTAAGCCGTTGTCATGATGAGGCTTTCACAGTTAATGTGATTTAATTTAAGGTTAACTTTAGTGAATCTGGATTACCATTGCCAAGAACAGAGTAAATAGAGCAAAAGTTAGTGTTGTCATAACATCTTAAATTCATCCTTCATCCTAATTTTGCACTGATTTCCTATACAAAAGTAATTTACAATGAACTATACTTTGTATTTTTAAATCAAAATTCTTCAGACCGTACCCTCAGTCAAGGTAAATCAATGTGGCTCTGAAGCTGCACAGATTTACACCTGCTAAAGGTCTGTCCTCTCCATAAATTTCAATGGGAAGCTTTGCTTAAAACGTGATCTGATATTGTTCAGTGTCTGATTAATGGTTCCCAAGATGGTTCAATTAAAAGTGAACTGGCCATTATTTCTAGTTCATAATGTCTATATTCCTCCTTTTAAAGGTGTTCATTACAGTTAATTAGAAAATAGCAATGTTCCCTCCACCCCGCAACGCCATAGGAAATTTTGCTAGTTTGTTTTCTTCAGAGTTTCCTCTAGCATTTTATTGGTGTATTGATCAAACAAATAAAATGTGAATATTTTTACGGTTTTTTTTTAATTGTTTCAAGTTTTTCTTCAAGGGAAAAACCAGAAAGTTGCCTATACATTTTTTCCCCTGTTGAAGTGCTAATTTTGATGAAAAAGCCAAAGTTTCCAGACTTATTTATCAAATCAAACACCTACATCAATATTTGGTCCCCCAAAAATAAATAGCCTAATTTTCAGAAGTAATGAGCACTGAAAACTTCCCCTGGCCTTAGTACCTCTGGAATTCAGGTCACTTAGTTAGGTTCCTAAAGTTTAGTGTCTACCTGTGAAAAATTACATTCTAGCTCTTGAGACAAAGCAGTTCATGCTCTCTATCAGCTAGAAAGGGTTGGTGAGTCCCTTCTGAGTTACCTGGCGCTTGAATAATTACCTATGCCCAAGGAAGATATCCCTGTCCTATATTAGGGCAGTTTTACACTACCACTTGACTCGATCTAACTTACGTCGCTCCGGGGTATGAAAAAGACTCCCCTGAGCAACACAATTGACAGCGACCTAAGCACTGTCAAAACCGGCATTATATCAGCAGGAGATGCTCTCCCGCTGACACAGCTTCTGTCCCTCACAAAGGCGGAGTAATTATGCCAAAGGGAGAGCGCTGTCCGTCTGCATAGAGCATCTTCACCAGATGTGCTACAGTGGTGCAGCTGCATCGGTGCTGTTTGGCCAATGTAGTGGTTCTAATGTAGACCTGCCCTCAGTCTTAACAATTCAGCATTACAAGGAGGACAGAAATACAATGTTCTATAGGCCTTCCACAGATTATTAAAAGTAAACCTGCATATTCTCATACGAACCTGCAAGCTTTCTTCCCCTGACATCTTCAGCCTCTAGTGATATTCAAAAGGCTGCTTATTCTCCTTTATCTGATCTGTTGTTAAAGGAGATCTGCTTTACAAAGGTTTCTAAGGGATCACTCTGAATATGGAATCATTTTACCATCCACAGTTTTCCTGGATACATTTTGGTGAGGCTTTCCTCAAAGAACACATGATTATGTTCTTTTTTTGGTGAAAGACCCAGAATGGGGAAATCAGGATGTATTTGTCTTCCTAATTCTACCCTCTCTCTGTTGTACTACCACTGCACGTTCAGAATTCCTCCAGCCACCTGTTTTGTTTTTCCTGTTGTGTGTGTTTACTATTGCAACCTCACTTGCACTTCAAGAACCAGAACCTCTGCTGATGGAAAGCATCATCGCGCCAGTGAATCTGAGGGGGAGAGTTTGGAAAATCTTCGTGTGCCACCCTGTGTTTTTTCAAGTGTTTAGTTATTAATCTATTTGAAGTGTTGATTTGTCACAGTGTCTTCCATCCTCTTCACTTCGGTTTCCAGTTTGCCTTAAAAGATGATGCTGTGAAGAGGATTCTCCTTTTGCATGAGAATATTCTAGGTAGCACTGGTGGCACCCAAGGCCAGGTCCAGCTTTTTTGCTGCCCCAAGCAGTGAAGAAGGAAAAAAAAAAAGAAAAGCCCGATTGAGCAGGGCAATTGAGCTGCCACAAAAATACCGCCAAAGAGGAAACGAGGCACTGAAGGACCCACCACCAAATTGCCACGGCAGACCCGGACGTGCCACCCCAACAACAGACAAACTGCCTCCGCTTTCTATTGGCCGTCCCTTGCATCTGCTTCCTTTGCTGGTGCCTGGATCCGGCTCTGGTGGCACCTCTTAAGAGATCTTTCCCTTTCTGTTCTGCTTTCAGGGCAGTGCAGTTCAGATAAGTCACAAAATGTCATCTAAAGATGGGAATGTGAGAAGCTTATTCTGAATCCGCATTGCCTTCTCCTTTAGCCATGACCAGCATGGAGTCCTTGCCACTTTGCTGTATATCTGGCTTGACCATAGAGGATGGTTTTCTTTTGTCTTTCTATTTAGATACTCATATCGCCCCCCTGTCCATAGTATCTATGAAGCTGTGCCTGACTTGGCTTAGAATTCATTCATGTAGCCTAGACTGCACACCATGAAGTGGTTTCTGATGCTACATTAATGACATCTCCACATAGTATAGGTAGCCAAATTTAACTTTCAAATCAGCTAATTATTAAAAGCTCAGTGGGCTTCTTGTGCTCAGAACCTAGCTAGGGAATTAATGCTGATTTTTTTGGAAGGTGTTCAATGGCTGGGGGATATCTGATTAGACTTTCCATTTCTCCAGAGCTGAGTCCTTGACTCTTTCCAACCAAATTATCATAGCCCATTCGTCTCCTGAGGCAGGACACACTATGTATACTTTCCACATGGTCTGCTCAATCTGGACAACTCATTTTAAAAAGCCACCGCCAGCTTTGAGAGAACCTCAAAAAGTTGACTTTTGACAAGTGTCCATAAGAAAATGACATTGGAACAGGTGTCTGGATTGAGGGTACATTAAGTGCATATGATTGTACATCCTTAAAATGTAGTTTTTCTCTGAAAAGTGATGTTATAAAATTGGTGCTGTTACCACAAATAAACATAGTGAGCTACATCTTCCATATGAGCTGGGCTCAGTTTACAACTAAAGAGATCTTTTTCTAACTTCCAGACCTGCAAATGACTTACAGTCAAAGTCAAGCTGAGTTATTTTCTTCTCATCAGTAACTAGGGTGACCAGATGTCCCGATTTTATAGGGACAATCCCGATTTTTGGGTCTTTTTCTTATATAGGCTCCTATTACCCCCCACCCCCATCCTGATTTTTCACATTTGCTGTCTGGTCACCCTATCATTAACAAAGGTCTTCAGGCCAAATTCTATCCTATATTACAGCTGTTCAACTTTAGGTCTTCAGTTTCTTTACAATTCCATTGCTCAAGTGTTTCACAAATTAAACTAATTGGGTCTGTGGTGGAACTTAGTAAATAAGTAAGTTGATTTTTGCAAAAGAAAGACTAGAACCCAGCTCATTCCTTAGCTCTGCAGAGTTAATGGGAGTAACAAAGGGTGAAAACTCAGGCTATATCTACACTACGCACCTTTTAGGAACACAGCTGTGCCACTACAGCCGGCCGCAAAAAGATGTGCAGTGTAGCCGATCTTTGTCAGCAGGGAAGAGCTCTCCCACCAACAAAGCGCTGTTTGCAACGGCGCTTTTTGTCAGTAAAACTTTTGTTGTTCGGGGGGAGAGGGGGATGTTTTCACATCCCCAAATGACAAAAGTTTAACTGACAAAAGTCCAGTGTAGTCAAAGACTTAGTTTTGTTACAAAAGTAAACAAATATGATTGACTATACATAGGAAACAAACTAGCTGAAGAGAGTACAGTCATATTTAGAGTAGATCTTAACTACACTTGGTTATGTTTGTTTGTATTTTTAGAGTTTTAATAACTGTGGTATATTTAATTAATGTTCAGTGCCTGAAGTTTGAGATAATACTATGTAAACTGAAGTTAATAGATTACATGCTGCATTACACTGATTTAAAATCTATTTTATGACAATTAATTCAACTGTATTAAAATAAATTAATCATAAATATTTCCAGGGCAGAGGTCAAATCTAGGGCAAGGATATAGAAATTATGTTGAATGCGTTTTTTATATTTAGGGATTAAGAATAAACTGATTAGTTCAAATGTGGGAACAAGAGAAGTGAAACTGAGGTCCTAACCCTGCTAAGGTTTGTAAGTCCCCCTGCAACTTTGCTGAGGGGCTCTATTGACCAGGGCCAGCTCTGGTTCTTTTGCAACCCCAAGCAAAAAAACACCTGCAGGCCGGCTGGAGCAGCAAGGGGAAAAACCAACCAACCAACCTGCGGTGGGGCCGAAGGGGAAAAAAAATCAAAACCTGAAGGGCGGACGGAGCGCGGGAGCAGGGGGACTCCTGGCCCTGCAGACGTGCCCCAGGCAGCAGCAGGAAGGAGAGAGAGAAGGGGGGTGGCCAGGGCTTCCTTCGGCGGGGTGTTCACCATGCTGCCTGCGCTCTGGTGGCCAGGGAGGGAAGGACGCGGGCTGCCCTGCCAGTTTGAGACAGAGCACTCCCCTCCTCCGCCCGCTGCCCCCTACAGGGCGCTGGAGCAGTGAACAAACAAACAAACACACCTGCAGAGGCGGCAGAAGCGGCAAAGGAAAAAAAGGATTGGGCGGAAGCCACCCCTTGGAATCTGCCGCCCCAAGCATGAGCTTGCTCGGCTGGTGCCTGGAGCCAGCCCTGCTACTGACATTATGTAAAAATTCCTAGGCTGGTTGTTGACTATACCTCTTGGAATATGTAAGGGTTTCATTCATTTGTAGTGAAGACTGAGCAGAGAAGGTAACAACTCCTGAGCCGCCCCAGAATCAGAACTTTAATGGTAAAGATTATGGGGGAACTATTGGAGTATCAAGAGGGAACACTGGTCATCTTCGGAATGACGACTCCTGGTGGAAGAGAAGAGGTGGTGTGGGAGGTAGTACCCAAAACTTTTGAGGGTTGTTTTTTTTGCGGGGGGTGGGGGACGGGGAACTTAGGCTCAAGGAATGAACAAGTGTTTGGTTAAGTACTTATTCTGTCTGACCTGTTTGAAGTAGCAGAGCATTATCTGAAGAACTAATATAGTGAGCAAATACATCAGTGACTGGAAGGAAGAGACCTTGTTCTATTAATAAATAATGGCGATTTCTGCACGGAGAGCAAACATAATAGAGTTTTCCATTAATTTTACTATACGATTGGATACTACATTGTTCTTCTTAAGAAGAAATTGTTTCAGTTTGATAGGGAACTGAAGTTACCTGCCATGTATATTGCTGAATGATAGCCTAGAATTTAAGGGCTGAGCCATTGGTCATTCTACATTGTCAAAGAAATTGCATTGCAAATACATGCCATGAAAGATAGATCATCATACAGGACTGAAATTATAGGACTGACTTCTGGCACAGAAGATGCATGCAGAAAGTCAGTTAATGTCATTGCAGTGATGAAGTATGGCTCATTAGAAAATGTCATTTAGAGAAAGATGACTTAGAAGTGATAACAAATTAAGTTAGAACTTTTTCCAATAGGTACTAAGGGCCATCGATGAATATAACATTCATAAGCTGAATGATAGAACTGAAACGGTAAAGCATTTATTTTTAGGCTCTCTTTCTTGGAAGCGTCTCCGTATAAATTTAAACTAGATTCAGTCTGAAAGTACCTCCAAAACCCATAATAAGCACAGAAGGAAATTAGGCAAAAAAGCTTAAAATGGCATGGAATTAATTTTGACAGCATAGAATACATTTTCTCTAACCCCACTTTCATGACTGGAAAAAGATGCCTAGTGGTTAGACCATGACATTGGGTCAAAGATCCTGTATTTTATTCTGATTCTGCCATTGGTCTTGTGCAAGTTTCTTAGCATCTGTTCCCCAGTTCACACTACATACCTGGTGGGCTGTTGTGGAGCTTTATTAAATTAGTGTTTGTATAATGCTTTGGGATTCTCAGCTCAAGTGTGTTATTAAAGGGTAAAAAAAAAATAGTAGTAAAAGTGGAGGGAGGGAAATGCTAGGTTTATTGGGAATGGAGGTAAGTTTGCATTTGGAATCTGAGATCCCTTGTAATGAGGGAAAATTAAGTATATTCCATCATCTCCTTTTCCCCCTTTTTAGAAACAGAACTTTTCTTCTATATCAGTGGGCTAAAAGTAGTAGTCAGAAAGTAAATTGTTCCACAAGCAAATGGTTATGGTAATCTATAATTTAAAAAAACAAAACAAAAAAAAACAACAAACTTTTCAATATCAATTTTGTATTGAAATATCAATTATACCCAACACAGTTTCAGCTCTTGTTGCAATCTTCACTTTTTGGATCATAAAGTTTTCTATGCAACTAAGAAAACCTTTATTTTAATATTCCACTTGTTACAAATACGGTACTTGCAGCACCCTGAAACTGTTCTCATTGCAAACCAAGGCCGCAAGATACAAAGGATAAGATTTTCACTCCCACTCCGGCCCCTGTACACTAGGTAAAAAGGGCCAGAGCTGCAGAAAGGATCTTTAAGAGTCCTAGATCCATCCAAGAAAGGATTCCACCCACACAGGAGCTGAAAGGGATAGCTTGTGGCTGTCTTCAGAGCACCACCTCTGAAATCCTGACAAAGGGCTCACCTCATAGATCTCATGGCCAGAAGGGACTGTTGTGATCACTTAGTCAAATATCTTCAATAGCGTAGGCCATAAAACTTCTCCAAAAGTAATTCCTAGACTATATTATTTTGGAAAAATATCCAATCTGTATTTAAAAATTTCCAGTGTTGGAGAATCCACCATGACCATTGGTAAATTGTTCCAATGGTTAATTACTTTCACCACTAAACATTTAAAATTACATTCTGAATTTTTCAAGGTTCAACTTCCTGTCATTGTGTCATGTTATACCTTTCTCTGCTAAACAGAAGAGCCTATTCCCTGTGTAGGTACTTAAGACTGTAATCAAGTCACTCCTTAACCTTATCTTTGTTAAGGTAAGGAGATAGACTCCAGGAGCTCAATCACGATAACGTATTTTTTTCTAATCCTTTAATCCTTCTTGTAGCTCTGTTCTGAATCCTCTTCAATTACCAACATCATTCTTGAATTATTGGGACAGGAACTGGACACAGTATTCCATCAGCAGTTGCACCAGAGCCAAATTCAAAGGTAAAATACCTTTTCTACTTCTACTCAAGGTTGTCCTCGAATGCATCCCAAGATTGCATTAGGTTGGTTGGCCACAGCAACATAGTGGGATCACATGTTTAGCTGATTATCCAGCATGACCCCCAAATCTTTTTCGGAGTCACTGCTTCTCAGGGCAGAGTCATCCATTCTGTAGATATGACCTACATTCTTTGTTCCCAGATGTACATTTAGCTGTATTAAAATGCATATTGTTTGCTTGCATCCAGTTTACTAAGTGATCTAGACTGCTCTGAACCAATGACCTGTCCTCTTCATTATTTGCCACTCCCCCAATTTGTGCATCATCTGCTAACATTAACAGTGTTGCAAGAATAACTTTATCAGTGGAAAGAACAATAAGTTGCATAGGGCCAAGAACCAATCTCTCAGGGTCCCCACTGGAAACACAGCTGCTCTATGACTATTCCCTTTTTGCAGTTACATTTTGGAGACCTATCAGTTAACCAGTTTTTAATCCTCTTAATGTGTGCCATATTAATTTTATATTGTTCTAGTGTTTTTGACTTGCTACTGTATGACATTTTGAATATACACCTTACAGAAGTCTACGTATATTATGTCAACACTATTACATTTATCAAACAAAACTTGTAAGGGACAGAGATAGATGTGTGTGGGGTGAAGCTGCCAAGATTCTGGCAGTCCCATGAATGCCATTGAAAAAACTGCTGTAACTCAGGCATCCCTAGACAGGGGCCTCTCCAACTGCTTGCACAGCCTAAAAATCAGAAGGGTGCAAAGTGTGCTTAAAGACAACTTAGCCCACCCACCACTTGGGCTGAGAGTTCTGTGCAGGATGTCTCTGGGGATTTTCACTCAAAGTCCCTAGAGAAACAAAACAACTGAATACTATTCACATTTGAAGGTTGACAGAAAAGAATTGTTCCAAACTAAATAACTCATCAGCAACAGAATGAACACCATAAGGAGCTTTTTAGGAGATGCATGCCTCATTGTTTCTTATTTTGTTTAAAAAAACCATAACAAATGTCTTCGTAGTTGAAATCATGGGATATAATCCCTTATGAATAAGTAAGAACACCCTACAAAGATTAAAAGATGATATTTTTGTCATTTATCGCATACATTTTCCTATGTGAAATCTCAAAAAAAAATTGCTAGTTTATTCCTATGTAACATTCTAATCCCAGATAGGAGACACTGAGGAATTTCTGCTCTAATTCACATGCTTCTGAAATCTAAACATGTTATTTAGGGGTTTAGTTTTTCTTCAGTTATCTGCCCAGAGTTTCTCAGATTCTCACTCTTACATCCTTAAAAGTGATATTTCATCACTTATGGGCTACATCCTGACACAAGTTCTTGATTAAATAAAGTCCACATGAGAAAATTTCATACTAAAATGTCAAATCCTGAAGACCATTCTTTTCTATTCAGCTTCTTATATCATCCTCATCACCATAGTATCTAAGTGCTTTCCAGTAGTGCACCAACCAACATGACTAACATCTATCATGTGTGGTTCATGTTCTCTCTCATCCTTTCCCCAGGAGAAGAAAAAGTTGAAGAGTACCTTGCACTTGGAGCACAAGGTGCTGTGATTTGTGATGAGCCTTAGTTCCTAAAGGAGTTTGCTCTACTGTCTCAGATCAGACCCCAAAAAAACACTGCCTCCTGCACAGATTAGCTTTACGCTTGTGGTAGAAAGTTCCATTGTGCCTAAGGAGAGGAGCTGTTGACCACAGACCTTATCCTGGAACTACAGGTGATCTTTCAGGTAGCCCAGACCATTGAGTGCCTTGAACATAAGGACCAAGACCTTAACTCGTTCTATGGGAAGTTAGTGCACTGAATGAAGGATATGTCTGATGTGCTTGTGGCAGAAGACATCTTGCAGCATTCTGTAATAGTTGGAATTTCCTAAGAAAATGGCTTCATGCCAGGTATATTGCATTGTTGTAGTCACCATCTCTTGGCATGTATAACTGAAGCATAAGCATAGACTGACTTTTGTATTTGAGGGGAGGCAGCTCCACTCAGGCCATCACATGGGAGGTGGGATTCCACACCTGGATGAGGCTTGCAGTTTGGAGGGGCAATGCCCACCAAAATACACCCATGAACTGAGACCAAGCCATCATCCTCCAGCACGAGGCAGTCTCCTTGTCAACTGTGGATAGGACAAAAAGTTCCAATTGGGCAGTATATGATAGAGATGGAGGGGAACTGCCCCAGCTCTTATGTAGGTCTGTGATTCCCAATGAGCAGGGTCAGGAGATGGGGATCTATCTAAATGAGTCTCAGGACTGCAATAGCCACCATACCCACCTCATATCATCAAGGGAAAGATAATGTTGACCTGATTATCCTCTTTTTTAATATGAAGCCACTGTCCTGGACTGCTCAGTCTCCATAGCCGTATTTCATTTACAGGCAGAGCCGTACCTGAATGGGACATTTGGGAGACAGCTATATTTTTAGTTGCCAGGATGCCATAATAAGAGGAGGGACAACATCAGCAATTGCCCTAGAATGAGCCTACTCATTGCTTCCAGGAAACAGTAATGGCCTTCATAACTGGCCTTTGAGACATCCGTAGAAGAGGGTTTAGAACAAACTGCCATGCTTTGTAGAGCACATAGGAAGGAGACAGGCTCTTCTCTAAAGATCTTACAGTCTAAACTGAAAAAGTAAGTATTATTCCCATTTTACAAGTGAGGATCCGACACAGAGAGATGAGGGGGCTGATCCAACTCCCACTGAAAGCTTCAATGTGAATTAAGTCAAGCCCTGTGGGCATTTAGGCATCTAAAGATGTAGACAGGTACCTAGTGAGACTTTAAGGCCCCTAGGTCCCATTGAAATCTATGGGCATTAGGCATTCTTGAAAATCCCAATAGGTGCCTAAAGCCCATAGATACCCCTAAGTATCTACCTACATCTTTAGATGACTAAATACCCTTTAAAATCTGACCTGTGGGACTTTACCATCAAAGTCTTTTGAGACCTTGGGTAATCCTGGAAGTGAACTCTAACCTCTTGAGTCCATGACCACAAAAATCATTTCTTTTTCTTGCAGAACTCACTAAAGAAATATAAATAGATTGCAAGCTCTTCAGAGGAAGGACCTTTTCTTAAGAGCACTTGGCACACCAATGACTCTGTTAAAACAACTACTTAACTATTGGCTATTCCGGTACTTATTCACTTTAAAAAAAAAACAAAAAACACCAATCAGAAGTTTCATCTTGGACCAGAAATATCTTTCCTACAAAAGTTTTGTCAAAGCCAATATGCTTCTGCAAAAAGTTTGGGTTTTGACTAATTGGCCTTTTCCAAGGAAAAAAGAAAAAGAAAAAACACTTAGTTGAAAAGTTCCCAATCAGCTCTAATGGCTCTCTCATAATGGGATCAATACACTGTAATACAGGGACTTGTTGAGGCTTATTGGTTGTTTATAGGAGTGAAAGCATAGCCACTAATTCTCACAGCTAATTACAGCAGCTGACAGAATGTTTTTGGCAAGTTGTCAGTCAGAAAATAAAAAAATTAAAAGGAGACCATAAAACTTAAAAATAATAGCACAGCATTTAGCATGGTTAATTCAGGATTTAATTTCAGTGTGCACAGCTGCTGTATGCACAATGGAAACAAACAAACAAAAATTGATATCTTGCAAGAGAGGAGAAAGGGAAAAGATTAGCTTACATGGGGAGAAGTGTTTTGGGAACCTGCAAGAGAATATAAATCTCCTCTTAACTCATTTATTATACAAAGTTGGAACTTAATGGATATATATTGTAGAATAATCTTGCTTATTTATTGCTCTTTATGTACCTCAGGAGCAAGATTACAGATCCTTGTACTCTTGTTGCATGAACTTTTCTCTGTCTTTTACATTGAACTGAAAATTAAACCATTAATCAGCAAGTTCTCTGGTACATAGGATTCCCAGTAGTGAGTTAGGTCATTGTTCCTTTAAGATTGGTATAATATTTTGGCAGAAACCCATAACTGATGTTTCAGAAGAAGGAATAATGCATAAGACACCTAGCCAATTGTGCAATACTGCACATGAGAGACAATTCCTTCTTGACCCCAGTGGTGATCAAGTGTGTGAAGCGTGAGATTTGATTACCCTTTTCTTAGCATGGATAACTACAAACAGAACAAGTAACAGAGCGGCCACCATACTGAGCATATGATGTGTGGGTGATCCATATAAGGGCTACTCACAGAGAGCCAAGAGTCTAAATTTTACAACCAGTGTCACTCAAGAGGTAAAAGACAAGATATATCACACTGTAGGTATAGAGTGGTGCTTGTCCCTCTGAATATCTGTATATGACTTGCAATACAAATCATAAGTATCATATAAGGAAACATACCATTTTATGGAAACATTGTTTGCATGTGAATAGGTGGAGGATTTACAAAACAAAGTACTCCTCCCCTGGGTTATATTGTGTCGTACTCTGAAAGAATTGATCAAATGGTCTGATTTACCAGGAAGTGCTATTAGAGTATCTCAGGCCATTTGAAAGACCTGGCATGTCTGTTCAGTTGCTTAGTTATTTGGGATCCAGAACACCACCTCTTCCACACCCCAAAAAACAATTAATTTTGAAAGAGATCGGATAAAGAAAGAAAATACTATACTAACTTTTGTAGGCCACCTGCCAGATGTTGATATCAAGTTTCCCTTTGGGGCATGCACATAATTTAATACCTGTACTGCGTGTTTCTCTCCAATTTACAAAGAAAAAATGGAGCAGTTGGCAATAAATTAAATACCAAAATAAAGTATAGTCCCACCTCACAGGGAAAGATTCCTAAATGGTAGGTTCCCAACTGCAGAGTTCTGGCCATCATGTTGTACATTCACAGAAAGCTGAAAAGGGTGAAAAGATAGCTCAGACTCTGCCAATGCTAATGCTAATCCCAGTCCCCCCAAAACTGGGAATATTATGGCTAGTGACTCCCCATAGCCTGGGGTTACGCAGGCTGAATCTTCTATCTTTTCAGGTTTAACTTCGTCCAAGCATGCAAGGAATATTCATTGCATTAGTCTCAGGATGCCAAAAGGGTGTTGTCTCTGATACAATACTTTTCTCCAGGTCCCAGGGAGCTGTATCAAAAATATTTATGCCTCTTCCACAGTTCCTCTTTATTTATACTAATAAAGAAGGTACATTGCACATACTGTGCTGGTATATAGTGCCATTCTCAGGTTATAAAATATTTGACAGTTGTGCTGTCTGCATTTTCTCTGCTGCCAGCAGTGTTTAGATGGGATATTTCACATGGGAATTTTAGCTGTGTGCCCTCCGTGACACTGGCCAGCCGGGTGCTACCTCATACCAAGGTCCTCATGCCTCAGTTAGATACTGAGGAATGTATAGCTGGACTCTGTCTGGCTCACTTGGGGGTTAATATTGATAAAATAGGTATTAGAACTATCAGAAGTGTTTAGACTATTGAATGCTTGTGAGATGCTGCATACACTTATTTTACTTGTAATATCTGTGTACATATTGTTATATAATGTTTGAGTGGCAATGCTCTCTCCCCTCCCCCAAATACACCCACTTCATGTAGGGTTAAGAATTGACTATATAACTTTTGTCAGTGAGGTATCTTAAGTTTTCAGGCTCCCTTGACAGCTGTGTCAGTTTGCCTTGGCTGTGTGGGATAGACTACTTAAAATAAGTTTTATAGTGTTAGGTTGTCCTTTACTTCCTTTGAAACGCCAAGTCTATTTTCCCATCACACCCTTCAGGAAATAGACCTGGCTTATTTAAAACAATTCCATGAATTATGTTTTTTGAAAGACATTTTGTGGTCGTGGGAAGGAAGGGTTTATGACAGGAGAGCCAGCCAACCTCTAGATGTTACAACAGAGTAAGTGCAAGCAACTGAAGGATTAGCTGGTAGCCAAGCAAACTTTTTCTTTCATTTCCTACTGGAAACAAGCATCCTCTTTTCCTCATTTTCCTAAGTTGCCTTTTCTCCTTAGATCAAACCTACAACAGTGCTACATAGTTTGTGGATTTCAGTGGAGAATATTCATATTGCAGCAATCCACAGATATACTTCCCTCAGCTCCCCAGGCTCAAATCTCTATTTGTGCTAACAGGAGGGGCCAATTCATTTAAAAATCCTGCTGTCAGAAAGACTTCTCCTTAGCCTCCAGGCTGGCCTCATCAAAGGCTTTTTAAAGAAGTAAAAGCAGGGCAGATATGGGCTCATAAGCACCATTGACTGTACATTAAAATTCCTAAAATAAAGATTTCAGTGCATCAGAGTCAGGTAGGAAGAGGGTAGAAAAGGGAAGCAGTTCAATAACAGCAACCTCTCCTGGTTGCTCATGACAGGAATGAGAGACATCAGAGCCTAAGTTACTGAGGAGAGATTGTATTCAGTTCTAAGGCACCTTTCCAAAGCTACAGCTATGAATAACTTGAAAAGGGGAAGGACGGTAAAGAATGAGGGAGTGACTAATGCCAGGTCTACACTACCACTTTTTTATATACAAATTACTCAGGGTTGTAAATAACCACATCCCCCGAGCGATGTCAGTTACACTGACCTAAGTGCTGGTGTGCATGGCGCTGTCGGTGGGAGAGCTTCTCCTGCTGACATAGCTACCGCCCCTTGAGGAGGTGGATTTATTATGCTGATGGGAGAACTCTCTCCCATCAGCATAGAGTGTCTTCACCGGATGCCCTAGAGAAGCACAATTGCATTCATGCAGCTGTGCCAATGTAGCTCTTCTAATGTAGACCTGCCTTAAGAAGAGCTTTTGAAGTATCCCCTAAATCACAAAGTTTTGTTGAGAGAGAGGTAGTGGAGGGAGAACAATTTTTGGCCTAGATTCAATTGTTCTTTTTGTTGCCTCTGAGCCAAGCTGGCTGAATTCTTCTCTGTGTATGCTGGGGAAGCAGAAATTTTTCATTAGGGGAGAATAGTTTTGCATATGTCATTTATAATGTGACATAAGGGTGCCCCAGAATGTTAGACTGGAAAAAAAAATGATGACTTGCTTCAGTGTGTCTTGAAAGTTCTGCTGTGGATAAGCTAGATACTATGGAGATAGAGCAGCAAGCTCTGTTGCTTTATTGCATTGCTCTGGCAGCAAAGTTATATCTTTATATTAGTGATTAAATAGGTTAAAAAAAGCTTCAGAGCACATCTGAGCAACGCTTTTCTTGCACTATGTCACAGTTAGTTACCAATACATTCTTTTAACCTTAATTGTCCACATTCCATTTTGACAGGCGGTATCTGGATTTCAGCTCCTCTGCTATAAGTAAATATCTATTTAGGTATTTATATGGCCCATATCACCATAGTATGCATATATCTCACAATCATTTTGTCCTTCCCAAATCCCTCAGGGCTACACTGAATCTGGAAGCCAGCCTTGGGCCACAGACTCATGCTAGCACTCTAAGAATAGCTGTATAGATATTGCAGCTGAGACTGGAGCTTGGTCTCTAAAGCCTAGGGGAGTGGGTGGGCTTGAGGTCACTATCCGCAATGTCAAAGTGCCATCTACACAGCTATTTTTAAAGTACTAGCACAAGTCTGTGGACCCAAGCTGGGAAGCTCACTCCCAGGTGCAGTGTAGACATGCCCTTAGATATAGGAAAGCACAAGCCACATGTTACAGAGAAGAGCCAAGACAGAGTATACTAAGTTACTTCCATAAGGTCACCTGTGTCAGAGTCAGGAACTGAACCCAAGCCTCCCAAGTCCCAATTCTGTACCCTATTCACTAGAACATCCTCCCACATAGAGTTCCACATTAGACTGTACCAAAGATTAGCTCCAAGGAGGGCAAAACACACATTTTCTGTAGGCCCCATTGTCACATGCAATATAAGTTCCCACATTTTGCACACCAGAGTTAGAATTGCAGAACAATGAGATGGTGTTGAGTTACCAACCACAAGTGCACTTATTTCTCAGTCATGCAAAACCCTGCACTATGACTAGTATCAGGCATCCCCCTGAGCTTCAGTTGGCTACAGCCCTCAAAAAGGTAGTAGCCACATACTCAAAATGATCATGACTGTTTCAACTTCTCAACCACCAAGAACCTGTTATTTCCAGCTCAATGTCTCCTCACAGATGTCCCCATTCTGGCTCGCTCCTTGCCCCGAAGGAAAGCTAAGCCATCAAAATTTAATTTTAAGAAAGATTAACTACGTTCATATTAAAAACTCTCCCTCACTGCTTGTGGGAGTGAGAAACCTAGTGCCCTAAGACCCAGTGCAGTTTGAAATCAGGTTAAGAGGAAAATACTATTTTTGAGAGGAAGAGGAAGTGGAAGGAAGATAAAATGGTGGGAGAAAAGATGGGGAGCTTTTAAAGTAAATATAAAGCTCTCAGGGGCTTTTTGAGCATAGAGAGGGTTTCATAGAGAAAGGTGTTGAAAAAGCAGGTGAAGGAAGGGCAACTGTATTTCTTGCTGATAACTGGAAGGTACTTCCTGATACCTCAGCAATAACCATACGTTGGACTGATGATCACCTAAGCTTTGAATTCACTTAGCCTCAGATTCAGTTATCGTGTAAGCAGAGCATCTTCCAGTGTCATCTAATTAGTCAAACCCCTTCTCTAGTCATAAGCCATTTGGATGAGACGTACTGTCAGACTGAAAGCCCTGGTTCCAAGCAGTGGGTCCTGTCAGAGTTTCTCTGCTCAGTGCCTCCTCTGACAGCCTTTTATTGAACTTTTGATCTCACTCTCATTCCTTCCCCATTAATGGTTAACCCCAATGTCTTTTTGGTTTTCTCCCCATCTCTTTGGATGGGCTATTGTATTTGCCCTTCAAGGTTCTTATTGCCCTTACTGGTGATCAAATAGACCAAAAGCCCTGGCTGCTCATGGTCATTAATCTTCAAAGGCATTGACCGCATTCACCTGGCCAAATTACAAGGTGGGCATTTACATATCATCTACTGGCATTCCCCTGTACTTACAATTGAAGAAAAATGTTCTCTACTTTCCTTTGTAAAATACAAAACAAATTGCTGCATTACATTCATGGACAAGCAATGTCTACTTACTACATGTGCTTTATAAAGCAATTTGGGAACCCATCTAGACTGAAGATTCTGTAAAAAGGTACACTTATTATTTTCATTTATTTCTGTGCTCTGTGCTGTGGAAGGTACACCAAAGAATGCCTCATGCAGAACAGCATAGAGCCAGTGCTGTTTACAAGCCTAATTTTTTTAAAAGGTTGTATTATTGAAAAATACCACTCATTATATCCCTTCGCCTGCTTTCTCCTGCACTGGTAAAGGAGTCTAAACAGCTGTCCATGTGAGTACACTAATCATGTCAATGGATTTGAACATGTTGCTGTGGATAGTCCTTCATCCGTTACAACATAGGTTGTATTTTTCCTGTGTGGATCAGATCAAACCCTTTTTCAGTCATGATCACAATTCCCACAGGTAGATACATAAAAGTTAAGCCCCTACATCTATATTTAGGTAGCTAAATAAGTGGGATGATTTTCATAGGTGCTGAGGTATAGCTCGGATTTGCACAGGCTTATGACATGGTCTTCCACTTAACATGGTTAAAGGGGTCTGATCCCATTTACAGGCTAGAACAAATGCTATTATATGGTCCTGATCTTTAGAGGCCTGTAACATGGTTATAATTAACTTTTGGTCTGACCTGTGTGGACAACCAATCATGCTATATATAGCTAGAGGAACAGAAATTACTTACCAATAACTAAGTGCTCTTTGGGAGCACTGCCCATGCCTATTGACTTCTGTGAGATAAATGCATCTGCTAGCATGCAAACTCAGAACCCCCTAGAAAGCAATGTTCCACTTGTTTCAGCTTAAGCTGGCCAAAAACCTGTCAGCTAACTGACAAGGAGGTTTAATTAATCTAACCCAGGGGTTCTCAAACTGGGGGTCGGGATCCCTCAAGAGGTCTCAAGGTTATTACATGGGGGGGTCATGAGTTGTCAGCCTCCACCCCAAACCCCGCTTTGCCTCCATCATTTATAATGGTGTTAAATATATAAAAAAGTGTTTTTAATGTATGAGGGGTCTCACTCAGAGGCTTGCTGTGTGAAAGGGGTCACTACTACAAAAGTTTGAGAATCACTCATCTAACCCATATAGGGGGAGAGGAATCACTGAGCCTTTTGTTTCTAAATGTTGCTAGAGGGTTGCTAAATGCTGCTGTGAAGAAAAAGGGATTCTAATCTAACTAATGATTTTCAGATAATAACTTAAGGCTGGGTAATAAATTTCTGAGCCACACGTTTTCAGCTGGGAAGTGGGTTCCCATATGGCTCATGTATTTAAACTCTTTCTGAATTGTCAACTTGTGTTACCTCTGTAGTTGCACTAGCACTGCATCTGTTTTAGGCATAACTGGCAGAGTCATCTTGTGCTGGCACTTTGGGCAATTGCTGGGGTGTGGGGCTGCCTGGCCAAGCCTCCTGTCCCAAGCCTGCCTTCATTTACCCCTGTTTGGGGGTTTTCCTGAGGGTGACACAGGGCTGGCAGAACCATCAGGCAATGAGGAGTCTTTCCCAATATCTTCTATTGCTCTTGACTGAGGGATGGAATTCCATACTGACACTTACTGAGGGCTGTGGCTTAAAGCCACAATTTAGAAACTGCTGGGGGGGGGGGGACCATTTTCCCCAGTAGATAGTGTTGCCACCCCTCTTGTGTGCTCTGTCATAGGCTCTTTTGTGTGATGTGCATTGTCTAAAGGAAAAAAAAAAAAAAAGGACAAGCCTCACTGACTCATCTCTGGCACTGAATACAGCTGGTTGAAACACTTTTCTATCAGAAAACACCACTTTGTTGAAAATCAACATTTTCTAAGGCAAGGCGTCAATTTTGTCAAAATTGACTGTAGAAAAAAAATGAAATAATTTAACATTGATTGTCCACACAGGTCACGTTAGACATGGCTGGAGGAACAGAAGTTACTTACCAATAAGTAAGTGCTCTTTTGGAGCATTGCCTGATGTGACAGCTTTTACCAGGATCTAAATTAATTAGAGAGGAAAGGCTTTGTTTTTGCTTTTTCTGGGAGAGTGGGGGGGCGGAGGGAAGACAGGAAAGGAGGAAAAGGAAAGGAGTGTATTTCACAATAATGCTTTCTGCAGTTTCCTTACCTACATAACACTTGGACTTGTCGAGGCATACTATACTTTCATATTAAACAAAACATTCTGGCAGAAAGTCAAGCCATTTGAATGTCTTATTTCGGAGTTTTAGAATTAGTGAAAACTATATACTTGATAATTTTACGGTCCTTATCCACAAAAGCAGGAGTGACTAATGAGCTACTTTCTATCCAGATTGCCTTCTGACCTTGCTTTTCAAATATTTCTGCTCAGCGATATATATTTAAGTAACAACACATTTTCAGAGCAAGAGAGAGGACTCAGTGTTGAATGGTGAGTCTGTAATAATAAGATAAATAACTATTCCTCTAGAAATTGGCATTAGAGTGACAGCCATCCAACAATAATTCCACAGGATCAGAGTTTTTTCCTCTCAATTTCGAGCCCTGATTTTGAACATTAACAACCGTGTTCTACGTTGTACTTGATTTTCCTGCTTTGAGTCCCTTTGATTTCATAACAAATATTTTGAAACTTTGACCAAAGTTCCCGCAACTGCTCCTCTGTTGCTAGGTAGAGTTGTACATGTACCTGAGTAGCTGTCTTGAGGGCCATTTTGCAATTTCAATATTTGTTTCTATTCTGAATAGGAACAAAAACAAAATTTTATATTTTTCCCAATCGGTGAAGTTTTAAAAAAAAAAAAGATCGTGGGTCAATCAAAATGTTCTGTTTCGATGAAGTTAAAATGGTTTGTTCCAGTTTTAACCTTTTTAATTTTATAATTGATAATATAAAAGTTTCTAAGTGTAAAGCCATTTTTGAAATAAAAATGGCCTCAAATGTTCCATTCCAATAAGGTTGAAACACTGGCTCATTTTTTTAAATACTTTATTTCATTTTTTTTTTTTAGTCAATTTTGACAAAATTGCGAAGTTCCCTTTGGAAAATGTTGATTTTTGACTAAGTGTTATTGTCTGACAGAAAAGTGTTTCAGCCAGCTGTATTATTAAAACCACTCTGTGCCATAGATGAGTAGCACATAAGACATTTGATCTCCAAGCCCTGCTCTCTATGCCATATGGAAAACTTTGAAACTGTCTTTAAAAACAAAAACTTTGTCTTTATATTTTACTCAAATTTTCACATAGAAACTGAAGCTGACAAGGCAGGCATGAAGAAATGCCAGATCTTCAATGCTCTGACTATTTAAATCAATCACAATGCTGAGAACCATTAAAAAAGTTTCTCCACAATATTTTTGAAAATTAAGTCCAATTTGAGTCTTCCACTAATATTTCAGTTCAGACAAAATTGTTTTATTAGCAGAACTTACATGAGTATTTGTACTAGAACACATGACAATCACATTTTTATGACCCCATAATTTAAGAAGATTAGGACACAAATAGATGCATTATCACTCCCAGGGATTCCATTTCTGCAGCTGCTGCCTGCCATTGGATTTATAAATCCAAGGGATACCAATTCAGCTGGCATTTTTATAGTACCCAACGACTCCGAATCTATAGGTTTTAGCACTACCAATAATTTTCTACTTTCCAAAGGCTATTGGCAGTCTCATGATATCCAGTGACCTATGTCATAAATGGATAGGTAAGGTAAGGGTTAAGTTTCTTTTACCTGAAAAGGGTAACCGAACACCTGACCAGAGGACCAATCAGAGAACTGGATTGTTTAAAGTCAGGGGCGGGAATTTGATTTGATATCAGGAGGTCTTTGTTAGTTTTCTTAGCTATGAGGAAACAAGTCTTCTTCTAATCTCATCCTCAATTACTTCTTCTAAACAATCTGTAACAGATACCAGGAACCGCAAAGTAATTCAGGCTATGATGTTTTGGGGTGTATTTACCTTGTATGTTCACATTTGTTTGCTCGTTTAATTGGCGCTATCTTTTAAACAGCCTGGTTTCTTTTATTTTCTTCTAGCAAGGCCGTATGATTCTATGGCAAGATGTTATCTCTGCTTTTCTATAAAGTTCTTCTGTAAACCTTGTGAAGTTTTCATAGGGAGGCAAAGGATAGCCAGGCTGTTGGGCTATTTCCTATTGGTCCAGGGAAAGAGACAGATACAGGGAAAGAGCGAAGTTCTCCTCTTTCTCCTGGTGGTTTTACAGTTATTTCCTCATTCCTGGCACAAAGGGGTGCGCAGAGCCACTGTGGGTATTTGCATCTCCCTTGTCCATAGCGGAAGCAAGAAAGCTCGAGTTTCTTGGGGGTCACCAGGTTAGCCGCGAGGCAAGCCTGCATTAAGGAGGGGAAGGGTTATTTTCCTGCTTTTAGCTGCCAAGGGATTGGATCTGGGTGTCCACCAAGGGAGGTTTCGGGACAACAGAGGGAGGAAAGGGATCAGGCACCCATAGAGTTAATCCTGATCTCTTGGTAGCAGCGAGAATATCAAGCTGTTTAGTGAGCTTTGCGGGAGTTTCAGGGTCACCCCCACAACTTTGGACGCAAAGTCCAGGTTTGGACTAGGACCAGACTGGTGGACACTAAAGTCCAGGTCTGGGACTGGACGGTCTGAATTACCAAACCTTACAATCTGAAATCAAAAGGCTGTATTTTATGCTTGTACTGGCCATTCCAATGCTTGATGGAGGCTGAGCAGGTTTTAGACTTAATTATATATGACCGTAAAAACTGAAACCAAACATTTTCAGCTTGGATGCTAGGGAAAGACCTTTAATTGCTAACAATCAAAGTCATCTTATAGTTCAGATGGCAGCTAAATCAAAGCCTCAGTGTTGAAATCTTGTACTTAGGGATATGGATATACAGCCAATTTCTTCAACTCTATTAGTGGAACAATAGTCTGCGATTCAAACCATCCTCAGCCCTTTATGGACCAGGGAAATTAATTACTTTTGAAGGTTCTTCCTGTTTTACATTGGAGAAAATAGATGCTAGACTCAGTTTTCTTTGAGCATCCTGTTTATTTCAAATAATTACAAGTACAGAAAGGTAGCCGTGTTAGTCATGGATCTCTAAAGCAGCAAAGAATTCCTGTCGGACCTTATAGGACTAATGACCGTTGTGGAGCATGAGACGTTCTGACGCTGAATACACTTTGTCAGATGCATGTAGCTGGAACAATTTCATCAGGGCAGGAATATATATATGCAGAAAGCGAATAACGAGGTTAGATATCAATCAGGAGGATGAGGCCAATGTCTCTAGCAGTTGAGTGCGGTGTGAAAACCAAAGGGCAGGAGGAACTGGTTCTGTAGTTGGCAAGCCATTCACGTTTGTTGCTTTAATCCTGAGCTGATGGTGTCTGTCAAATTTGCAGATGAAATGAAAGTCAGCAGGTATTCTCTCTGATTTGGTCCTGAAGTTTTTTTGTTGCAGATGCCACCTTTAGTCTGCTATAGTATGGCCAGGGGTTGAGGTGTTCTCCTACAAGTTTTTGTATATTGCCTTCCTAATATCTGATTTGTGTCATTTATCCTTTATCCGTAGAGACTGTCCAGTTTGGCCGATGTACATAGCAGAGAGGCATTGCTGGCATATATGGCGACTATATTACGTGGTGGCTGAGGCAGAGTGATGAACCAGTGATGGAATTGTGGCTGATCTGGTTAGGTCCTGTATGGGTATCGCTGAGTGTAGATTTCGTGCCGGCAGAAGTTGCATCGAGGTTTCGTTGCATGGATTTGGTTCCTGAGAGTGTTAACTATGTTGCGATGTGCATGAGTTACTGCCTGAGAATATGTTTCAGGGTTGGTCGGGCTGTCTGTTGGGCGGGGGAGATGCATGGCCTGGCCATCCCGAAGCTTGTGAAAGTGTCGGGGGTCGTTGTTCCGGTATGTGTGGTGTAGGCTCCTAATGATGCGGTTGTGAAGGGGCGGGTTTTAGGCTGGGGGACGTGCTATGTGATGCCGGAGTGGGCGGTCTTGTTGGGTTTGTTTGGGGGTTTGTCTGGTGCAGTGGGGCTTCTGGGTACATGTCTGCTCTGGTTGATCGGTGTGTTCACTTATTTCGCTCATGCGCCGGAGTGTAGGTTGTGAGAATGCTTGCGTGTAGATTTGTAGGTGTGGTCTCTGTCTAGGGGTAGCAGGATGGGGTGTGACCGGTGCGCGCGAGTGCTGGCTGTAGACAGGTATGTGATGTGTGGGATTGGGCGTGGAGGGGCATGGAGTGGAGTAGCGGTCGGTAGGTTTTTGTATGGGTGGTATTAATGTGACATCATTATTTGCACATGTGTCTAGGAAGTGGACCTCCGTGGTCGAATTGGTCCAGGCTGAGGTTGGCTGTGCGGTGGCGCTGTTGAACATTTGGTGGACATTTTCCTGAGTCTCCTTACCATGAGGTCATCAGATTATGAAGATGTCGGCTCATGTAGGATACGGCGAGGAGAAGGGGGGTGGAGTGGGCCGACAGGGAAGATGTTAGTCCAGGGTCGATGCCATACAAATTTGGCTTAAGTGTTAAGAAGCTCAGTGAACCTGGGTGACACCTGACCAGAGGACCAATGGGGGGACAAGATACTTTCAAATCTAGGTGGAGGGAAGTCTGTGTTTGTGCTGTTAGTTTTGTTCGTTGTTCACTCTTGGGAAAAAGAGGGACCAGACATACAACCAGACTCTCCAAATCTTTCTGAATCAGTCTCTCATGTTTTAAAATAGTAAGTACTAGCCAGGAAAGGCGGATCAGTCTTATGTTTGTTTTCTTGAGTTGTAAATGTGTATTTTGCTGGAAGGATTTTTACCTCTGTTTGCTGTAAGTTTGAATCTCAGGCTGGAGGGTGGCGGAGGAGGGCCCTCTGGTCTATATTAATCTGAATACCCTGTAAGCATTTACCATCCTGATTTTACAGAGATAATTTTTTACTTTTTCTGTCTTTAATTAAAAGCTTTCTTTTAAGAACCTGATTGAGTTTTCCTTGTTTTGGAATCCAAGGGATTGAGTCTAAACTCATCAAAGATTGGTGGGGGAAAAGGAAGGGAATGGTTAATTCCTCTTTGTTTTAAGCTCCAAGGAATTTGAATCTGTATAGCTTCCCAAGGCAACCCAGGGAGGGGAAAGTCTGGGAGGGGAAAGGAGGGGGGAAGGCTAATTTCTCCTTGTGTTCCAATCCAAGGGGTTTGGGTCTTGGGTTCCCCAGGGAAGGTCTTGGGGGAACAGGAAGTGTGCCAAACTATATTTTTGGCTGGTGGCAGTGTACCAAATTTAAGCTGGTAATTAAGCTTAAAAGTGATCATGCAGGTCCCCACTTTTTGGACGCTAAAGTTCAAACTGGGGAAAAAACCTTGACAACTCTACCCAAAAATCTCCCTCTCTTTACTTTCTCTCAGGGCCTTTTCAGTCCTTGTCATGCTGTCCGCTTGGGTTAGGCTACTTTTCTCTCCCTGTTTCTGACTGCAGACATACCCCTCCGTCAAACAATGCCCACCAAAAACTCCTCTGCCCACAAAGTTCAGTTTCTGACCGGCCTTGCATGTGGACTATATATTGTTTCAGTCATCCTACCCCAGAACGAGCTTAAATGCTTCTTACATTTATCCCCAAGGGACGGTAGCTGTCACACTTACCCATTTCAACAAGGTTTTAACCCAATCTTTGTGAAATTTCAGATCTGGATTTAGACATTGCAATAAAGTCTAGGGAAATTCATACAGCTAATGTGGATGTTGCTCTTGTTGGTGGAAAAGTAGAAAATGTTGGTCCCCAGAACCGTCAGTCTTTCATGACGCTAATTTACTCAATAAGAAAAAAAAGTGCACTCATCTCAGTATTTCACAATATGGAAGATGCATTCATTACCTAGCTGTAGACCTGATCCAAAGCTCACTGAAATCAATAGAAAGATTTCCACTGAATTAAGTGGGCTCAGATCAGGTCCTATCTTAACTGTGCCCTAACAGGATGAGTAAACGTTCATTATTTTGATTGGTGTCACACAGGATTCCTGTAGATAAGTCAGTAAAATCTACTAGTCATATGACAATTACCTAAATTAAAGTAAACCAACCATCACCACATCTCCTGCCACACACATATGGATACTAGGTACAGATGTTGTTTATTTACGCAACACATATTATAGCTCTTCAGATCAAGTCACATGACACAGTATTGGTTTTAGAACTTCTGTTTTTCATGCAGCAAATTTAAGTTAATACAGCCAGTTATCTGCCCTGCCACTTCCCTGAAATGAAAGAATATGTTAAAATGCCACTTTATGTCAAAATTAACAAGTGATTAGATGGCGCCTGCTCACTTTGGGACTTTTCATTAACAGGTGCAAACCCGCACTTGGAGCTTACAATGTCTTTCAGTGAAATTCATTAGGGGTATATTACAGTCTTAGTTCCTTGGACACTGATGGCCCTCTGACTTTTTGGCATACAGCTACATTGGTATCTGAAGAGGAAGGTCTGGACAGGCTATAAATTGACAAACATTTATCAGCTTCTGGAATTCTAAACTGAGCCTCTAGTTGGGGGGTCTTACCTTATGGACAACAGCAATGGCTCCCAGAGCCCTCTGACACCATTTCTCTGCATGCTTGGAGTTGGGTTGAGTAGGGGACACAGAATGGACTGGAAACTCGTGCTGATACCAGTAGGGAGGCTTCTATGTGGGCTTATATGAGCAAGCACTTTGCTGGGCCAATGATGAGCCATGGCTGCTCAGCCTCTCAGTGGGAGGGGACAGCCTGACTTAGAGACAAGAAACTAGTTTTGGTTTCAGTGTTGAGGTTTGAGTTTGGGTTCTCAGACAGAAGCAGAACAGCGCAGGGAGCCTCTGATTAACACCCCCTCTCCACAAAGGGAGTCTTTGAACTACAGTGGGATTTAATGCATGGGTCAGGCAGCTCCAGCCCTGCAGAGACGTGCATCAAGAGGGGCAGAGATCTGCCCCTGCACCAGCTAGCGAGAGCCAGCTGAGACCCCCACAGTACTCCAGACCAGGGAGACAGGAGGGGACCCTACCCCAATAGGGTAAGTAGCTCAGTAAGGAGACTTCTTCCTTTTGTTTAAGCTAGACAACATTTCACAGTGTTACAACACTTGTCTCCAGACTCATTGTCAGTGTACCATCCACCTTAGAAGGGGGCTGGGGGCATGTGTTGATTGATTAACGCTTAATGCTTATTAGTTAACCCCTGGCCCTTTCCTTTGCCAGCCCCACTTTGCCTGTTCTCCATAAGTCCCTTGGTACACTTATTTCTTTGCTAGGGTTGCCCTGATGTGCTTTGTTTCTTGAGTACTGTGTTTTATACTCGGTGCCAAGTAGTAGCATTATTCATTTTCCCAGGGGATAACACCCCTTGTGTCTCAGGCACAATGAGGAGACATCTAGAGTGGAGGCAGCAGGCATCAGAAAAAGAACCCAGAACCCAACCAATGTGAGGAGATGGGAGAGCAGTGTGAGGAGGTGGTGAGCACCCCATAGCAAGCAGCAGGGAGGAGGTTAGAGCCATAATTCAGGAGTGGGGCCACAGATGGCTTCACTGCTAGTATTTAATTTACTAGAAGATTTTAATAGGCAAGTAGTGTCAGCTCAAAAGTCATTGCTCTGCCTAGGAGCAGTGAGTTCAGTGTCACCTAGACAATCAGGCCTTACAGTAGAAGATAGAGAGCACTTTGCTTTGTGAGTGGAGCAGAGTAGGAGGCTTGGAATCCTACAAACCCTTTATGGGAACATGAGTCCTCTGTGAAAC
This sequence comes from Chelonoidis abingdonii, assembly GCF_003597395.2. Taxonomy (NCBI): domain Eukaryota; kingdom Metazoa; phylum Chordata; order Testudines; family Testudinidae; genus Chelonoidis; species Chelonoidis abingdonii. The sequence continues at coordinate 229,994,619 of NC_133770.1, forward strand.
TCCAAAGGAACCGATTATGAGTGTTATCAACACTGTGAAGGTCTGGCAAAGAGTCCCACCACAGCACCAGCACCAGAAGAGGGGGCCCCAGTGCCTTGATATAGTGCCCTGCAGTACTGAATGGGCACTAGAGTACCAAACGAGGCGCTAGCATCTGAAGTATAGCCATCCTCCAGGACAGTGGTTCAGGATGTAGCAAGAATGGCCCTCCCCTATAATTTTAATGCCAAGTTACAGCCTTTCCTAGCACAGGAAGGAAATACTCTAAGGGATTTGATGTCCAGGGATATTTCCCCTACATCCACAACTGACAATTGGTTCCAGCTAGTGGGACAAGTTGTGGAGAAGTGGGCTTACCTGCCAGTGATAGCAGCCACTGTAAGAAAGCTGGGTCTTTTATTTTAGGCCAGTGGTCCCCAAACTTTTTAGGGTTGCACCTGCCCCTCCCCTTACCTCTTTCCACATACACCCTGGGACCTGGGGCTGGGACAGGGACCACAAATCCTGTGGGGGGGAGGTACAGAGAGAGGTAAGGGGGCTGAGAGAAGAGTCCAAGTGGGGACCAAGGCTGGGTGTGGGGCCGGGGCCAGGCCATGGTGGGGGTCAGCAGCCAGAGCCACTGGGGGCAGGGAGCGGGAGCAAATGCTGGGGGTGGGGCTGGAGCAGAGCTGAGGTCAGACTAAGGGTGAGGGTCAGAGTTAGGTGACACTCCCTCCCCACCACCATGGGGCCTGACCAGGTGCTGCTGCACCCACCCTCAAATTTTCCTCCATACTCTATGGTGGCACACTCCAGTTTGGGGACCACTGGCTTAGGCAGTAGAGGCTGATGGCTTAGATCCAAAGGTCCCAGTTTCACTCTCTACTGCTGCTGATCACTTGATTTATAAAAGGCAGCTGTCATCCCCACCCTTCTCTATGGATGTGAGACCGGGTTACCTACAGACATCTCAAGCAGCTGGAGTGGTTCCAGCAGCACTGCCTCAGAAGAATTCTTAGGATCAGCTGGGAAGACCAATACGCAAACTTCAGCATTCTCTCTGCAGCCAATTCAGCAGTATAGAAGTGCAGGTCATGAATTACCAACTCCACTGGTCTGGTCACTGTACGTATGCCTGACACTCACCTCCCGATGTAAGTACCCTCTCAGTTAAGTCAGGAAGACATGCTCGCAGAGGGTAGTGGAAGTGCTTCAAGGACATACTGAAAGTACACCTTATAAAGGGAGGCATCAACCCAACAAACTGGGAGGACTTAGCGTGGAACAGAATACAGTGGCGCCACCCATGCACCAAGCCACAGCCCACTTTGAGGAAAACAGACGTGCTCATGAGACAGAAGCAACAAAGGAGGAAGGAAAGGGCACAACACTCCAGCCCACAACTATGTCTCCTCCAAGATCACACCTGTCACTCATTTTCTGTGAGAAAATCTGCACAGCATGAATTGGACTTCTTAGCCACCTAGAAACCCATCAACAAACCCCTTTGGCAGACATCAACCTCACATCAAGGAATAGCTGAAGAAGAAGATCTGTTACAAGTGGTGCCCTGTATGGGGAATTGAACTAAAAAGCCTCCAGCCTGTGGAATGTAAGCCATGCCTGCTTGCTGTCAGCAACTATCACCTCTGGTGGTGGATAGGCCACACATAGGTTAATAAGCCTGCCACTGTATTGGTTGAGAGCTGGACCTTTTAGCACAGGAAATAGAGGCTGATGTATGAAGATCTAGAGGTCTCACATTTGATCCCGGCAGATGATGATTCAGCCAGGGCTGTCACCATTAAGCAAACATTACAACAAAAAAACATTGCTAGTCCTCAGGATTGCCAAAAATCGCTCTGCTTTTGCTCAGAATTTTACGTTCAGCTGTAAAAAGGAGAATGTTTACTTCCTTGTTAGCAAAGGAATGCATCACTGAAAGCAAATAATAGTGTGCATAGAAGTCTCTGAAACGCATGATAAAAATTTAAGCGTTCTGATTACCAGATGCTAAACAATTCTGAGCTAGCCCAAGGAAGTTCTTGAAGCTGCCAAATTCCAATTTAGGTAGCATAACAAGGCTCATAGCACTACTAATTGGGGCTGCAAATAGTGTAACAGAGACATAAAAATGTTTCTTCTTTTAATGTTATTTTGTGGCATTCCATTGCCTGTGTTAACAGTTGTGCTGAAGCTCAAACTTTAACAACCTTACCTGATGTCAGAATAAGAAGTTGCCATCTATTTACTATATTAAAGTATCTTCAAGATTAGAGTATGGTATTAGTTAGCATGGCACACATGTCATAGAAGGAGTAATGTCTAGATTTCGTATTGCAAATGGTATATAATCATTTGAATGTTTTGGTGTGAAAAATCTGTTTCAACCATTTTGAAGATGTAGATAAAAAATTGCTTTTTGAATATAGTAATACAAAAATGGTATCTGGGGTCCCAGTTCAGCAAGTTGCTTACACGTATGCCTAAGTTTTGGAACTATTTGTGTAGTTAGAGATAAGCACATGCTTAAGTACATTGCTGATCAGAGCCTGAATTTGCATACTTACACAATTACATACAAAAATAGAATTTTCATGTACAAGAAAGTATTTTTGCATGACAGGTTTACAAACAGCAGCATTTTCACATGCAAACAGTATTTATCTGAATTTAAGCTATTGAGAAGGAGCCTTAATTTTTAAGTTAATTGTGATATCACTGAGCATCTGTGATGCAAGGACAAGTATTGAAACGGAAGACATTGTTTTCATCTGCTTCTTTCACCTATACACCATTTTTTTTTACTAAGTAGAATGACAACATGAATGATTTTGGTAACGTGTGTTTTAAAAACTCTGCTCTATCCATTAAAGTGCATCATAATATATACAAATGTAGAGTACCTCCTGCAAAATTAGCCAGACAATAAACTGTTCTTTTTTAAAAATAAAATGAAAAGTATTTCCTGTCTTTGTAATTTTCCCAAATACAAGCTCTCTATTATCCAGCATGTACATAATGCCTCTAATCTCACATATTCAAAAAGATAGGACATTAGTCCCATCTATAACAATCTCTCTGGCTTGCCATTCATTTTGGGTTTTAGTTTAAAATTTGTATTTTTATTTTAAAACCCTTGTCTGGCCTTTCATTTCTTCCCTATTTGCCTAGCAGAACTCTCCTCTCTCTCCTTGTACACAACCTCATTCCTTTGGAGGGAAATTGGAGGCACGAGGACATTCTTCTCTGTAGCTTATGCTATCTAAAACAGTCTTCCTGGGTCTGAAACGCCTCTCTTCTTGCTGGCCCATGCATCCTAATGTCTCTGGGTTCACTTTTTGTTTTAGTTTTGTAATGTTGAGTTCTAGAAGTCATTTTGGAGCAGAGTTTCTTGGAAAGACAGTACAAAATGAGTTGTGTTTTCTTTGGATGCCACTAGAACCACTTGATGGAATCATCGCCTTATCACATTAAGTTGTGTTCCTATTTGAAGGAGGAACAACAAACCCTGTACACCTTGCTCACACAAGTCTCACATTGATTTGACTCTATATGCACAGAGAAAAGATACACCACAAAATAAGTACCAAAGACAAATGTCATAACAAAACAGAAATGAGAGAGTCCTAACACAACAAATAGTAGCTTTTTTTATCATACACTGTTATTGAAGACTTTCTATTTATAGTACATGAAGCTCTCCATTTGATACACTTGGGGAATGACCTTGCAACCCTACTTTGAAGTGAAGATGAGTTCCATCTGGAGTTCTGGGATCAATCCAAAGGAAAATATATAATGATGCATGCTGGAAAAGAAAACAGCTTATAGGAGGCTGCCTCTTATAACTTATACTTTCTTTTCCAGCATGCATTGCAGCTTAGCCTACAATTCCCAGAATGCTCTGCTGCTCTGAACTGTAACTTGGAACAGAACTAACTGGATCCATTGTAAGATGTGAGGGCTTTTTCTGCAGTAAGCAACAGCCATGGAAGGACAGCAGCAAGTCACATCCTCATGTTCCATCTAAATTACATCAAAACAATATAACATCAGGATCTTAAGTAGGCACTCCCATCCTAATAGTACCCACCATTACCAGAAACAGCTCTTAAAATGTTTAAAGACAACTTTGATTGATTGTATTCTGTCTGGCAAGGAGTCATTTATCAACAGTTGTGACTGTGAAATCTCTGCTTTATTGTTTTGTCTTTATAGTTCCTACTGTTTATTTGTATGGTTGTAGATGTGCAGACTCACCCCTGCGGCACCTCCTGCTGGTGACTTCTGGAAATTAGCTCTTTTTCCAGCCAGAAGCACCCTCTGCAGCCTGGTGATCCACCTGTCCTCTGGACCCCAGTGCCCCATTAACTGGAGTGCTGCCCCAGGGAGTACCCCACCAATCTGGGTCTTCCCTCCCTGGGGAATCCCCAACCCACTATCCCCACTTTGCCTCAGTAGATGGCTACTGCCCAGTCTCCATCTAGCCCCCATTCACTTGGGCAGACTGCAGTATCAGCCACTCATCATAGGCAAAGGGGTTTGGGTCTGTTGCCTTTGCCTACTCCTGGGCTGCCCCCTGTAACCCTCAGTACCTCTTGGCCTTATGCTAGGCCACAGCCTGGGGTTTTCCAGGGAGGAGCTCCCCAGCCCCGCTTCACTCAGGTTCCCTGTGTCTCACTCCCTGCAGCCAAACCCTTCTTCCTATATAGCCAGAGAGAGACTGTTTGTTCCTCACTTCCCTGGCCTTTTTCTCCAGGCCAGTTGTAGCCTGATTAGGGTGTGGCCCAGCTGCAGCCACTTCCCCAATCAGCCCAGCCTTTAGAGCTGCAGCTGTCAAGCCCTCCCAGGTCACTTTTTAAACCCCTCAGGGCAGGAGCAAGTAACCACCCCACCACAGGTCTCTGTCTGATTCCTAATTGTTTCTGTCTGTTGCATAACAAATTTTGCTAGGTGTAAATCAGCTAAGATGATGGGGTCTGATTACAAAACAGTTCTTTAACCAATGAGCTAGGATTGTGAAAAATGCTGTTTTTTAGCACTGTAGTTTAAAATGATTGGTTAAGGTATAGCTAAGAAGGACACAAGTTAAACTATATAACCTGGGGTCCAAAATGAAGTTCTTTGGAATCTAACTCCAGGACACAGTCCAAGGTCAGAGCTGCCAGACCTCAACACCCTGGCAATCATACTGTGCAGAAGCCAGAGTTCCCAGATGATCTAATCTTGACTGGACACCAAGAAGAGTTCATCTGCCTTATTGGGAATAGTGTGCTTAGCATGTCTATTCTGTTTTGGTAACTGTTAGTAAATAGAGGTTAAGGATATTACTGTGTAAGGCCTTTCACTGGTAAAAAGCCCCACAAACCCACATAAGGTTACGCTCTGAGCCCCTAGGAACCGGGTAAGGGAGAGGGTGCCTAGATAAACTGAGTTACACCGTGAGCCTATGGAAAAGTAAAGGTGTGTGCCGGTAACGCTGTGCTTATCCTTACAGCAACACATCCCATAGGTGATGTTTCTGCTTTGTCAGTTAGGTGTTGACTTATGCCCTGAAGCATGAAGATTTCCATTCCCTTTATTGATTATCCAATCTAAATGATTAATCCTTTTCTGAATCCTGCTTGTGGTGTTCAGCGGTCACTCTGTGCTTAAGGTGCTTGCATGCAAGCCAGGCCCACGCTAACATTTTATTTTCTTTATTGACTGCCACTGCATATGAAGCAGAGGTTTACAACAAACTGTCCATACCAATGCCTCTGTCTTTTTCCTACGTGGCAGGGATAGTCAAAAAACCGACATTTTTATCCAATAGGAAATCTTGAGATTTAAAAATTTGGTTGTGCTCCAAATTGGGACAAAGTCAAAGTCTTAGTTTTTCATGAAAAAAATTCAAAATATTTTGTTTTGATCTTATCAAAAACAATTTCAATTTTATCATATGTACTCAATATAAATGTTCCAATATTATAACACAAGTCAAAATGAAACATTTCGACCTTAGCAAAATGAAACCTTGTGATAATTCCCCTTAAAATTTTCAACAAAAATAAATACATTCTCTTGAAGTTTTTCAGTTTTTGTTGAATTTTCTACCAGCTACTGAGGTGTTACAGTTAATTTAGAATCCAGTAAGGCATACGAGTAGTTGAAAGTATTCATCCCAATATGCATTGCATTCATTTTTCAACACTCGGTGGAATACTAGTCCCTTTGAAGTCAATAGGAGTATTGAACTGACTTTAGTAGGACCAGCATTTCATTCTTTGTATTCTGCCTTTGTGTTGGTCAATGACCTAGCTTGGTTAGGTCCCTCTGGATCAATTATTTTTACTCTTTGTTGTTGTTTTTTTTTGTCAGTTTCTGATATGTAACAGAATCCTAGAAGTTCAGAAATTTTATATCTTTGTAGGTAGGTGAAGTAGAAGAAAGGCTATTGGAAATAAAATTCCATTTTTAAGTAGCTTAAACCTTTTGTTTTTGTGCATAATCAATCATTGGACTGAATCAGAGAACAAAACTAAAACTTAACTTTGAAGTTACCATTGCAAGATAATTAGATCTTCTTTCATTACAGAGCCATATGTCTAACTTGAAAGAGGTCTTATAGCTGCATGCTACAAACAGTAAATAGTCACAAAAGAGCCATAGCCCACACATCTCCTTTGAAACTAAAGGTTTTGGTTTAATCTTTCATAAAAACAGCAAAGAAAGAAAACAGATAAACAGCTAACTTTGGGTTTTATTGAAAGAACAAACTCTTTATCCATTCTGAGAGATAAATTAGCTTTGTTCAGCTGTATTTTCCCTTATTGTTAATGTAGTTAATAATGGTGAACAAGTGTACAACTAGCATTCTTACTAGATGACCACAATTGTTTTGCAGGAAGCCAAACAGCAAATGATCAGAATGTGTCCCCATGCTCCTCATGTCAACTGCAAGGAGAAAAAGGACATTTTAACATCTTTAATTGACATTTGGAAAAACTTTAATGCAGTTTTTAACCTAAATGTATATTATATTGGCATGGTCTGCCCTTGCTGGTGCTCAGTCTACTTGCTACTTGCTCTAGCCTCAGTCTATGTCTGACTAAAGGCTGGGAGGTCTTAGGATGGATTCAAAACACTTAGGGCTAGACCCACAAAGGGGATCTAGGCTCAGCATTGCAATGCTTAACTCTGGGTACCCTGCCACCCAGTGGAATCCTAAGCCCCTGGTTAGGTGCCCAGGATCCCTATACAATGCACGGGGAGAGTTAGGCACCTAAGAATAGAATTCACAGAAGCTGAATGGGGAGACATCTGAGCTAGCCAATAGGAAATGCTAAAGAGAGGGGTATGGCCTTAGATATGAAAAAAAGCCCATCCTGTGGTATTGCACTGACATCCACATGAGTCTTTAGCAAGGTTGGAACCACAGGACTGGAGCACCCATGAGGAAAAAATGGTAGGTGCTGAGGGGGAGTGTGGGTGGGACTTGGCAGGGTGGGGCTTGGCGGGGGAGTGTGGGTGCAGGGAGTCAAGATGCAGGGACATGAGGCTTGGCAAGGGGGGGTCTGTGTGTGTCGAAGGGGTCAGGATGCATGGGAGTTGGGCAGATCAAGGACACCTCTCCATACAATGCCCCTCCCCCATCGCTGGGGTGCAATGCAGGCAGGAAGTGGGAGGGGGTATGGAACTTCCTGCATTTGGGGGAAGTTCCTGGAGATGAGTCTGACCAAGCTCTGGCCCCAGAAGTGGCCCGTGAAGGGGAAGAGGCAGTCTTGTCTCCCCGTACCTCCGCCCAGCCAGAGGCAGCTGGATCCCGGCAGATAGTAGGATCCACCAGCCAAGGACATCCCCAGCCCTGGGCACACCATGTTAGCGAGTGAGAGGGACAGAGAGAGCCCAGCCCCACCTTCCAAGGCAGCGATTTATGTCTCCCCTGGCTGCTTGAACCAAACACACACACACGGACCCCTGATTCCTGCCCAGAAAAGGCATGTGAACCCATTTTTTTCTGTGGGGAAAGAATACAATCTGTAGGGGACATTAATTCTGTGCTTGCACACTGGCGCAGAATTCCCCTAGGAGTAGTAGTTCCAATCCCCTGTATTAGAAAAGAGGCTGGGTGTAATTAATAGCAAAATGTTTCCACCAAGCAGTCTCTCCATTTCAGCAGTGACCTATTTACATCTATAATAAGTTTAAATAGCTTTAAGTGTTCTTTCTAATGGATAGGGATATGCATGTCCTGTTTTCTTAATGCCAGACATTTTTGGATGTCATCTGTCTTTGAGCAAGCAATATGATCAGGATGCTGGACAACTCTTTAACAGTTGTAAAGTCAACATCAGGAGCCAGACTTTTACCAGGTTTAAATCAATATAGCTCCAGTGACATTTTTTAATTTTTTGTTTTGTGAAACTCTAAGACTCTTCTTTGAAAACCATAACCATCCCTATGTCTTCCTGAATCTAGGCATAGAAAAACATTGGGGCCCAGAGCCTCAATAATATTTAGCCACCTAAGTCCCATTGATTTGAGGATCTGGGCCAGGTTATTTGAGTCTCATCTCCCAAGTTTGGAATGAAGTGCCACAGTCTTGTCATTTTGGAAGGAGATTTTCTAAGGCACCAATGGGAATTAGGCACCCAAGGGCCACTGATTTTCAATGGGAATTGGGTAGCTAAGTCCCCTTTGTGCTTTTTCAAATCTCTTCCCTGTTCCTTGGGATTTGAAATTTTACTTGAGAATTTTGATTGGCTAATTTTGAAAGGTTATGTCTCTACCCTGCTTTGAAAATTGGTCAGGCAACATGTGAAAATGATTATATTAGCAGTCTGGATAAAATGCTGCGTCCATCCTGAGACACATGTTTACTGAATGGTGGTACTATGTCTGAGAAAGGTAACTATAATGCTTTTGCACTTTTTTCTGACAGTTGAAACTATCTGAGACCTTTCAGATCTGCCAAAGTGGGTTACATAGCTCCTAAGAAGTGGTTTTCCCCCTGAGATTTTCATTGATTTTTGGTATTGGGTAGGCCAGAAATGCTACAAAAGTTGCATCTTCTCATACTATTTTGGAATTTAATCAGATGGTATCATAAGAACGGCCATATTGGGTCAGACGAAAGGTCCGTCTAGCCCAGTATCCCGTCTTCTGAGAGTGGCCAAAGCCAGGTGCCCTAGAGAGAATGAACAGAACAGGTAACCATCAAGTGATCCATGCCCTGTCACCCATTCCCAGCTTCTGGCAAACAGAGGCTAGGGATACCATCCCTGCCCATCTTGTAATGGGGTAATTTAGAAAAATATTAAAGGACCCCTGCTAAAGAAGACACAGGCACAGATTGTCCCTGAGTCAGGATCTGTCACCTGCTGGTTTTACTGTGTAAGACTAATAAGGAACAAATTAAGCTAGAAGTGGATTATTAAATATAGGGTAGGTAGATACATAAAGATATAACTCGGAGGTTTATGAGAGCATGAAGTCCAGACCCCTTTTTCTCTAAGTTATAATTTATGGAGGTGTTTGTACTTTACAGATGAAAATCATCCAGAAAGGGTTTCCTCTGGTTTTCTGCCTTGACTCTGGGAGGTTAGATCCGGACCTGCCACTGTGTTTAGGGACGTCAGGAAGCACAGAAGGGACTTGGACCAACGGCAGCTGTATCAGGACTGAGATCATGATCAGGAGGTAAGTAGTAGAGATGTTGCCTCTTGGAGCTCTCTCCTTCTCTCTGCGCGCATGTTGAACATTAAATGAACTGACTTGCACGCGAGCTGTCCCATCCCCCAGAGTCCACGCACACAGAGTTACTATACCTCTTTCATATCAGGGCAGCTTGTCAAAGAAAGGGTTTCCAACCACCCATCACAAATAAACCAAATAACTTTACAATCCTGGATAATAGCCATTGATGAACCTATCCTCCATGAATTTATCTAGCTCTTTTTTGAACCCTAATTATCCTATCTACCAAACTAATCACCTCAAACTAGTGTGATCACTACTTGAAAATGTGCTCAATGTTGTTATTCACTGATGCTGACAGAACAGGTTGGATTGTTTATTAAGAATAATGTATAGTTGCTCTTCAAAATTTTATTTGAGCAGATGACCAAATAGCATAATGCCTGAAACTTTTTTCTTCTTACATTTTATTTATTTAGGGTGTCAGAAGTAATGCACAAAAGTAGCCTTTTTAATCTGTGAGGGGAAACTTTCCTTCACATACTCAAAAGCACTTGCATAAGTGAGATCTGGTGCTGTGTGTTAGTAGAGACTGGTTGTAATCTAATAATATTTTCTTTCTGTCTCTGAGTTACAACTGACTGGAAATTAGCTAAATAATTTCTCTCTTGCTCTCTCTCTCTCTCTCTCTGCCTTCATTAGATTAATAAGAAAAAAATAACGGTGGCTGAAAGAACAAAAAGAAAAAAATCTTCTGTCACAATTTATTCATAGATAGTAAGAAACAGTGGGCCATCTAACTATTATTACTGAAGGCAACATGACCTCGTTTCTAGTTTGGGAGTGGAATTAGGAGAGGATTAAGTCTAGGTATCAAGATGTTTCCAGTAGTATTGGTCACTATGTACAAGTTATGTAAGATACAGTAAGTAAAATGAAGCAACATATCAATGGTACTGTGACATACCTGGATTTTAATTCTTTTTGTTAATGATCATTTCTTGGGGAATTCAAAACATCATGAGAAGAGGGGTTTATCTTTATCCAAAAAGAAGGCTGAGCTGAATAAAAGGTATGGGAATCAAGGGAAACATAAACTGCATCTTTAAGGATTCTTTGCTTGTGTCTGTTCTTCGCAGTGTGCACAAAAATGACTACAGCTTATAGCAATAAGTGTTGGCTAGTTCTTATAATGCTTTAAGTCCATGATTGTTCAATTACTGTTAGTCATTTCAATCAATCCTGTGGGCGAGATCATTTTAAACCAAAGCATTGGGTTAGCCACAGAAAAAAACCACAGAGTTTAAGGCCAAAGGGGACCACCAGATCACCTAGCAATGTTTGAGCTCCTATAGAGCACAGGCCACTAACACCACCCAGCCACCTACACCTTAACCCAGGAACTGGCATTAGACCAAGGTATTATGATCCTCAGGAGATTAAACTATTGTGTGCCACAGGCAGAGAATAGGAGAGAGTGAGGTGCACCGATGCCTAAGGGAATTTGATTAAGTGAGATATACCCAGGTGATTCTAGCCAGCAACCCAGGCTCCACACTGCAGAAAAGGCAACCTCTCCCCATCCCAGTCACCGGGAGAGCTAACCATGGTATCAGAGAAAAGATGGACCTAGAAGATATCAATATGGAATACCATGCAGTCAGACCTATCTCTCCGGTTGCTGTCACCCATTATGACACAGAGGTCTAGATGAAATTTCAAAAAAGAGACTAAAGCTATGTCTACACTAGAGAGCTTACAGCAGCACCACTGTACCGATGCAGCTGCTGCTGTAAAATCTCTTGTGTAGCCGCTCTATACTGATGGAAGAGAGCTCTCCCATCAACATAATTAAATCACCCCCAACGAGCAGCGGTAGCTATATCAGTGGGAGAAGCTCCTTCCTTCCAACATTGCGCTGTCCACACCAGCGCTTATGTTGGTGTAACTTACGTTGCTCAGGAGTGTGTTTTTTTCACACTCCTAGCGACATAAGTTATACCAAGCTAAGTGGTTGTGTAGGCATAGCCTAAGTGTACAAGTTTCAATACAATTCAGTAATAAACCCTTGGAATTGTGTTTTCTGGCAGCATTACCAAAACCTTGCAACTAGTGCAATGTGTTTTCTGCATAATCCACTTTTTTCATGTTTCCTCTATGAAATGTTTTAGCCTTCCAAATAGGATGAAGTAAATGTTGTAGGGTCACATCTTCAGCTGTTGCATATTAGCATAGATGACTTTCTCACCCCCTGCTTTTTTATCCAGACTGATTCATCCATTAAGCTTCCAAGGAAAAAAACAAGCTTAAGAACATTTGTATGATTCTTCAGCAAGTATAATATTTGCATATCATACAAAAATTACTAGGAGCTGATATCTTTCCCCACTAAGGCAGGTCAGGTGATTTAAATAAATAACCAAGTCAAAACACAAATTTGATTATTAGAGTTCTATTTTACAATTTAAGAGCTACATTGATTTTTCATTACAAGGCAGGGCAATGCACATAATGCAGAGAATAACACCTCTATTTAAACACATGTACATATATACAGTACACTAGCAAAATGTAAACACAAATACACTTTCTTTTTTTTTTTTTAGAATAAGAAGCACTCATGGGGTCAAGTCCGTTCACTCCTCTTTTTCAACATTTCCCCAGACGATACTATGAAGTTACTGAACAACCCTATGTTTATTTTAAATAACTGGAAGATGTTTTACCATTCACATATGATTTTCTCCTTTGAACAGGGTTTTTGGATTGCTTTCCAAACATTTCACTTGTCGTGTTTTGTCAGACCATATTATTTAAATTTAAAAAATTATAGTTATACATTGTTAATGCCATGTGAAGGACGAAACCCATTTCATATATATCCTATGGCTCTCTGATCCACAATGTGGAACTGAATTGTGTATTTTCTGCACACTGCACAGAACCTCAAGTTAAGAATTCTTCATAGAGGAGGACAGATATGCAGTAGAATGTAGATCCACATTGAGATTTAGAGACTAGAATTTTGCCCTTAGTACATTAGGCACATGTGATAGCTCAGGGTAAAATTCACTATCTCTTTGAATGTTAAAGTATTTAGAAAGGAGTACAGCCATTTGGGCAAAGTTTAACTAAAGAATTATGAGCCAAATTTTCAGAGTTGGGAACGTGTAGTTGTTCCAGGAGCCTGACTTGCATCTGCAAATCACAAACGTGCACATGCAAATCAAATCACAGAAGTGTAGGACTGGAAGGGACCTCAGTAGATCATCTACTCCAGTAGCCTGCACTCAAAGCAGGACTAAGTAATAACTAGACCATTCCTAACAAGTATTTGTCTAACCTGTACTTAAACACCTCCAGTGACAAAGATTCCACAACCTGTCCAGGCAATTTGTTCCACTGCTTAACTACCCTGACAGTTAGGAAGATTTTCCTAATGTCCAATCTAAACCACTCTTGCTGAAATTTAAGCCCATTGCATCTTGTCCTATCGTGAAAGGTTGAAGAAAACAATTTTTCACCCACCTCTTCGTAACAGCCTTTAATGAAAACTGTTTATTTTTATTTGAAAACTGTTATCATGTTCCCCCCTCAGTCCAGGGCCACCCAGAGGATTCATGGGCCCTGGGGCAGGGCCGGATCTTTGGCGGCAATTCAGTGGCGGGTCCCTCTCAGACAGAAGAACCCGCTGCTGAATTGCCGCCAAAGACTGAAGTGGCGGCAGTAGAGCAGCCTAAGTACCACTGATCATGGCTTTTTTTTTCCCGCCACTTGCAGCGCATGTACTCACCAGGCGGCGCTTTGAGGCTTCAGCAGCACTTCAGTGGCAGGTCCTTAACTCGCTCCAAGTCTTCCGCTGCACTGAAGGACTTGCCGCCGAAGACCCAGAGCAAGCAGGGCTGCCCAGAGGATTCAGGGGACCTGAGGCAAAGCAGGGGAGCTGCGGCGCTTGTACTCACCTGGTGGCTGTTCGAGTCTTCGGTGGCATTTTGGCGGTGGGGGGCCCTTCACTCGCTCCCCATCTTCAGCAGCACTGAAGAGCCCCCTGCCATCGAAATGCCACCAAAGACCCGGAGCAACTGAAGGGCCCCCTGCCGCCAAAAACACTGAACACTCGGACCGCCACTGGGCCAGAACTCGTGGGGCACCTGCAGGGCCTGGGGCAAATTGCCCCACTTGCCCCCCTCTCACCCAGGCGGCCCTGGGAGCGAGTGAAGGGCCCGCCGTGGAAATGATGCCGAAAACCCAGAGCGGCTTGCGGGGCCCCTGTGGGGCCTGGAGCAAATTGCCCCACTTGCCCCGCCCCCCCATCTGGGAGGTCCTGCCTCAGTCTTCTCTTCCCAAGACTAAACAAACCCAATTTTTTCAATCTTTCTTCTAGATAAGGATAAAGGTTGGAAAAAACAGGGTGATATCATGATAGGGGCCTATCATCCACCTAACCAGGAAGAGGTGGATGAAGCTTTTTTAATCAACTAATAATCATCCAAAGCACAGGACTTGTTGGTGATGGGGGACTTCAACTACCCAGACATCTGTTAGGAAAATAATACAGCAGGGCACAGATTATCAAAAAAGTCCTTGGCATGCATTGGAGACAAATTATATTACAGAAGGTAGAGAAAGCAACCATGGGAGAAGTTGTTCTAGATTTGATTTTTGACAAATAGGGAGGAACTGGTTGTGAATTAAAAAGTGGAAGGCAGCTTGGGTGAAAGTGATCATGAAATGGAATCATCTAAGGAATGGTAGGAGGGAATACAGCAGAATAAAGATAATGGATTTCCAGAAGAAAGACTTTAGCAAACTCATGGAGTTGGTACGTAAGATCCCATGGGAAGAAAGTCTAGGGGAGAAACAATTTGAGAGATTTGGCAGTTTTTTTAAAAAGACATTAAGTGCACAAGAGTAAACTATCCCACTGCATAGGAAAGATAAGAAGTTTGGCAAGAGACCACCCTGGCTTAATCAAGAGATCTTCAATTATTTGAAACTCAGAAAAGAGTCCTACAAAAAGTTGAAACTGTGTCAAATTAAGAAGGATGAATATAAATAAACAACTCAAGCATGTAGGAACAAAATTTAAAAGGCCAAGGTATATCTTGACTTTAGTAAGGCTTTTGATACTGTCTTGTGTGACCTTCTCATAAACAAACTAGGAAAATACAGACTAGATGGAGTTACTATAAGGTGCATGCATAACTGGTTGGAAAACCTTTCCCAGAAAATAGTTATCAGTGGCTCACAGTCAAGCTAGAAGGACATATCAAGTGCCATCCCACAGGGATCAGTTCTGGATCCGGTTCTGTTCAATATTGTCATTGGTGATTTAGATAATGGCATAGACAGTACACTTATAATGTTTGCGGATGACAACAAGCCAGGAGGGATTGCAAGTGCTTTGGAGGATAGGATTAAAATTCA
Source organism: Chelonoidis abingdonii (assembly GCF_003597395.2). Taxonomy (NCBI): domain Eukaryota; kingdom Metazoa; phylum Chordata; order Testudines; family Testudinidae; genus Chelonoidis; species Chelonoidis abingdonii. The sequence goes on from NC_133770.1 coordinate 230,009,706, forward strand.
AAATGATCTGAATAAATTGGAGAAATGGTCTGAAGTAAATAGGATGAAATTCAATAAGGACAAATGAAAAGCACTCCACTTAGGAAGGCACAATCAATTGCACACATACAAAATGGGAAATGACTGCCTAGGAAAGAGTACTGTGGAAACGGATCTGGAGGTCAGAGTGGATCACAAGCTAAATATGAGTCAACAGTGTAATACTGTTGCAAAAAAAGCAAACATCATTCTGGGATGTATTAGCAGGAGTTTTGTAAGCAAGATACGAGAAGTAATTCTTCCATTCTACTCCATGCTGACAAGGCCTCAGCTGGAGTATTGGTCCAGTTCTGGATGCCACATTTCAGGAAAGATGTGGACAAATTGGAGAAAGTCCAGAGGAGAGCAACAAAAATGATTAAATTTTGGCCATATAGGCACAATCAGAAAGTGTTAGATTTAACCAGATACTGTGGCCAATATTTTCAAGAATAGGTCCTAAAGTTAGGATTCTAAATGCTTAAGTGCCTAAGTAAGTGGCATGAATTTCAGAAGTGCTGGGCACCTAGCAGTCTATGGACTCTGCACTCAGTTAGGTACCTAAATATGAACTTAGGAGTCTACATTTAGGCACCCATTATTGAAAATATTGGCATGTGTATCTTCATTTAAAATCATACATGTCTGCTTTGAGTTAAGAGGCAGCTTAAGGCACCAGCAGAACAGCCTCCAGTTGAAGTGCATTGCAAACTATGATGGAGACCTCATGTCTTTACTATGAGTGATGAAAATGATCCAACAGTTGGTGTTCACTTGGTGTCTAATTCTGCTCCCAATGAACACAACAGCAACACTCCCGTTAACTTCAATGAGAATAAGATTAAGATCCTAGATGGTGTAGTTGTTCTAGTAGTTAAAAGCACATGGATGGGAGACTGATGTTCCATAGTTTAGTCTCAGCTCTACCATAAACTTACCTGATGACCTTGGGCAAGTCACTTAAGTTCTCTTTGCCTTGGCTTTTATGTGTTTATTGAAAAATGGAGGTAGTATCACTTACTCAGTGTATAAGACTTTTTTGAGGTTAAATATATCAGTGTGACTAAATGTGTAATGAGAGCTTTCTCTAGCCAGTACAAGAGTGTGTACTTATAAATACAATTAACTCTCATTGATTTTTGTGTCAATTTACTACATTTTTAGTAACCAGTCCTCACATACATTCTTTGCTTTTTAAAATTTGCTTAAATGGTGTGTCTATCAAGACCAGCTAATATAATATTAATTTTAGCCATGCCTATTTGCTCTTTTACTGTTGGGTCTTGTGTTACACTGTTTTTTTAACCAGTCAAGAATTCTTTGCATTTTTCTAGTATTTTGCTGAAAAACAAGTTGTTGAAAGGCATACTGGAATATCCAAAATCAATAGATGTACATCTTTTGGAGAACCACATATAAAAACCGAAAGTATTGTATGAGACTTAACATGTGCTAAAATATATTAAGGATTATCTTTAAATCTTGATTTTTTTTAAACACTGACAAGTTTTCACAATACACAGACACAATAAAATCATTTTGGTCTGAAGGCAGATCATGCTTAAACTAGATCTTCACAATACAGACAAACGTATGTTATTTCACACCAAGTAGTTAATGAGAATTTGAATTACATAGCTCTGCCATGTTTTGTAGTCTCAGATCTGATACTATTCATTGTAAAGCAGCAAAGTAAGTTAAGATGCCTTCTTTTTGTTTCTGAAGCAAAGATTTTTAGGTCAAAACAGAGTTTCCGCCATAACCTGATTCAGTGTTATCACCAAACGTTGCTGGGTATAGACTAGATGGTGGCAGGTATGTACTATAAGAAGAACAGTTTGATTTTTTTTTTTCTTGTCCAGAGTCACCCGATACAATATGAAGCACTTCCTACCTTGCTGAAAGTGGGTATTTTACCACTGGCTCAGCTCCACGGTAAATATGGTTCCAAAATCTGGCAGTCAGTCAGTCAGTCTTCTTTTTTCTTTGAGCTTATTTTAGGGAATTCCCTGCCCTAAGCAAATAACGTATTTTAGTTCAAACTAGGAGAATTCCTAAATATTATCAAAAATGTCTCAAACCACAGTGGTTATTTGAGTTAGTCCAAGATCATTTGATGCTCCTCTTCCTTGAGGACAGTAAGATGACATCTCCACGACTAGTCATACTGGTTTGTTTGTCCCATCCACTTCCCTCAGGTAAGCAGGGTCTTGGACTGTGTTTCTGACTCTGCTGGTGCTCTGCCTGTCCATCTTCATCTTAAAGGGAAAGCAGAAGTCCTTGAAACAGCGCTTGAAGTTTTCATCCAAAAAAGCATACAGGATAGGATTTAGACTGCTGTTGGTGTAACCCAAAGCAATACAGAAATAATAGCTGGAGATTGCTGCAGTGCTATGGGGCACATCCCCTAGTGCCTCAATCAGCACAAAAATGTGAATGGGAGTCCAACAGATAATGAAAACTGCCACAACTACAAGAACCAATCTGGTGATCCGACGAAGGTTTCGGTCTTTTTCTCGAGACCCTGAGAGAAGTCGTACACTCTTCAAGCGCAGGATCATCAGAGTATAGCAAACAATGATAATGAGAACTGGAATCACAAATGCAAAGACAAAGACGCAGATTTTCATGAAGATGTCCCACCACACATAATCAGTGTCTGGAAACTGCAAAGAACATTCAGTACTAGCAGTATCTATAAATGGAAGAGGCAAGAAGAAGAAGAAAATTGCTTTATTATTAGACATTCCAACCTATACTGTACTACAGTATAAGCTTACAAAAGTGATTACCATGTAATGTGATACAAATAAATGGAATTATCATTAAATCACTTCAGTAATTGCTTTCAGGTTTCATTGAAACTGGTTTTCCACTGCTGTCTTTCAGGACTAGTTGAAGAATATTTTAAAAAGTATTATATTACCTACAAACTTTTGTGCACAAGAGCGGCATAAAACCGACAGAGGAACAAAAACACAATCTACAGAGATGCACTGAACAGTTGTTAGGCTCTGGATTTCAATTTGATTTGAAGCCAGGTTTCATGCAGTAGCAGAGCCAGGTTTTGCAGCTGAGGGGGGGCAATGGGTTGTTGGTGAACTGGAGGCCTCACACTCGCTGGGAAGCAATGGTCCTGTCCCACAGAACTAGGTCTGGCTCTTCACTCTGGCCGTTGGTGCCTGGGGCCACAGCACCATTCAGGTTTGGCCCGGCCACCTCTCCATCATGAAAGAAGGGCAGCCAGATCAAATTTTAATGAATGGTGTTGTGCCTTGGAGCACGGGGTCACAGCCCCATTCAGGTTTGGCCAGGACACGTCTCCGTCATGATGAAGATTTGTGTGAGCCAAATTTAAGTGAGTGGCATTGTGACATTGCACATAGGGCCTCAGCACCACACAAACCTGCAAACCGTGTCACAGCACCCAGACTGGGGTTCTAGGCCCAGCTCCGCAGGACAGGAACTGCCTCTGCCAGGTGAGAGTTGGATGGACTCAACCATAAGCCCAGTGTGAAAGCTGACACACATACATCCAAAGGCTAGCAGGGGCAGGGGAGTCACTCACACACACACTTCCTTATTAGCTCCACCACTGGTTCAACTGAGTTGAAATCTTGTAGCTGCTTTCATGCTATTTCCACCAAAAAAGGCTAGATTTCTGCCATCTTGAATGGTGAAAATCTCATGAGGTTAGCTGATCCCGTGAGATTTCTGCCATCATGAGACAATCCTGCAATGAGACAATTAGTTTGCAGAAATGTTTTCCCACATGCTTTCTTCAGTGCAAACGCTATGCAGTCTAAGTGCTGCATTCCCTTGTGTGATGGGGCAGCCCCGCCCTGCACTAGCCCCAGTGTTGTCAGACCATCAGCTCTGACAGAGAAAGTCCCGCCCCATTCATACTGGGCATGCACCAAGTGCTCTGGGAGTATAAAGAGAGGGAATTCAGCTCAGTCTGGGCTGGCAGCCACAAGGGAAGGTCCTAACCAGGAAGCTCCTGTGGAGGACCAGCCAACACTCTTGAAGCTGCTGGAAATGGAGGCTTCTGCAGGCTGGTGCGAACCCCTACTGCAGGAGGAATCAGGGGAGGTGATGGACCCAGAGACCTGTGGAGAATCTGGGGATTCATGGGAGATCCCAACGCTTGAGCCGGTAGGAAGTGACCTGAGGGGGGGGTTGTGACAGACTGGTATCTTGGCCCTGGTGAGCCTCAGCGTGTTTTGGTAGGAACCCCCTGCTGAGCCTGTAGTGAGGTCCTACTGCCCTGTAACCAGGGACAATTCTACAGATTCTGGCCACTAGGCCATGCTGCCCTGCAATGAGGGCAATTCTATGGACTCTGGCCACTAGGCCATGCTGCCCCGTAACGAGGGGCATAAACCCTCACACCTTGGATATCTTTTTTAAATTGAATCCTAGGTAAAGCAAACTGGTATACACAGAGTCTAACTGAGTTGCTCCTTTTGCAGAACACTTCACTGAGAATTCTGTGTGAGTAGGGACTGCAGGATTTGACCCCATTGACATCAGTTCACTTCTGTTCTTGCTGTAATTTTATGAACGGGGGTCACATTTTATTTTATGCTCTAGTCTTACTTCATCATACAGGAGGCTTGTAGTAGTGTGATAGTCTTAAGTTCACTTGCGTACCTCAGTGTAGTATTCCATCATATAAACCAAGCAGAAGGAAAAACAAGACAAGATAAATGGGGAAAACAAGACAAAGGGTCAGATTCTCCACTAGTGTTGACTGGGCATTTTTCACTATGACTGGTAGTCTGGCTTTCATTCCCGTCTGTGGAACCCATATGCCTACTAAGGAGATATCTCTTTATGAGATCTATTGAGGGGTGGATAGGGGTGAGCTGTGTCTGGGTCACTGTTGCTAGGCAGATGCACAATTTGCACTCCACATCCAGAAGTTTCTGGAGTTGGGTATGGTGGTTTGTGGTATGCTCAACAGAATCCCTAGCTGCTGGAGTCAGACTCCATCAGAGAAAGAAGCCAGGGCAGCTGCTATACAAAAGGCCATGTGTCCCGTGTGGGTTGAGAGAAGCTGAGCCCAGGAGAAGGAAGCAGGGTGTTTCCCTAGCTCTGAATTATTTTGCAGCAGGATAGTGATATTGTTAACCCTCCAAAAGAGAAGCATGGACAATGTTAATTATAGAAAGGGGAAATTGAGAGGGAAAACTTATGTCTTATTTTAATTGAATATTCTGAATGTTCAAATTTTGAATGTAGTTATATTGTCTCAACTAATATGATTCACCAACTTTTCTTTTATTTAAATGTGATGATGGAGAATAAGTCATTTATTTTAGTATTCTCGTTTTTTGCATTTTTCTTGTAATAGTTTTTAATCTATATACTTAACTGAGTGGTTGGTTAATCAGCTAGCTGACTGGCTAACTGTGATTTCAGCAGAGGGAAGGGAAGAGTCTGCATGGATTCCAGCTGAAGATTTCTACAAGCAAAGAGAAGGAAGATGTTGCTTTTGACTCAGCAGATTTATAGATTTGATTTTCAAAGACTCTGAGACTTGGATGAACTCAAGCTTTTTGGGAATTCTGAGTTTCTTCTCACTGTGTTTCTGTGAGGACTGACCTGTTTAGATTTAATTTGTTTTCTTTATTTACATTATGTATAATAATGAAGATAATGTATGTGGATTATAAAATAGCCATCTTATAATCATTGTTGTTTTTTATTATGTTTATCATAAGACTTTATACAGTTAGTACTTAAGTTCATTCCTTTTGGTCTTTTGGGGACTTGAATGTGGGGAGGCTAACCCTGTGCAATCCATACTGAAAATCCTTAGAGACTCATTCTGGGTCTCCAGCTGCTTTTCTAGGCATTGGAGAAGGGCAATGAAGTGAACTTTAGCCCACCCAAAGATTACATCTGTGCATATTCATTTTCCTCCACTAGAATCATTCTTCTGCAAAATGTTATGCATTGTCATTTACTGGATCAGGATTTAAAAGGAGTCAAGATTCAATGTATTTGTACATCATTTGTTTCTTAATCTACAACAGACTATTCACTAGGAGAAACTTTGAGGGCAGGGCCGGCTTTAGCCATTTCGCCGCCCCAAGCACGGCAGCACGCCGCGGGGGGCGCTCTGCCGCTCACCAGTCTTGTGGCTCCGGTGGATCTCCTGCAGATGTGGCTGCAAAGGGTCCGCTGGTCCCGCGGCTCCGGTGGACCTCCCGCAGGCATGCCTGCGGATGCTCCACTGGAGCCGCGGGACCAGCGGACCCTCCGCAGGCATGCCTGCGAGAGGTCCACCGGAGCCGCCTGCCACCTTCTCGGCAACTGGCAGAGCACCCCCTGCGGCATGCTGGGGCCTGAAGCTGGCCCTGTTTGAGGGAACCATATTCTGTCAAAATAGACAGTTCTGTCAAAATCAAAACACTTCTTGAAATCAGGTCAATTTTGTTGCAAATTCATTTACCAAAAAACTGAAGGGGGGAAAAACTTCTGAAAGTGTCAATACATTCTATTTTAACATTTTTGGATGAAACTTTGATTTTTCATTTTGAAATGACATTTTTCAAAATTATTTAACTTGTGTTATATTTATTCTATATAATATTTACAAGAATAGATGTATAAATATAAAATATTCAATTTAATGCTGTCAAATTTTGATCTGAAACTAATTTTTTTCAGAACTTTTCTTCATGGAGAATTTTGAAATTTTCAGGTTTTGTTTCAATTCTGAATGAAGCCAAATTTCAAAATCCTTTGTGAAACAGCTCTTCCTCTGTCTTCTCCGTTGTAGTATTCACCAAATCTTTGATATTGTATTGCATGTTTTTTGCAAGATAAATTACGGCAAATATTTGATTTAGATGTCAACTCATTTCTTTTTACACTCTCAATTAATAAATGTGACAGCTTTATGGAGTCTGGGAACAAGTGTCTATATTTTTTAGCTGTCTCGTTCTTGTGCAATGCAGTTAATGCATTTCCTAAGTAGCAGAAAGCAAAATATAGACCTCTTTCACACTGTCTCTATTTAAAGAAAGAGGCAGCCTCTGTGGTTCCCGAATGGAACAAAAATTGGAAAGGAGAATTTGACTTTAGATTTAGCTTTCATTTTTTGGAAAATTTCTAGACCTTCTCCTTGTAGCAAAAGAGTAAAATGATCATTACCCCTGAAAACATGTCACTGCATTTCCTAATGAGCTCAGATTTTTCACAATGTCCTCATGATCATCCAGAGCTGTCATTGTGGGGTCTGGAAAACCATAGCAAGTTCCTGGATTTGTTGTTTTGAAGCAGTGTCACAGTTAATACATTATTGTGGGGTGAGGGGGCTGAGAAAGAAGATGGAAGCAAAATATTTTTTTTAACTTGGAAACATGCTAAGCCTGGCCTTGTTTAAAGGCTACAGCACAAAAGTTACCTAATGTTATTAGATTCTCATGCAACAGATTTTAAACTTATTCATGAGCTCTGTATAGCTCATGATTTACACTTTGAGAGAAATAAGAAATGTTGCTTCTATTTTACTTTCATACTTAAAATTCCGTTAACTCCAATCTTATTCAAAAAGATTTTTTTTCTGGAACAAAACAAATTTCAAAGTCATGAAACTCCCTCCCAAAAAAGTTCCTGCACACTTGTAATTTAACTTAACAAACCTATTAGAGCAACACATTTGGAAGATATTCCATTTACACATTTCCTTTTTCATGTTTCTATGAGTTTTGTGCATGTGAATTTCAAAGCTGCCGTTTTTAGATCTTTGAACTTCTAATAGGTTAAAATCTTCTGAGTTGGAAATTGAAACTGGTAAAACCAATTACTTACCAAATTAGTTTTGAATATACAGACAAAGTAGTTCAGTAAGAACATGTACACTTATCAGTAATCCACAATCCTTTAATTTTAAATTAAAAATTACTTCAATTACTCAAAGTCCATTGTTGTGGATTTAGATCCAGTACCTTCTTTTATATTTTTTCAATTACATAATAAGAAACTGTTGGAATTGACTCAACAGATTCCACCCTAGCTAAATATTTTAGTAAAATATTGATTAAAACTTACCCAAGGCCCCCCACAATGGCAGGGAAATGGCAAAGTAAAATAAACCCAGAAAATCCTGGCAAATGACCCACACCCACACAGGTGAAAATCCCCCATGGTGACTGCCAGACTGACCTGGGGGAAAATTGCTTCCTGACCCCACATATGGCTAGCAGTTAGATCCTGAGCATGTGAGCGAGGACCGGCCAGCCAAGCAACTAGGGTTGCCAACTTGTTAATATTTAAAAGCTGGACACTCCATCAGGTGTGCTGGAACTTCCCCTACTCTGCCTCTTCCCCACAAGGCCGCACACCTGTCCTGCCTATTTCCCCCAATGCCTTGCCACTATCCCACCTCTTCCCCTGAGGCTCTATCTCCATCCACCCCTTCCCCTCCCATCACTTGCTGATTTCCCCCTTCCCACCAGCCACCCAGATCAGAAGGGACTTGCCTGCAAAGCTGGGGCTGAGAGCTTCAGCCACCCAATGAAGATAAGAGCCAGTAAGAATAAGGGCTGGAGTGGGTGATGACCTGGCACCTCTCCGCCTCCCCAACTCACAGTAACTGGACATTGGTTGTCCAGTCAACTGATCTGACCAGACACTGTCAGGTTCCCTTTTCAACCAGACTTTCTGGTGGAAAACTGGGCACCTGGCCACCCTACAAGCAACTGAGAAAGAGAATGCTAAGTGCCACCTCAGAGCCTTGCCTCCCCCCAATCCATCTGATCCCCAGGCCTATGTCCCATCTCCAACTGTGGCCATCTCTGATGCTTCAGAGAAAAGATATTCTGTTTTTTAAAAAATCTATGGGCGGGAGGATAAATCCCTTCCTGACTCCCTGCAGGTGGTCCATTAAAACCCTGAAGCATGAGTTATTAGGAACATAAAAAGAACAGGAGTACTTGTGGCACCTTAGAGACTAACAAATTTATTTGAGCATAAGCTTTCATGGGCTACAGCCCACTTCATCAGATGTATAGAATGGAACATATAGTAAGAAGATATAGATACATACAGAGAACATGAAAAAGTGGAAGTAGCCATATCAACTGTAAGAGGCTAATTAATTAAGATGAGCTATTATCAGCAGGAGAAAAAAAAACTTTTTTAGTGATAATTAAGATGGCCCATTTTAGACAGTTGACAAGCAGGTGTGAGGATACTTAACATGGGGAAATAGATTCAATTGTGTAATGACCCAGCCACTCCCAGTCTCTATTCAAACCCAAGTTAAAGGTATCGAGTTTGCATATTAATTCAAGCTCAGCAGGTTCTCATTGGAGTCTGTTTTTTGAATGTTATGATTCCTGATATTGTGTCCATTTGTTCTTTTGCATAGAGACTGTCTGGTTTGGCCAATGTACATGGCAGAGGGGCATTTGCTGGCGTATATCACATTGGTAGGTGTGCAGGTGAACAAGCCCATGATGGTGGGGCTAATGTGATTAGGTCCTATGATGGTGTCATTTGAATAAATATGTGGACAGAGTTGACATCAAGCTTTGTTGCAAGGATAGGTTCCTGAGTTAGTGTTTTTGTTGTGTGGTTGCTGGTGAGTGTTTACTTCAGGTTCGGGGGAGGTCTGTAAGCGAGGACAGGTCTATCTCCCAAGATCTGTGAGAGTGAGGGATTATCTTTCAGGATAGGTTGTACGATGCACCGGAGAGGTTTTAGTTGGGGGCTGAAGGTGATGGCTAGTGGTGTTCTGTTATTTTCTTCGTTGGGCCTGTCCTGTAGTAAGTGACTTCTGGGTACTCTTCTGGCTCTGCCAGTGTTCATGTTCTCTGTGTGTGTATATACATACACACACACATACTATATGTTCCATTGTATGCATCTGATGAAGTGGGCTGTAGCCCATGAAAGCTTATGCTCAAATAAATTTGTTAGTCTAAGGTGCCACAAGTACTCCTGTTCTTTTTGCGGATACAGACTAACACGGCTGCTACTCTGAAACCTTAGGAACATAAGACATAATCCAGAAGTAAGACCCAGGGCTATTGAGCCCTACTCCTACCATCACAAGAAACCCTGTTGCACAAACACACTCATACATTTGTCCATCTCTCTCTCAAAACTAATTAAGTTGTTTGCCCTCACCATTCCTAGCAGGAAGCTGTTCCAGAACCTCACCAATGTGATGGTTAGAAACCTTTTTCTAATTTCCAGTCTGAATTTGTTCATGGCCAGTTTGCAGGATCTGGGCCTTGGAAGAAACTAGAATTCCACATTTTAAAAAAAGAGATTGGTCTGTCAGTAAAGGAGAAACTCTATTAAGGTCAGACATACCAAACTTACACTGCAGGAAGAAAGTGTTAGCAAATACACTGTTGGGAATAATCCTGCATTAGGAGAACTAGATGGGCTAGACGATCTAAGAGAATATTTTTTAGAGATGACTAAGGTCATTTGATGCTCAGATGTTAAATTGACCACATAGAGTCCTACCCAGAAATACTTTTCCCCACTGGGGAATTAGAGGTTAAACCTGAGCTTTGGTTGGAGGTGAAAAAAGTAGCATGGTCACTTCATCCTCAGGGCCGTCCCTAGGGGGTTGCAGAGCCCAGGGCAGAAGTGATGAATCCATCACTTCCGGGACTGACCCGTCACTTCTAGGACCGAATGTGCCAACCAATTGCACCTGACCGCGGGGCCCCCAAAACACAGGGCCTGCAGCAGTCGCCCTGAGTCACCATAGCCAATGGACACCTCTGTTCATCCTACTCCCAATATATTTGTTGAATTCAAATAAGCACCAAACAATATAGTTGGCCGTAATTACTCAAACGAGGCTGACAATTAGAAATGCAGGGGGTTTGCAGTCAGTACTGAAGTGCATTTGCAAACAGTGCTCAATCTCACTATGCACAATTATCAGTCTCTCAGTTTCAGGAGGAAGAAGCTCACTCACAACATTCAGCAAGGTACTTAGGTACATGACTAACTCTTAAGCACCTCTACCCCATTGTAATGAATAGGATTACTCCTGTACTTAAAAAGCTATGCACATTCCTAGGTACCTTGCTGACTTAAGTGTTTCAAATCTTTAAAAATATTTTGTAAGCAAGCCAGACAGCTATTCTTCCCAGCTGAGGATACCTGGAAGGAACTCTTTCCAGAGCCAGTTATAGCTTTATTGAGACTGTTGATGTTTTATTAGTCAAAAAAGTTCCTGAAAAGCAGTGGTTCTCGACCTAGTTACCATTGTGGGCCAGATCCAATACTAGGAGTATGGTCCTGAGGATGTCACATGGGCCATAGCTCTGTGCTGATTGGGCCACAGGTTGAGAACCACTGCTGCAGAGCAAGAGAAGACACTTTCTTTCCAAAGGTCTGAATGCATCCTAAGATCAGGAACAAAATCCATACGTTTTGCACGCCAGTGCAGACCAATAGCCAAAAAGTTTTCTCTCTGAACTTGCTAATGTTTTGTTTGCATGGATCTATGCCAAACGATTTAACAGAAATTGAAATCAGTAGCAGCTGCTTTCATAAATGGGTAGAGCAATCTTCCATAAAATTCATAGATTCCTGTCTGCTGGAGTTCCACAACGTTTAGAGATATGCAGCCACTATTATGCCCCATAAGAGGGACAATATGAGCTCCACGCTGTAGCTGACCATGTCTGCTGATTGATGCCATAGCAGTGGGGTCATGGCCATACCACATCACTGCTCCATCCTCACCCACTTTTTGGGGGCTCAAAGTGCTAACCCAACAAAGTTCTTGAGTAAGAGAGAGTACAAGAGCTATAACTGTCCTCATCTTCTCAGTGGGGGTTCACAATATAGCTTACATTTACTTAAGATGGAATCTGAAGTCACTGAATATCCACTGGAATTCATAATCTTCTAAGTGACACAAATATTTAGAGGAAAGCAGATATAGATTACAATACATGGCTTCTTGCTCTTCTAAGTAGTACTTATTCTGACTCTACCTAAAAAAGTCAAGAGCTACTAATCTTATGCATTTAAATCTTTCATTGGAGAAGCATGGCATCAAAATGTTTCTACTTTTTCCTCAGATGTTCCTCCATTTGGAATATAGAGCATTCTGCTTTATAGGGCCCAATTCTCTGCTGCCTTCTACTTTGTAGTTTGTGCAAATTAAGTGTTCAACTCTACCTTATCAGGATGGTTGTGCTTTAGACCCACTTGGCATAGGTTTAAAGCACTGATCTATTAGGCCAGAGTACTCAGATTCATTGAAACTCATTTGTGCATGCATGTCCATTTACAGGGAAACTCTGCTTCTAAGGGGTAATCCTGCAGTCCTTACTCAGAATGCTAGTTCCCATTATAGGCAATGGGAGCTTGAGATACCTGTCCCATAGACCCTATGCCTCTCTGTTGCCCTATCTTGCTCCCACTCCCAACTCCTTCCTTGATATACTTTTCTCTCCAGCTACCAAAACCAATCTTCTTTCCCCTCTTCTTCTCTAAACTCCTTGAACTGGTTATTTGCAATCAGCCTCTGACTTCTAATTCTGCTTGACACTCTTCATACACCAATCTGGCTTCCATTTTCCAATCTCCACTGAAACTTCTCTCATGAAGTTCTCCAGACAAATCTCAGACCTTTATCCTGACCTCTTCCTCCTAGACTTATCAAGGATAATGCATCATAAAATGCCATTTGTTCATTTAGTTGACCAGTGTATCTTATCTTTAACTTTAATATTTCATATTATAATATTCTGTAGCATATTTAAGTATTGAAGTCTTAGAAATATGAGTTCTTAGAGAAGTATTCCACTATTATAATTTTGCTGAGAAAATGTGATTGGGTTTTTTACATACAATTTAAATGATGCATGAATTAGTGAAGTGGGATTCAATAAGGTTCCACTCTACTCAGTATTCCAAGTTACATTTTTACAGTTCTATTATTTTAGAAGCAAAAGAATTTGAATTTAAGTGATCAAATTATGCTCACCTTCTCTGACTTTGGTGCCTCCAAGGACTATGGCAGATATACCAACAGATGAGGACAATAGCCAGATACAGATATTGATTATCTTTGCCTTGAGAGGAGTGCGGAAGTCCAGGGCTTTCACAGGGTGACACACAGCAATGTATCGATCAACACTCATCATGGTCAATGTGAATATGCTGGTAAACATGTTATAATAGTCAATTGAAATAACTATTTTACACAGCACATCCCCAAATGGCCAAGAGTTCATCAGGTATTCAGTGCTTTGAAAAGGCATAGTCGTAGTAACTAAAGCATCTGCCATAGCCAGATTGAAAATATAAATGTTCGTTGCTGTCTTCATCTTTGTATACCTGAAGTACAAGAAAAATAAATCTTAATTATAGCAACACATTCAAATATGAAGCTAGTGTATTAGGGAAACTGTGTTGTAACAATCTTTTGGACAAAAATGCAAGCACGTTCAAGACTGAGGGACTATATTAAATATGTTACATTTAGTCTCTCAGCTATGTTGCTGCTGCTGTATCATCAATTAGATTTTCTTGCCAGAGGCAAAAATGGATTTTTGAGTAATTTTAACGGGATCATGTAAATTAGTCAAGCCATTATAAAGATGCTAGATTTAGTTTCATCCTCTAAAATCCAACTACAAATAAATGAGAAAATTATTTGCTTCATTTGCAAGTGATAGAAAAGTCTAGCAGTTCCTTTCCTTACAAGCATCTGAAAATACATCTACACTGCTATCAAAGATCCATGGCATGGCTGTGGTTGGCCCAGGTCAACTGACTTGGACTTGTGGGGTTCAAAGTGTGAGACTGAAAATTGCAGTGTAGATGTTCAGGCTCGAGCCTGAAGCCCCAAGAGGGAGTTGGGTCTCAGAATCCAGGCTCTAACTTGAGTCCTAACATCTACACTGCAATTTTTAGCCCCACAGCATGAGGCCCATGAGCCTGAGTCAATTGACCTAGACTCTGAGATTTGGTGTCATGGCTTTTTTATTGCAGTGTAGATGTACCCTTACTGCCTGTTGGGGTTTTTTTTTTGTTTTTTTTTACAGAATGGGTATCCTCGTCTCACCATGCTACGGCATGAATAAACCATTAATCATTACTCTTGCAGGGCCAAATCCTCAGCTGCTGTAAATTAGCATCTCTCAACTTATTTCACAGGAGCTATGCCAATTTACACAAGCTGAGTGTCCTGTAGAGTGTAGAATAAGATACCTGGTTAAATAGGCTACTCGAGTCCATAAAAATTATATTAATCATAATACTATTTTCTCAATATACATTCAAGAAAAACTGATATTTTATTGGTTTGTGTAACACCGATTAAGAAATGTGGCCTGCAAGAGCATACAAAACTATGGGGGCCACATTTTCAACGGCAGGCCCTTAAAGTTTCTGAGGTGGCACACAACAGAATATTGATTGTTTCTCATCATTGTCAATGTGAATATACTGATAAACACTAGTCAGGCATTATTATTCTAGGACAGCTGTGGTCTTGCTGATTGTACAAGAGACTGGGTCTCAGGAAATCTGGATCTGCTTTTGACTCTACTACTTTTCCTTTAGAGAGTACTGTTTCTCTATAGATCTGAAAGTATAATAAGAGACACAACAACTCTTCCTTGTTCAAATTTGTTCTATCTACAGATCTCAAATGTGTGTGTAAACAGGCATTAATGTGCTTAACTACCTGTTTGGGTGTATAATTGATTTGTACCTGAAAACCTAGAATTCGTGAGCACCACACTTTGTAACACAGCCACTTTCTCCTAAAATCTTAATTTTTAATATAAAAGTAAATGTAAAAAGTCTAGTAATGAGAAGACTTTCATGAGCCCTCCCACACAATTACCTCTCCATAAGTGCCCCCCCCAAACTAAGGCTTATGGGCATTATGGCCCTGGGATCAGTGTCCAATCAGGTTGCAGTAGCAGATGTCTTTCACAGATCTACTGCCCAATGGAAGAATCAGACTGTTCACTGCTGTCCAAAGACTCTCAAAGATTAGAAGGGAAAATGATCTTTTCTGCTCGTCTCCTGAACCTGCAAGTTGAGGGAACTTGAATGTGCTAGTGCTAGTGTGCTTGGGTGAGAAGCCAGGTGCCCTCTCACCCAAGGTCACTAGTGCTTAATGTCTCACCCAGAAGCACTAGTGACCTTGGGTGAGAGGACACCTGGCTTCATTGTAGCCTAGCAATATATTATAGAAGGAGCTGGTAGCAGTTGCCTAACACTACATTACAGAGGATTCCTGTGACTTTTACTTTATCATTGTTGACAAGAGGCCTTTGATACTTAGCAGGGGGGTCCCCTTGAGCTACAAAAGTGCCTTTTCTTTATCCCATGAAATTCCATTCAGATTTGGCTGAGATAGAAAGTGTTCAAATTGCCATTTTCATTCTCTCACTTGCAACCACAAAAAAATGTTTGGCAGCCTGCCAAAGTCACTGAATATTCAAAAGTCAGGTTCATGTCTCCACCAAAGCAGCCCACACTGCAGTGAGAATACCTGAGAGCTGTTGGAGCAGAGAACCGAAGGTGGGGAGAACAGACAGTCAACCCAAGTGCTCCCACATAAGCCCTTTAACCCACCACATGGCCCCAGTAGACCATTCTCCTCCACCCTTTGGAGTTCTCCCAACACCAGAAGCAGGAGAAAGATGTGGGGGAAGAGAGAGAAAGCACCAGTCAGGGCTGGACTTCCTCTACACACACAAACAGACATATCCTGGCCCAGCACCTTATCCCCTTTTACAGGGCCAGCTCCAGGTACCAGCATTCCAAGCTGGTGCTTGGGGCAGCAATCTACAAGGGACGGCAGTCCCTGTGTTTTTGCCCCCAAGCAGCACGCTGAATTGCCGCTGCGAGTGGCAGGGGTGGTCCGTGTGCCGTTAGGGCAGCAGGCGCATTTCCGCAGTGGCGGCAATTCGGCGGCAGCTTCTATGCTTAACTGTCCGGGGTGGCTTCAGCTAAACATAGAAGCTGCTGCTGAATTGCCTCTGCCATGGCGGAAACGCACGTGCCACCCTAAAGTCACACAGACTGCACCTGCCGCCTGCGGCGGCAATTCGACACGCTGTTTGGGGCCCTGCCCTTTTAGCTTTATCATTATTGGTGTCATAAGATCAGTTACCAGCAAAAAACATGGAATGGAGTTAGGTTCATTTTCATTGCTGTGACTGCCTACTGCTAGACTGGGGGGAGGGATAGCTCAGTGGTTTGAATGCTGGCTTGCTAAACCCAGGGTTATGAGTTTAATACTTGAGGGGGGAACTGGGATAAAAATCTGGGGATTGGACTAGATGACCTCCTGAGGTCCCTTCCAACCCTCTGATTCTAGATTCAGAAATGATTCTATTATCAGCTTTGGAGTCAGACAGCTTCTTGGGAAGACTTTTTGACAAACAATTAGTAAATGCACAGTAGAAGCAACCAGAAAGATGCCATAATGTGCTGATCGAGTTTTCAAAAAATCACATATTACTTGTACTCTCCAACACGTGACAAAAAAGTGAACAGATATCTGGTTGACTGGCTGTTCTCTCTCTCCCCTGTTTTTTTTTATGACCTCAGACAATGGAAGTCAGTGGTCTATGGGAAGCCTGGTTTTCCAAGTACCTTGCTTTGCACAGGCCTGCACTTGTACAGAGTGAAAGTATTGACTTAAAACGTCATGGTTTCCTTAAAAAAAAAAGTTCAGGGATGCTGGAGAAAATTAAAATTATTGATCCAATAGTTTAACTTCAGCTGTGAGGAAAATATCAGTCTCTGTTTTAAAATGTCAAGTACGGGACTAAGAGCAGAGTTGGATTTAATGCAGCACATATAAGATGACTCACATTTACTATCTTTCATCTAAAGTTCTCAAAGAGCCTTAAGAAAATATTTATAAACTATGGATCATAGTTGACCCTCTGTCTTTGTACAACCCCAGTCCCCTTCCCCCATTAACTTCAGTGGAAGGTCTATTCACCGAAAGAGGGTCAAATATAGTGCATGATATAATGAGAAATGTAACAGAGTAGCAGTTTTGACGATCCTACATAAAAGTGAAAGGCTCCTGTCCTCAGTCAACAAGCTCAGGTGCTAGAAGCTTGTATGAAGATGCAGAATAATTTCTGCTGTCTTATGTTCATAGGTAGATCTTGTTATCTCCAGCTAGCAAATAATAGGGGTGGCTGGAGCATCTCTGGTACTAACATACCTAAGAGGAATAGAGATATCCCAGAGGAAAAACTTTGGCTTAAATTTATGTTTGGATATTACTGTTTAAGTTACCAAACCCCAGGAAGAAAAATGACCGTAAAGTGTCTCCACTTTGTAAGGAGCAGAGTGGAAATGCCATTTGTCTGCTCACAAATTATGAGTAAAATTCTCAAAAAGCATCTAAGCAACTTCAGCACTTGGAAGCCTAAGGCCTACTGACTTCCAATGACTTTAAATGAACTTTCACTCCTAGGTCCCTTAGGCACTTTTGAAAAATTTCCCATGTGTCTTATTTCACCCATCACTGCAATGCACTTACTTCTGGAGTAGGATGTAGCAGCTATTTAACAGGACACATCATCAACACTTACACATTTTTTTCAAGACAGCGAGTGACGAGGGGAAAAAAATCACAGCTAACATAAACCTACAGGGAAATTTGAGGTTTGGTAGGCACAGTGTTAACAAATTGGTACACATTCCAGAAAAGTATCAATATACATTACTAATATGTAAGGATTCTTTGACAATACTGTTGCAAGCAGCGACAAAGAGAATGAGGATTTAGAAATTACAGTATTGCATTAATGAGTTTAGTTAAAGCTTAAAGGGGGTTAAAATCATTTTTCATCCAGACATAACTTTGACAAAATAACATTTTCAGGCTGAAATGTTCCACTTCAGTAGGAGATCAATTTGTTTGCAAGAATGACAAATATACTACGACAACATTCTACGATAGTGGTTAATATGTGAAGTACAAATGCATTAAATAGAATGAGGCATAGCAAAGAGGTGGTATAGGAGGACAGCTGTTGCAATGAATTAAAACATACAAAAAACAGATGTCAAACATTTATTTAAGCTACAGATGGATGCTATCGTGCTAGGCTCTCTTGTGTGAAATTCCCATGGATAGCAGCAGCAAGGGGCAAAGACAAGGGGCATAACTGGGAAAGGCCCCAGATATCAATATTTATATATTTAGGGTAAACTCAATACCAATTTCATCTACCAATGTGATATGCCATCATGTGCAATGCCCCTCTGGCATGTACATTGGCCAAACCGGACAGTCTCTACGCAAAAGAATAAATGGACACAAATCTGACATCAGGAATCATAACATGCAAAAACTAGGACAAGACCACTTCAGTCTCTCTGGTCACTCAATAACAGACTTCAAAGTGGCAATTCTTCAACAAAAAAAACTTCAAAAACAGACTCCAATGTGAAGCTGCAGAACTGGAATTAATTTGCAAATTAGATACCATCAGATTAGGCCTGAATAAAGACTGGGAGTGATTGGGTCATTACAAAACCTAAACTTAATTTCCCCAATACTAATTTCTCCCTACTGTTATTCACACCTTCTTGTCAACTGTCTGTAACAGGCCTCTCTCTTACCACTTCAAAAGTTATTTTTCCTCCCTTGGTATCCTGCTGTTAACTGATTTATCTTGTTAGCCTGACCTAACACTTGGTAAAGCACCCCTATCCTTCATGTACTTATACCTGCTCCTGTATTTTTTACTTCATACACCTGGTGAAGTGGGCTCTAGTCCATGAAAGCTTATGCCCAAATAAATTTGTTAGTCTCTAAGGTGCCACAAGGACTCCTTGTTTTTTTTGTTTTGTTTTTTGTTTTGTTTTGTCAATACCAATTGAATCAGAACATAGTGAAAGACTGGAGACATATGAAGTAGAATGAATCTAATGTTTTTATAGTCTTAAAAGTCATTTAAAAATTTATGTCAATATGAAACTTAACACAGAGCCAGCATAGAGTGTAAAAATCAGTATGTTGCAACCTCCACATTCACATTTTAGGTCATGTGTTATCACTACATTCTGGATTCATGGCAGTCTCAAATTTATAGTAGTAGGGACCCCAGAAAATAAATTCACACTTTCATAGTAATCATTATTATTATTATCACACAAAATCAAGAGTTGCCTGTCACTGAAATTAACTTTAACATACTAATTATAGGATAAGACTTAAAAAAAGTTGCCTAAAGCTAGATTCCTAGGTCTGTATCTAGGCACCTAAATAAGTGGCTTGATTTTCAAGAGTGGTGAGTGCCCAGCAGCTCCCACTGATACAACACTTCTGAAAAATCAGGCCACTTATTTAGCTGCCTAAATATGGACTTAGGAGCAAAACTTGAGATGCTCATTTTTAAAATCCTTGCCATAATATTTACTTGTTTATTATAAATCTTATTGTAACTAGTTAAAATTTTGTACAAAAATTGTTATTAAAATATTAACTATGAATTGCAGAGGATTTTTTTAAATAGGTCAGTTCCCTTGCAATATAAGTGCTGGCTGGGTCATCTGTGGGGAGTCAACCTGGGAACTCTGGATCAAAAAGCATGAACCTCAGATGCTACAGCTAAAGGACTAGGTCTAATAGCTCAAATGGAATAATAGACTTAACCCTGTATATATGGTTTAGCCCTAGAGGAGGATAAAGAGCCCCAGCATGCTGATATGAATTACATATATCCCTGATTGTAGAAAGTCATCCCAACTTTCAAAGGTCAACAAGAGTTAAAATCCTCACATGGGCCTGCATTTATAACTGCTCCCCTGAATGAGACATCTATGGGGCTTGAACTCAGGTCAAAAAGTTTGAGTTTTTATGCTTGTGCTAAAGTACTGGATCTGTAAATTCAAGGGCAGGAGAAGACTCATAAAACTTCAAACATGGTCTAAGTCATTCACTGAGGACAAAGCCGCGCTGCACTATGAATCCATCTCCCCCCTACACTTACACACACCTTTGGATAAAGAAGATTCAAAGGGGTTGTTCATTTTTAATTAAGAAGAAAGCTTCTGTTTTACTTTTACTAATGGCAGTAATGTCAAGTTTGGTGTCCCATGGTTTTGGTGAGAAAGCAACCAGACTCAAGGACTTCTCACACTTGAAAGGAGAAAGATATTAGATTTTAAGAAATACTTCCTTTGTCCAAAGACTTAGTGATTTAAGTTAAATAGGTTTGAATAAAAACAGACAAAAATTACAATTTTTAAACCATCTGATTGCAAATCTTTTTCTCTTGCAATAGCTGGATTTTCTCTTGCTCAAATCTTGAGATGTTGCCATTTCACTAGCCTTGCAGTCATCACAGTCTTCCAGTTTAGACAGGATGAGAACTTCTAATGTCAGGCAAAATGGGGGCTCTTGGAAACAGGCACACTAGTCAGGAACTCTGCATATAGGGAGATGGATAACCCGCTCTGATAATCTGCACTCACATGGGTCCAGTTCACCACCTCCCTAGTGAATGCTGCTCCTCTGTCCATGTAGCATTCTTCAGCCTCAGTGTTCCTCTTTCCTGCAGCGAGGTTTTGTTGCAGGACACCATAACCTCCCTCAGTATGTGTTAGTGGCTCTGAGACAAAAGGTTCCAGGTTCTGCCTGGCAGTTCCTGAAGAATCAGATGCGTTGTATGCTTCAGTTGTTGGTCCAACAAGGAGAGACTCTATCCTTCACTTGAATGGATGCTGTGGGCCAGGTGTCACCTGGTGGAGGGCACAGGTCTCATTGCTCATGGAGAGAAGCAGTAGAAGTTTGTCATGGTTCCATTTCCCCCTTTCTTCCTTTGCAAGGGCTGTGGCACCTGAAGGGCTAAGGAATGGTTACCTCTGAAGATCCTGACTAGTGGCAGCCCAATCTTATTAAGAGAACTGTGTTTGTCAGGCTGCATTTGTCAGTCTGTGGGAGAGTAAAATGGGGGGAAATTCAATACACACAAACAGAGGCTCGGTGTGTATGCTGCATGAATGCTACTCATGGGGAAACATCTTCAGTCTGTTCTCAGTGCAAGGCACATGGTCTCTGCCTTACCGTGGAGATGGAAGAGAGCACTGGTAACTGACATTAGGTATGCTCCATCTGATTACTGTGTAGCTGAAAATTAGGACACATGGCCATGACACTCTGTATCTCGGAGGAACACCTTGCACCCCCACATTCATCCTTATAATATGATTGTGTGGTATCCAATGCAAAGTTTGTCATGTTGGGTGTCTTCGGAAGGTTCATGATGACTGAGCATTGTTGTTATAGTAATATTATAGGTTGTAATTTCATCTATATAGTTATGAGGCTGAAAATGTGTCCTCATGGCTTAAAACAAGCCCAGGCAAAACTCTCCAGGAACAAAGGAGCTGTTCACACCTCATCAGGGCATGTATAGGACAAACCCAGCCCAGTCTCACAGGAACAAAGGACACCTAGGCAGCAACAAAGGATCTGTTGGACTCTCGAGTAAGTCACCCCCTCTTCCCTTGGTCAGTTTGGGACTACAGTGAGGTAATGCTCACCTGACCCTGAAGGGGGGGGGGGCAAAGCCAAGACGGAAAAAAGAACATGATAAAAGGAGACTTTCACCATGCTCTTCCTCTCTCTTCCCCCTCCATCTCCAGACACCACCACCAAGCAACTGAAGCGCTGATCAAGGGGAAAACCTGGGAAAGCCAGCCAGCCTGTGGTGAGAATCATCCAAGTTTGTAAGGGCATTGAAAGCGTTAAGATCAGCTTAGTATGGGTTTTGCTTTTATTTGATTTGACCAAATCCTATTTGTTGTGCTTTGACTTATAATCACTTAAAATCTATCTTTTGTAGTAAATAAATTTGTTTGTTTATTCTACCTGAAGCAGGGCAGTTGGTTTGAAGATGTCAGAGACTCCCCTTGGGATAACAAGTGTGGTACATATCAATTTCTTTTTTAAATTGTTGAACTCATATAAGTTTGCAGCATCCAGCGGGCACAACTGGATACTGCAAGATGGAGGTTCCTAGGGCTGTGTCTGGGACCGAAGATATTAGCTAGTGCCATTCAGTTGCACAATCCAAGCAGCAGCTGGCCAAAAGTGCTCACTCACATAGCTGGGAGCAGCTTACCTGCCAGAGCCTGTGCGTGAACAACCCAGGAGTGGGAGTTCTCACAGCAAAGCAAGGTAAGGCTGGCTTCCAGATTTGAGGATTAGAGTGACCTAGCAGATCACTGGTACAGATAACACCAGGGGAACGTCACAATGGGAGTTGCATCTTAAATAGGCATTCTGTTAATGCTCACTGGGGTATCAGGGAACATTCAGAGTAGTAAGCATAAGACGCTATACATCTCAGAAGTTGTGAGAAATAAAAATCACATTATATGACATACCCTTCCCATGTATATTTATCTGTGAAGAGCTGGTTCATTAGGGTGGTCTCAAGTCCCCATAGCCTGTTGATGGTCTGGGTGGGGTACAGCTCTAGTGCCTCCACTTTGGAGAGATCATGTGGGATCTACCTCTGGCCTCTATGCATTCCTCAATCTTCCTCACCTCATTCTTGCATACTACTCACTTCTTAATAGCCTCCATGCCTCTCCTGTTATCTCCTATAGCATTCACTGCATCAAGCACCATCTTTCCTAATGGGACACTTCAGGGTCAGGTCTGAAGTGGCAGACATAGCACTCCTGGATTTTTTGGGCCAAACTCAGATCTTCTCTGGAGACTAATTAGCCTTCCTCTTCTGGACAGTGTTTGACAAACCAGTTATTCTGGAACTACCTCTAGACGGAGGTCCCGACGTCTCAACAGCAGCTGATTCTCATATTCACTGATCATCAACTGAGAGATTTAAAAAATCCTGCCTTGGGTGAGGAAATTGAATGGGTGTATTTGAATAGCTAATGGTCATATAAAATGTTGTACTAGGCCAGAACTGAACATTCACGTGCACACACACACGCTTTCTGTCACATACCATGAACCAGCACTGGTGGATGCCCTTCCTGCCTGAAATGCCCTTAGCAGTCATTATGGCAAAAACTTTCTGAAGAATCAAGTAGGGTTTGAAAGCATAGTTCAGTGAGTGCATTTAAACTCTCTGGGGCTTGGCTAAGCTCTACTTGGCATAGATGTGAGGAGGGCAATGGTGGATGTACAGGACCTTCACATCCTCCCCATCCTTGAGGATGCTGGGGGACAATTTGGCCACACACAAGCTTTGAGGAGCCCCAGGACTGCTCTAATTTGTGGAGACTTATAATGCTTTCCTATGGCCTTACATGTTTGCCAGAACTCATGATGTTCTGGCCATCTCCCCTTGCCTCCCCAGCACTCTTTCACGCCACAACAGCACAAAGAAGACTTAGGTGGGCCAGGAACTGATGTTTGTGTTTAGAATATAATGTTGCCATTTCCCATTTTTATTCCTGATTAGAACAGACCTTCTAGGACCCACTTCCTCTATTTGAGACTGCAACTCTACATTGCAACTCCCTCCCCATTCTCTTCAGAGCATATAGTAAAATATTTTCAGAGAAAACACTTTCATAATCTGCCTCTCTCTCACATGATTCTGTGTGGAATGCAGTTACCAGCCAAGAAATGCAGCCTCACTGGGTTTGGCCTGAACCAGAAATTACTTGACATAGTCAAGATGGGGCTATTTAATGATTCCTCACTCTCCTGCTCAGAGGGAGACCACTCAGGCTGGCCCTGTCTGGCCAGAACTAGAGTCTGCAAGACAGCCAAGAGCCCACAATAGGGCTGGGTGATTAACAGTCCCTGTCAGGCTTTAGCCTGGGCTTGGGTAGCTCAAGTAGTCAGCCCTTAAACACCACCTCTTAGGGTTGGCTTTGGCCCAGGTAGAGCTCAGGCAACCAGCAAACCAGAACAGTCTCTCAAGGCTACTGGTAAGGGAAGCTCCTCTTCATAGCTAGGGCCTCCTTGCACAGTGTAGGAGGATCAGCTACCCCGGTGCGGGTTGGCAGGGGGATGCAGTCCCAACCTACTCCACCATGTCCCAGCCCAGGGCCCTGGCAGGGGCAGGATTGGCTGCCTCTGCGTCGACGGGGATACAGCCACAACACGCCAACTGAGCCACCCCTGGTTCTGCAGCCAGCTGCTCCAGGGCTGCCCCTGGGCCACTTCCTGGTTTAGTACCTGTGGCCTCCAGGCCTCTTCTGGCTCCTCGGGTATATGGGATATACGGCAGTAGGTACTCCAGGCCAGTCCTTGTCAGTGTCTGGGAATTGAGACCAACCAGGTGGAGGTTCCTCTCGGGGGTGTGAGAGAACAGGCAGGCCCTCCTTCACAGGCTCTCCCCCAACTGTGCTGCAGGGCTGGCCTCTTATACTTCAGGCCATGCCCCAAGTACTTCCGGTGAGGGGGGCAGGGTGATCTAGGCTCCACCCTCCAAGGGTGTGTAATGGTCCCCCTCTCCCGCTTGGAGGGAGGGCACTCAGCCTCATTACAGGCTATAACTGAAAAGGAGTCAAAAGACTGAGTAGATGAAGTGGTAAATATTTGGCCTTACCTTGTTTAGCCAGTATGTTGCTGGGACTTTACATAATCTTGCATATACTTGATGAGACAGGTTTCCTCCAATATTCAACAAGATTTGGAGGAAAACTTTCTCCAACAGAGCCAAGAAATGCAGCCTTCTTCCCTGCATGATTCTATTCCAGTGCATATACAAAGGGGATTCCATCCAGGAATGGTTCTTCACAAACAATTCATTTAAGAAAGAAAAGGTATCTGTCCATTGGCAAGACCCATGAAAGAAGCTATGTAGAACAGTCTCAATCAGCTGCTTACATGCAATCTGGAGTTTTCTCTGACAGCTGAAGACAAGGTGGGATAGATGAAAGAGGAAGGAAGAGGGGGGAAAGTGAATCAGCTACTGAGTGGCAGATCATTGATCCTGATTTTGAAATGTCTCCAAACTTCTGGTATTAAAGGAGCAAATATTTTCAGGAGCAAATCCTCCAGATGAGTGATGACATTACTTGCCAGTTCCTTGTCTTGTCTGCCCCCACCACATGACACTATCCCTCTCCAAGTGGTGATAACCCCAGGACATATTCTTTTGAATAGTTCCAGTGAATATTTTGTAGATCTTCCATAAAAGTTATTGAAGAACATCATTGTTATGATGAGGAATGCACTGATGACTTCAGGGGAAACAAAGGTTTTTTTTCTCTCTCTCAACCTGCAATGTAACATAATGTGTATCACTGTAAGACCTGCCTAGCAAACAGCATGCAATGCCCCCTCTTTCCCACTGTCAATACAAATAATATAGCAAAGGTCAGGAATGTAATAATAGATAGGGTGCTCACCATTGTCCAAGAGTGCATGATCCAAGAGCAGATTCAGGGTGTCTTGTGCAGCTCTTCCACAAGATTTGGGAGAAAATACTTTGAAGACATTAAGCATTTCTGATTAAACATATAAGAATTAAGAAAAGTAAACTTTGGACATTTTCCTACACATGCAACAAACCATGTGACACAGAGTTAATTTTGTAGTGCATCCATGCAGCAGGAAACTCAGCTGTAAGTTAAGCGGTGAAACAGAGGGCCACCAAACTACCCCACCATTAACTTGTCAGGCACTCGTTCCTGTACCCTCAGCTTCTGATCAACTAGCCTTCAATGTCTGTGCGCTTAACTATGTGATTGGTAACTTAAGTCACAATTTTCAATGGCAGCTCGTGTCCAACTTGAGATATCTGCTTTTCAGAGGTGCTGAGCACCTGAAGCTCCCATTGTCTGTGCACTAAACTATGTAGTCAGATTTTTAAGAATAGGCACTGAAAATTTGAAAATTCCCAAACAAAACTACATGTAGATATTTATGCTCCTATCTACCAGCCTAGTTGTATGGCTAGGTTTTGAGAATCCTGCAGCATGTGCTGTGACACATTGGGGTTTTTGTCTGCACAACTTCTGAATTGGAAAGGATTATATGAATTGTGTCATGAAATTACTGTGTAAAGGAAAGCCTGTCATGTATGTGGGTCCACCCTGCTAGCAGGTTTGTGTCACATCTCTGCCACGCCAGAGACAATAGTGAGCAATCAGCACTGAACAAAGTAGAGCACCTTTGGACCATAGGTTTTCTGTACATAGGACAAGATACCTCCTTCTCTGCTCTGAAGGAGGGTAACAGGTTGAGAGTAATGAAAAAAGTACCAAATGGCAGAATTGAAGAAGAAGGTGACCTCAGGAGGAGTCTATAAATGGATTCACAGGGGGAAGTGGAGGAGAGCCATTTGCACCAAATTAAGATAAGGGAGGCTGCTGCAGGGAGTAGACAAGGGGCAGAGGACCCTGCCTGCCTGCCTAACTGACAGAACACAGGCAATTCCCCAAGGACTCCCAAGGGAAGGGTGAGGCAGTGAGAGACATTGCATTTAGGATGGTTTACTGTTTTGTGTGTTCCGTACTCTCCGTGTTCTATTCATGATTAAATATAAAAAGCATATATATATATATATATATATATATATATAAAGATGTTAGGCTGTCAAATTGTGTGTGTTGATTGCTTCACATTGGTGCATGCCCCTGAGAGAGTTAAACTGTAAACCAGAAGCTTCACACCTTTGGGGTGGAGTGCTGGGAAAGGGGTCTGTTTAAGTATTGGGAACATGGGCATCGTTGGTGGGGGGGCGGTAGCATATTGACCTGTCTGAACGGTCCAAATAGTAAACTATATGGAACTCATTTTACCTTCCCGGAGAATGAAAGGCTGAACCTGACTAGATTTGAACCTGTGGCTCCAGAAAGAATATTTCAAACTTGATGGTTAGAGCAGTCAACAAGGCTTCCCAGCAGGGCCATAATGATCCATTGTGCCTCTTTTTGCTCTCTCTCTCCTTTCCTTTTTAAATCATTTTCTTTATGTGCAGAAATAATTTTTGTCAAAGAACCGCCTTTCCCATCCTCACTCAATGTATATGTCCTAAGAATCAAAGTCTTTTTCCTTGCTCAAATTTCTTCTCTCAAAGCTGACTCAGTTGGTACACTCATGTCTGATGCACGTGTTTGTTGGGAGGCACCTTTCCAACTCAACAAATGAGAGTGCTAGTAAATGGGGTGTTAGCTTTGTTTGAAATAATAAGGCAATGGGCTGCACACCGCAGTTAGGTAAATAAATAAGAATTATCCTCATTTTATAGATGGGAAAACTGACACACAGAGGGGCTAAGTAACTTGCCAAGGAGTAAACCTGGTCAAAAAATTTCCAGCAGAAAAAATTTCTATCAAAAAGTGTCATTTCATCTAATATCTAAACTTTCCATGGCAACGTATCATTTTCAATAAAATTTGATGTAGAAAAAGTTGAAACTAAACATTTCAATAGGTTGACCTTGTTGGAATGGAACATCTTGATTTTTCATTTCAAAATTCTTTTTGTTTCAAATTTTATATTCTGTCATAAATTATAATAAAAAAACAATTTTAAAAGACAAAATTGGAAGAAAACATTTAAATTTCATCAAAATGGAATGTTTCAGTTGACTTAGAACTGATCATTTATTTTTTTTAATGGAAAAATTCCAAAATGCTTCTTGTCTTTCCAATGCGGCATTCATTTCAAAATACTGGCTTTCCAGACTGGAAGACCAAGTGTCACCCAGCTCCACCAAGGAGCCAGTGGTTAGATCATTAAACTAGGATGTGGGAGACTTGGTTCAAGCCCCTGCTACATCATAGACATTCTGTGTGCCCTTAAGCAAGTAATTTAGCTTCTCTGGGCCCCAATTCCCCATCTATAAAATGGGATTAATAGCACCACCTCCGAGGACAAACTGTGGGGCATGCCCGTACCCCCTCCCGCACCCCAGGAGGCATGGAGAAACATTTCTGGGGGGCATGCAAGTTAATGAAAGTACAAAAAAGTGGTAAGAGACTGACAAGGGACAAAGAATATCTTTATAGCAGTAGCACTTAAAAGTAATCTGAGAAAGAGTTGACTACATTATGATATTTCTTAATAAAGTATTCCTGTAACACAGGATGCCATTAAATTCAATGATGCTTTTTTCTTTTCAAAGACATTAGACAAACTAGAGCGTACAATCTCCTCTTTTCCCTTAGGAATGAATGCACACAGCTGTGACACTGCCTGTTGTTAAAACCGTTTTTAATCCTAGAGAATTATTCAAACCACTGGAGGCTTGCGAAATAATTTTCAAAGAAATACAGGATTGGTTGCCTTGGGGTTTGATGACAGCAGTTCTTCCAAGCAGGTGACCTCCTGGGGCAATCAAGACAGAGCACATTGAAGAGGTGAATCCAGAATGAGTGAAACAACAGACACATAGCTCCCATGGTGGCTGTGTAGAACACTGTGATAGCAATTCCATAATTAAAGTTGTAACTCAGTTTCCATTACAAATACGCCTTTCCATCCCTTCTAGCTGTCTCAAGAAAGCACCATTTTGCCTGAATTTTTTCCTATGAAGTCCCTAGTCAGAGTTGCATTTGCAGGAGCCAGGAAAAGTTCTGGTGTAAAAGGGACAAGGCCAGTTTGCATATGAAATTTGAAAAATGTGTTTTTCCCTTTTAGAAGCATATTCTAAGGTCTTTGATGTTGTCATATCTCAAAAATGGCTTGCTGTAGAAATGTAATATAGACACTTGCAATGTAATATAAACATTGCTGAAGAGAGTTATATATGCCTGGCCAGAGATGAGTAATTGGACATGGGTGAAGCCTCATTTCTTGGGAGACAGTATCAGGATGGTAAATGGATCAGTAGATTGGAAACAATGTCAGTACTACCTAAGAGAAGGGGGAACACCCATGGAATCATTCACAATGGGCGAGATAACAATGGACAAAAAAAGCCTGGAATGTAAGATGAGGTTAAAAAGTAAATTGTGTATGGACAGTGTATGAGCAGAGCATGCTATAAAGGGATTGGTTTCTCCAAAGAAACCAAGCCAATCCCCAAATATGTAATGCAATGTATAGTAAATGCATATAAAGGAAGAGATTTTTTGTTTAACTGTGAATGTGTGGTATGCCCTGTACCCCTCCCCCCATGCGTGAGTCTAAGCCAGTCAGTGTAGCTTTGCTGTATGCTAAATAAAGGAATCTAAGTGAAGAGACTGGAGCAAAATGGAGTTCTTGGACAACTGAGTGCAAGAGGTCTCGGGGGAACCCCAAACACAGTGGTACACTGACTTAGATCTGGAGCAGGCAATGTAGACATCCCTTAGTGTGAGGGTTGCAACCTAGCATTAAGGGAAATGGCATTGGAAGGGTCTAATAGTTTAAATATGAGGCACCATGCCTCTTTAGCACCACGCTGAAGAAATGAGTTAAATGTAAGGGCAAACCCTAGAGAAATATTCAGGTGAAAAAGAAAATCCAGAGAGTGGTATTAGATTAAACAAAAAAAAGAATGCCTAGCAGAGCTCCGTTGAATTCCATAAATAAATAAATTATTTGCAGAGCACAGCAAAGGTCTGTGCCACTGAAATTTTCAAAAAATAGGACCCACTGGCAGCCATGGAAAAATAGCATCTAGGTTTTTTGTTTGTTTTATTTTGTTTTAAATCCTGAGTCCAGGTCAGTAAAGCAGCAATTTTACAAAGATTATTTCTGGTGGCTAACACTTTACAAATGAAATGTGCTACCCGGAAGGGTGAAAGCTAAAAAGCACAAAGAAGAAATCAGAGGTGTAGAGGAGGAAATAGACTAAGACTCCAGAGAGGACAGAGAGAAAACAGCATCTGTTGCCTTTTTGCAAAGATCCAAAGTAAAAAGCAGCCATCCTTCAAGGACTGTATTTAGTGAGTACAACTTTTCAGGCAAAGTGTATTAAGTTAAGGGATAAGTGCAAAAAACCATAAAAGATAAGTTCAGAGACACTGAAAATAATCAGCTGAGAAATGTGTCACTTTGAAAAATAAGTCAGTGATTTGAGAAAAAAGAATAAGGAGTTAAAAGGGTTTTTGCACAAACTGACACTGCAGAGCTCGGGGGAGACTAGATAGTTGGGGGTAGTGCAAGTAATAAAGTGTTAAAGAGGATGTTGACGATGCTGGGTATTGTTAAGAAAGAGAATGGTTGGTTTGATAACTAAACCTCGTTACAGCAGTATAACTTGGTGCTGTCATGTCTGGTAAAATCCTTAGTAACCAAAACAAATGATGCAGATCAGTGGCAGAGCCAGAAACAGGAACCAGGTCTCCAGAGTAGAGATGGGAAGATAATGGATTTTCCAGTTTACTGGCAATTTAAAAAAAAATGAACAAAAGTTTAATTTTGGGTCATACCAAAAATGACATTTTTGACAAATTGTAAAGATTTGAATCAAAACAAAATCTTTTGGTAATGTTAAAAGGAAACATTTCATGTTGTTTCACCCTCAGGCATTCTGATAAAAGCCAAGGAAATGATTCATAAAACAACTGGAGGAAGGAGAGGTGGTGATGGTGCCATCCACTCCCTCATAAACTTTAGCTCAGTGATTAGGGCACTCACCTGGGATTTGGAAGATCCCAGTTTAAATCCCGGCTCCAGTGACTAATCATTTATGAAAAGCAGAACAACTTCAAGAGGAGAGATTGAGAAATCCCCATGTCAGAATATCCTGTAGGCTAGTGGTTACGGCATTGTTCTGCAATGTAAGAGACCCACAGTTAAATCCTTCTGCCTCATCTGGCAGAAAAGGGAATTGAACCTGGGTCTCCCACAACCCAACTACATACCCCTAAATTTATAAGGGACAAGGCTAAAGTGTATAAGGGGAGAGCAGTTGCTTCCTCTGCCTCAGTTATTTTATGAATCCTTTCCTTTGATTTTGTCAAAATGAATGTGTGGGTTGAAAGGAAATGTTTTGGTTCAACATTACTGAAATATTTTGACCATTTCAACTTCAAATGAAATTAATCAGCAAACTCAATATGAATTCACTAATAGATTCAGTTGACCCAAAAGTGTATTTTTCAACTAACGAACTATTTGTCGAAAAATTTCACCCAGCTCGACTCTGGAGTGAGGCCACACTTCTCCACTAGTACCACTGACTTCTTGCTCCCTCTTCTATCTTCTACCTCACTTCTACCCCCCATCCCACCAGGGATGGAATGGCTGAGTTGGCGTTCTCCCACTTCTAACCTCCCACCAGTAGGGTATAGACTCCCACAATGATGCTGAAGGGTCTCTCTTTACTCTGATATCTAGGCTCTGATATGGCCTCTGTGGCAGGGTCAGCCTCCCCAGAACACCTTTTGCCCATCATCTCTCTCAGAACATGGTGCTGATAAATTTAAACAATAGTCCCAAAGGAAATGTAAAATAAATGAGTCTTCCACCCTTCCTGAGCTACTCTTCTACCCTGCTCTCTCATAAAGTACTGGTTCTCTGTACTTTCTTCCTGGAGGCCCAGCTCCTACCCAAGTCACTGACTCTTGGGGCCTCCTCCCTAGAGCTCTTCCCTCAGTTTGGTTCTCCACAGGCTGGATCCTTATTCCCAGTCTCTCCAGACAGTGTAACTGGGGTTCAGCTGTCTGTAGAGCCTGCCACAGACATCTTTTCTCCTACTGCCCTCTCCCATCATGGCCAGTCACAGAAGACACCTCCTTTCTCTTTCTCTTCCCTTCTGTCACCAGTGTTTGGACTTCACTTATTTTGTGCATTCCATGCCCACACCTACCCTTTGAACGTGGTGTTATTGAGGAAGCCTGGGTATCTTTATCCTCAATCTCCTGTTCCCAGTTCTACTCCCTACAAGTATAGGTTTTCTCTTCACCCCTTCTTGATAGAGCCTTTTCTTCCACCTTCTTCTCCACTGTCCCTACCTTATCTATTGAAGTAGAGATTCACTCCTCCTTCCCTCCCCATTGATTCTCATCACCTACCTCTTCTCCCCTTTTTTCTACAGTCTCCCCCATTGATGAGGGCCTCATTGAATGTCTGCTTTCTCTCATTTCTCTTTACCTTCTTTCCCCACTCTTTCTTTTCCCTAGTCCCTTCACCACAAAAACAGAAGCTCTCTCTTTTATCCTCCCTGGTGATGGGCCTGCAGGTGTGGGTTATCATTTCTCCTCTTTCCTCCTCCCCAGCATCAGGGGTTCTTTTATCTTTCTCCCACTCTCTTCCCACAGAGTTAGAATCCCCCCGGTGGTAGGGGTTTTCTCCTCAGTCTGTCTTTGCCCCTTAGTTCTTTTTTCCTTTCTCATTGTTGTCTCTTGAGGTAGGGCTTTTCTCTACTTCTGTCTCTTCATCTTTGGTCCTATCTCCAAGGGAAATGCAGTTAAAGAGTTCTCTTCTTATTCCTCCCTTTGCTCTCATGGGGGGATGTAGTCCCCAGGTGAGGACTTGCTCTCTCTCCCCCTCCCTGCTCTGGAGAGGTAAACTTCATTTCCCTCCAGCGTTACTATAGCCCTCTGAACAGCTGGTGCTCAGGCAGAAGTCTTTGAAAGTCTGAATTTACTGACCAGAGACCTAATCCAGACCACCAGTCAGCTCAGACACTACAGGTCTAAAACAGGCACAATGGCTACATAGTGCATAGAGCTGCCTGGAATTTTTTTGACAAAACTGTATCTTTTTGTTGTTATTGATGAAAAATGCCAAAATTAAAAAAATAAATATTTCACAGATGTATTTTGATGAAGTTTTAAATGAGAAAGTTTCTCAGGTCTAGGGCAGATGCTCATGAAAGAGAAAAACAGATTAAAAAAACCCAACTTTTTGATCCAAAAATGGACTTTTAAACAAAATTCCACTTCACTAAAACTGTTTAAAGGTTTTGGTTTTGTTCCGCATTGGCACAAAGACAAATTTCAAAACCTCAGAAGTTTGCATGAAACAGAATGAACATTCTCTGGAGAGCTTGACTAGATATTCTTCCCCATTTGGCCATCTAGGAGGGCGGGGGGAAGACAGCTAATGAATCAAAGTCTCAGTTCCATCCTAGTCTGCTCATAAGCCAATTAAGTCAGTCTTTTTGGGTCAGGAAAAATCAGCTTAAGAGACACCTCTTTTTCTTTGTGGTTTAGCAAAAAGCTGTTTTAACAGCTCCAAGAGGGGTGAGGAATAGGGCAGACCTGTCTACTCTGCAGCTTTTGGCTGGATATTAGCTGGTTTATTTGGCCCTCCAGACTGCTCCTCACTTCTTCTGCCCTTCAGCAGGTCCCCCAATGCTTCTGTGGGTCTCCTGCATGTGATACAATATTGCCAACTTTCACAATCTTATCCTGAGTCTCATGACATTAGGTGTCTTATTTAAAGCTCTGCCTCCTTTAGGGAACTGATTACCTGAATAGCTAAAGTAGTAGTAAGCTGGAGTCTCCCCATCTCAGCATCAATGCCTAGCAACAGTACTGATGTTAGGAAGGGAACAGCAGCATTAGCCTGAAGGGACTGAACGGAGTAGAAACAGGAGTGAGGGACATCGTATGAATTCCCCCACATGTCTGGGGAGTAAAAAAAAAAAAAAAAAAAAGAGGAGCAACAATGTGTCATCATCCTCCCCCTCAAGACTGCTAGGGGCAGCAGGAAAAGGAGAAGAATAAAGAAATGAAATGGCAGAGGGAAATAACTCTCCCATGCCACTTTCTCCAAAGCTACCCACAGAGCTGGTGTTTGTGGAGAAAAGGAGTTTGTTGCAACATATAAAATATATTTTTCACTGAATTATAAAAAAAAGCAGATAGCAACACTCAATGCAACACCAACTGGAACATTTCAAATTAGGGTTTATTGTATATTTTATATATTCTAATGATGTCAGAACTTATAAACCATTTGCCACAGAGAAATAAGGGGAGGGGAAGGGGGAAGATATTGTGAACAATCTCAGGCTTTTCCATGTAGAAATACAGGTAGGGAAGACACAAAGAGGAAAGAGCAACAAAAAAGGCTGAGGTGGAGAACAGAAAGAAATGCATAACTAGCAGGGGATGCCAGAAAAAAAAATCTCAAGAGGGAAGAAGTAAGAGAGAGAGGAAATACACACAAACCAGTATAATACATATTAGTTGGCTTTCAGGATTGAGGCTCTGAGTTTATTTTGGCTGCCCATCTAGTTAATTGTCACTATTAGGCCTGGTCTACACTACGCGTTTAAATTGATTTAAAGAGCGTTAAATCGATTTAACGCTGTACCCGTCCACACTACAACGCCCTTTATATCGATATAAAGGGCTCTTTAAATCAATTTCTCTCTTAAATCAATTTCTGTACTCCCCCCGACTACCGTAAGAGGTAGTATGCAGCTAAATTCGATATACCTTACATATCGGATTACGGTTAGTGTGGACGGAAATCGACGTTATTGGCCTCCGGAAGCGGTATCCCCACAGTGGCACCACTGACCGCTCTGGACGAGCAATCTGAACACTCGGAATGCAGCGTCGGCAGGTAAACGAGAAAAAGCCCCCCGCGAAGTTTTGAATTAACATTGTCCTGTTTGCCCAGCAGCGGAGCTCTGATCATCACGGGGTGGCCCCGATGCAGTCGCAAATCCAAAAAGAGCTCCAGCATGGACCGTACGGGAGATAACCTCTTAGAATCTGCCATCGCTCGCGTATGTGTGCCGAGACAAAGCTGTTTGTTTGCAGAGCTCCATTACAGAACACGAAATGCCCAAAGCGTTTTTGAAAAATAAAAGTGTCCAGGATAACAAACAGCGCTGCGTGACAAGCGTTACGGGAAAGCCAGAGACTCAAATGGACGCCTCAAGTGAGGCATGGAAGGGTTATGTGAGGACTACCAAGCAGATCCTGCACAGTTCCACAGACAGGCTCATGAAAGTAAATTTGCATTCCTCGGCTGAAGCTCACCCAATGTGCTGTAGGTTCAACCATCAGTGTTCTGCGTGGGGAGTTCAGGGACTGGAACAGCTCCCTCAGTTTCTTCCTTCCCCCCCCCCACCACGTGAAAGAAAAGGGAAAGAAATCATTTCTTGACTTACTTTCCAATGTCACCCTAATGTGTACTGAATGCTGGCTGTAGACGCGATGCTGCAGCGGTGAAGAGCGTATCCGCCTCCTCTCCCATTCCCTCTCCCTCGGTGATAGACGGTGCAAAAATAGGACTAGTAACGTCCTCAATGAATATCATAACATGTTGACAATCGAGCCAACATTGCTGTTACTCCCAGTACCGATAGGGGACAGAATGGCTAATAACCACTTCATCATAGCAACTGGGGGCTTCAGCCCCCTCCCCCTTCCTGTGTAAATAAAAAGATAATCGTACTGCCTGGACTGTCATAGCAGCAGCATGCTGGGCTCCTCTCCCCCACACTGCTTAATGTCCTGCCTGGACTATCATGCAGCCGGAGGCTGCTCCCCTCATTTTATGTCACTAAACACTAGTGTTTCTTATTCCTGCATTCTTTATTACTTCATGACACAAATGGCAGGACAACTGCCACGGTATCCCAGGAAGGTCTGGGAGGAGGGAAAGCTAAACGGTGGGGTTGTTGCAGTACCGGGGCACCCCCTGTGTAATACTGACACGGAGAACAGCTGTTGCTTGAGTACACTGGTCCTCTAATACACTTGCCCTTATTCTTGGCAGGACTGACTCTATTTTTAGAAACCATAAGGGAGGAATGAACTCAGTTTTTTTTTTTTTTCCCAAGTGAGTCCAATCCCAATTTTGCTTTTGCGGTTTGTGCCCCCAAAGGGGGGGGGCCGATTTCAGCCAGGGCACTCATGATAGCACGACAGTGACAGAGGAGAGAGAAACTTCATCTCATTGCCAGTTTTTCACGGCAGTAACGTACAGAACGACCGGTAACCATCTCTGCTATCATTGCAAAAAGCAAGATGAATGCTGCTGGTGTAGCGCTGGAAGTATCGCCTCATCCGCCCTCTGTCCGCGGCATCCAGTACACATACGGTGCTGGAGAAAAAAAAAAAGCTGAACGGGCTCCATGGTTGCCGTGGCTATGCGCCGCTAGGCTCTAGGGCCAATCCGGGGGAAATGGCGGGCACGAAAGGATTGTCAGCTGATGTTTCCAGAGAAGGAATGAACTGACACATTTGTACCCAGAACCCACCCGCCGAACAATAATGATTCAACCCAGAAAATTCCCCCCCCCCCCAAAGGGCGGGGATACTGCGTGAAGGGGGAGACTGCGGGAACTATGGGATAGCTACGGAAGAGCTACCCACAATGCAACGCTTCAGAAATCGACGTTAGCCTCGGACCATGGGTGCACAACGCCGAATTACTGTGCCTAGTGTGGCCGCATGAAATCGAATGTATAATATCAGTTTTATAAAACCGATTTTAGCTAATTCGATATTATCTTGTAGTGTAAACGTGGCCTTAGACTGATAGCTTAAAGAAGTTCTCCCCTTATGACTGAGGGTGTGTCAGGGAAAGACTCCGTCCTCCCTATACATCAGGGATTTTATTTTCTACTGTATGTAAAGGACAGAGTAGATAGCAGGTAGCAGTATAAAATTTACAGCCTGGAGCAAACTAATTATTTCACATTGACAAACAGGCATCTTATTTACTATGTTGACTTTTAAAGGGATTTTATTTTTATTTTCAAGGGGCTTCACTTGATTGTAAATAACAACTACATTGTCTTCCACCTAACCTCAATCTGAATCAATATTGACATTTTTTCCTCATTTTGGAACTGCTTGACCCAAACGAGACCAGAACCTTTTGAATTCATGTCAGCTTAATTTTCATATATGGACTTATCTTACTCAAGCACTAAAATGCTCCAGAAAGTGAATTGCACAGTGTTTATTGCAGGATTCAAATACATTATGAAGCAGGAGACCTAAAGGTTGAGTGATTTCACTCACCAAGAAGTGAGCTATAAACCTTCTGAGCTGCACTATATGGCATACTTTGATACAGTAATTGCACAGGGAATTTTAAAAATAGAGAGAAAGTCACACCATCATTTCCTGGGGATTAAAGATATACATTAATATACATGTGTAAATATGACAGCATTTAAATGAGCTGTTTAGCATGAACACCAATTAGTGCAAATAAATATCTCTTTTGTCCTGTCATTTAGAATATGAAAAGCAACCCCTAACACTGCTTACTTTGATTTTATCAGTCCCAAAAGCAATAATGGCATTTAATCCTGGAAACTATCATACTAGCCTAATTTAAAGAAAAATTACTCCCATCTTTATATTCAGAATTTTCAAATTTTTATAAAATCTTTATCTTAAAAAAAAAAGTCAGTAAAAGATAATATGATAATACAATAATGCAAACTGGAATCATAAACAATTCCTTTCTTTTATGGTGCCTTGCCCAGGAAAAGGATGCCTTGCAGAAGAAGTCTCCTTATTCTAGTTCATATTTTTCTATAACATTAACTGCTTCTGATCCTTGTGAGGGCTCTATCCACACATTTCCAGTACACAGCCAGGCAGCACCTCCTCTCCTCCAACTCACAGGCTACAGTATTTATAACTTTCTAATCCATTTCTCCTTTGGGTTTCTAGTTGTACTCCCAGGCAAAAGTCAAAATGTGAATATATACCAACTAGCTCAGTCACTTCCCTATGGCTGTTAGGATATGCATCTTATACCTCCTAAAGAGCTTTCTCCCCACCCCTTCCCTTATGTCCCTTCCAATGGGGTATCATTTGAAGCCTTCTTAGTGTGGCATTCAAAAGCCAAACAGTTCTCCCCAAGATCCCTTACCTGATGATGACAAACATAACC
This sequence comes from Chelonoidis abingdonii, assembly GCF_003597395.2. NCBI lineage: Eukaryota > Metazoa > Chordata > Testudines > Testudinidae > Chelonoidis > Chelonoidis abingdonii. The sequence continues at coordinate 230,047,417 of NC_133770.1, forward strand.
AGAGAGTTGCCCACCAAGCCAACCACAAAGACCACAGAGTAGACAGCAGTGATTATAATGGGGATTGCTGGGGAAATGTTGGTGTGGTTCTGCTGCAAGTCTTCAAAGCCACCAGTGGCATTGTTGCCATATTCAGCCCAGCCCAGGAACCAGCTGCTGCTGCTGGGGAGGAGGCAGGGGCCTGGAGAGCAGGTGGAGGGTGGCTCCTCACGGAAAATGTACACGGGGGGCTCCATGGGATCCATTGTTACCACATGCATAGAGCAGGATGGGACAAGGATGGAGACAGCAGAAGGCAAATAGGCTTGAAAGAGAAGAGAGAGAATGAAACACACTGTGAAAACTTTCCATTCAAACAGACCTGCATTTCAAAATCATGTGTGTGGGGGATGGGAGGGTCAAGAGTGGGAGAGGGGATATTTTATTAAGCAGAGGTTTAAGTAAATCCCCTTTAATTAAATGCAATATTTTAAAATCTCATCATTGTTTAATGCAAGAGGTAAGTGCTGGTAAATGTTCTATGAGATGCGTGGCTAAAGTTTCCTCCACTTAGAGATTACACATTAGGAACAAAACAGAAGACAGATCATAAGAATTTAGAAACAGACCAGTTCCACTCCTCTGGTTTCCCCCTCCCACCACATTTTTTTTAAGTCAAACAGTGCCTTAATCTAAGATGTTCTTACTGCCTTGACTACAATGAAGGGGGGGGAACCTACCCCCTTCACCGCGATTGTGTGCCTTTCTGCCCCGAGTTTTTTCCACATTCAGATGTGACACCTTTAAATGAGATCAACAAAATTTCAATAATTACCTCTTTCAGTCCTGAAAAAGGAGCAGAGTCCCCAAATGCCTTTAGGAGTAGTAGAGAAGCATCCTTTCAGCTCTTGGAGGTGTCACTCTTCTTCTAGGATGCTTGAACCTGGAGCATCTATGCCTCTGGAGAGCTGAAAAAGTGCTGGAGATGGAGCTGAATCCGAGTCTTTAGTTCCGAGGTGGCAGCAGCTGCTGCAGCTACAACTCCCTGCACTTCCCCCTTTTACACTCACACACTCTCTGTCTCACTCTCACTCTGTCAGGGCTCCAGCAGCACTCTGCATTAATGCACACATTCTCCTCTATCTCAGTCCCTGCAGCTCAAAAGCTCACATGACTTCTGTCTAAACACTGACAGGCAGACAAGTTGAAAAGAAAGACAGACAATAAATTCTACACTAAATGAATGTATTGTTTCTACACATTTTCCCAAGTTGTCTTTCCCATTTTTTCCCTCCTAGGCAGTTTTAAGGCCTTCATGCAATGGTACTTGCTCTCTTACTGAATATTTCAAATTTTGCTAACTAGAAGACCCTGAACAAAACAGGAATCTCAGATGAAACCCTTTTGACTTTTTCCTGTTAATGGAAACTTTGCACATTGTGTTTCATAATATATTTTGGGGAGGGAAGAAGGTAGATTCATGAAACTGGATCCAAACGGTTCCTCATTGGGAGGTTGTGTAATATTTCATTATATCTACAGCAAGAAGTCAGTTAGGAGGGGTCTAGGGAAAGTATAGGCAGAAGCTTGGCAGGGAAGCAGAGAGTGAGACAGTAGATTTAGATAAAATATCCTTGTTCTTTTTCTCATAAGCTTCCTTGTATAGTGTTAAAAGAAAGCAGCTCTTTTGTGAGTCTTTGCCATTGCCACATGACACCATAATATTACATTCCACCAGAAACTAACCCCTCAGGGACCTGATATGCGTTTAGAGGGATGCCACCATAAACTATATCCCAAAGCAGCAGCATATGGGGGGAGGAGGGTACACAACCCAAATCCCTAAAAGTTGAATATCGGATGAAAATATTCAGTCATGCAGGATTTGGATCCTGAACGTCATTCTGGATGCTATTTAATTAATGTGACCCCAACTGAGGGTGAAGAGCTCTGCTAGGTTTCTCTCTAAATGCCAAATCGGTGAGCAAAACAGAAGATCCTCTAGGCCCACACTCTGCAGCAGAGAGAAAAAACAGTCTAGCTGTCTTTGTAAGGATGGACAGTGGGGTAAGCAGGGCTTCCCACAAGAAGACAATGGCAGGTGACGGAGTGTAAAGTGCTTCTGTGCATTTTGGTGGAGTTCAACAGGGTGGTGTGTGTTCCTCTTGCTCCTTTTGTAGTGCAGAGACTTTACTCCATGCTCTGATTTCAGTTGAAGAGTTACAATAGACTAACAACATCTTAGAAAGGGGCTCCAAACCCATGGGCCAATGTGGTTTGAAAACCCAATCACAATGCTTGACGTTTTGCCAAAACCAAACCATGTTTCACAGCATACTTCTCTGCTCTCCAATATGTAGATGTAGCTGTAGTGTTTTAAATAAATTTGAAACTACCAAAAACAACATATGCAACAAATACATGACAGAAACATCCCTGAGTGAGTCATGCACATTTCAAAGATGTAGCAATGACCTATGGGCTGCCATGAAAAAAGCTGCTCTCCAAAGCTTCCCTTCTTCCTCCAGCTGCAGCCCATAGGCCAGTCTTAACATACGGAAGTCAGACCTGGATTAACCAATATGCACTTGCACAGCCACCCCATCTGAGGGAGGCCCCTGACGACCAGGAGAAAAAAAAAATTTGAGTGGCTCAGCTCAAATTTGGCTTGGCTGTCCCTCCATCATGACAGAGGGGCAGCTGTGCTATACCTGAGTGGCATGGGGGTTGTGTGAGTGCAAGCAGGTGATGGGAGTGAGCAGAACTGGGCCACTAAGATCAGGAGGAGCCACCCTGCCTGGAAGCAAAGCACTGAGCCAGAGGAGTGAAGGAGAGTGACCAGATGCATCCTGGGGGCAGCAGATGAGGAGCTGCGGGTGAGTAGCTGGTGGGCTATGGTGTGAGTGGGGCTGTTGGGAAGCGAGCAGCTGTTGCAGGCAGAGAGGTGAGCTGGGGGAGCTATGGCAGGAGTAGGGGTGGGGCAGAAGTGGTGTTGAGGACTGGAATGTTGGGGGCTTTGGCTGGTGGAGCTGAGGTGTTGGGGACTGCAATGAGTATGATGAATGACTAGGTTTCTGGGATGGGAGCTGGTGGAGAGTTGGTGGAATATATGTGCAGTGGGAGAGGCATTCAGGTGTCTGTGTGTGGTGAGGAGAGGGGAATTCTGGGGTCTGTGTTGGGTGGACACTTTTGCTGTCTAGTTTATGGAAGTTGGGGAGCCCCCAACTTCCATAATGCACAGTGACCCGACCTTCTTTAATCTGGGCCTGACTGAAGTAGGGTGACCAAAAAGCAAGTGTGAAAAATCAGGATGGGGTGGGAGGTAATAGGTGCCTATATGATTGAAGTGTTGGCTAGGGGGGAATTTACTGGCTGTCACTTTTAATCTATACTTTAATTCAGTAATTTTCAATTACTTTTAAAATTTTATTTGAACTTTTCCATATTACAGAGGTAACATGTAACATATACATACATAGGCTGCATTTTGGTCAATTTATCAATAAAGTGTGACTTATGATTGTTAAATTGAAGATATGGTGGATGAGGAGGAAGTGGTTTGTTGTTCTCCAGTTACTTTAGTTGGATCAGAAATGTTCTTCTGGACAAAACCCCCCTGCTATTTTGGATGTTCCAGACAAATCTAAAATGAAGAGGGTGAATAAATACAGTAATATTAATTAATAACTGACCCTGAACTTTATAAAGTGTTCAGGTTTAGATAAGAAAGCACCCTTCCTCCTCCCAACTTGCATTCTCCATCTAAGTTCTATGTAAGTACTGAGTACGGTTATGGCTTATAAATCACAAAGGATCTCCAAGTACCAAAAGTTATGCAAACAGATATGTTTATCCTCAACTATGGTTGCCAAACCCTCCAGGATTGTCCTGGAGTCTCCAGGAATTAAAGATTAAAAATTATGTCATGTGATGAAACCTCCAGGAATATATTCAACCAACATTGGCAACCCTATCCTCAACTGAATGGAGTAACTGTCGTCACAAGGGACAGGAGATCCTTCAACTCACATGGGTAAGGGGAAAAAGAAAAAAGATCTTAGCAATCCACCCAGCAGCCCATGCCCTTCTCTGGGGACACCATATGGGACTGAACATCCCCCTGCCTCCCAGGGTGGTAGAGGGGTAGGGAGAGAGAAATCCAAGCCAGGCCATGCCCCTGGACCCAGCAGATAGTGCCAGTACTTAGTCTTGCAGCTTATGCTACAGTAATGAAACTAAAGGGTTCCAGACCTGATGATGATGGAGGTGGGGATACACCATACATAGTGGAATTCATTTTTACTTTTTCCCCTTAAAAATAGGAGAATACATACAAAATAGTATATTAAAAGAATATTATTTAGGTTGCAGATTCAAGCAACTAATATATTTAAAAATGCGAGATTTGTGCTATGGTATTCTATAATCACATGATCACATATTTTTTCCATACGACCCCTGCCTCCTGCACTGCACAGATTGGATGCACAAGGTAGCAAGAGGCAGATATCTGACATTTCCTGTCAAACGTAATCTAATTAACATATAGTTGTCCTGCACGTACTAGGATCTTTGATGAAAACAAGTAGGCAGGGCCTCAGACTCATCATCTCATCAGAAATGAAAATAAAAAGGCATATCCAGCAGCATAGTGCCATCTAACATACTAGGACATTAATTCAGTACTGATTCAGCTGTAAGAGTAAAACCTACTGAATTACCAGCATTACTTTCTCTAGCACCTATGTGGCAGGCTGCAGCATGGTAATGATGTCACCATCTCAGAAGATTAGGTGTCTTTTGAGCTCTCCCATCTAAGTGCTGACCCTATTCATCTTCTGAAAGCTGACTGGATAATGGCAGACAGTGGCGTTTCTGAAGGCTACTTGCTGTCTCTGTCATTTTGCCAGATGCCAGATGATTAGGCTGTGAAGCCCTGTTGCAGAAAACAAGACTTTTTCATTCTACAGTTTCGATTATTGTTCCCTGAAGATGGAATAGTCTTTTGAGGTTTGTAAGTTAAACTCTGAAGAAAGCTGAAAACTTGAAGTTCAACCATGACCTTTGGTGTGGGGACTGTGATCATTAGCAAGGCCTCTTTTTAGTCTTCTGGGAAATAATAAGTAGTCACACTCCCCCCCCCCCACCCCCCAAATATATGCTAGCTTCCTCCGTTTTAGTCCACCTGATAACTATTTTTCTCTTTGCTACCTGATAGACCAACGGCTACAATAGAAGAGAACCTGAATAATGAGAGAGAGAGTTTAAAAAGCTTTCAAGTGGCTTTGGTTGCTATGGGAACCAAGTTCTCCTGTCTACACGCATTCAGAAATGATAACTGTCTGTGTGAAATCTAGCTGTCAGGAATTTATATTTTATCCTGTTCCAGAGGGTGGGGGGAGGAAGGGGGAAGAATATAAAATAATTATTCCTACATGGCTCATGTGCATATAGATAGATATACTGTATTGTAAACACTTAAACTTCATTCTCAGGAGGCTCCATTTTTATCTGCCAATAAAAGATGTTCACATTCTATTTTAAAGTAAGTCATTGGTATAGCCATCCATTGCTCCTTCAGGAAAAAAGCTCAACCAAGCATTGGGTCACCTTCCTCTTTACTTTTCAGAACCCAGAATTCCTCCAGCAGAAGGATGTATAGAGGAGGGAGCCTTACAGTGAAACATAACCAGCTAGGGAGTTTACCAGTACAATGACACAGTACCTGCCAAATATTTCCTGAATGAAGAGTAGTAAAGATGCTGCATCAATAAAAGGACGGGGAGGATAAAGATTTGGGCACCAAATCTGACTAACTGCAACACAAGGACTTAATTCCTAAGTCAAATGGACAGAGAGTTCCTTCTTCTCTGTGATAACCTCTACGAAGTCACAACCAGTAAAACTACTGGAGATGGAGGTCCAAACAGTCAATCCAGATTGCCTTCAGGCAATTTCCCACTGGGCACTTTCCCACTGTGAGGAGTTTTAATCTACTTTTCTCATAACATTAACCAGATTCAGGGCAACCTCACAGGATCTATGGTAACAATATGAAAGCAGGAGGGAGCAAATGCACATCCTTCCCTGATTGACTTTCATCCAGTTTCTGCAACTAGAGGTTCTAATGCTCCAGAAGAACTGCAGTCCCACCTGTGATTTGCATCCAATAGCTTCATGGCTGCTGAGAATACTTGAACCCTTTACGGGCAGATATTTTTAGTACCTTCCTTAAAGAGAGCAACTTCTTAACCTGTGGTCAAGGATACTCAGGAAACCATTTCTTGTCCTTAATGTTCTCCTAATTATTGTCTGGTATCTAACCACTCCTTTTGAGGAAGGCCATTGGGAAGGTAATGTTTGACCAACTCCAACAGCATCTGATATTCTCCAATTCCTTGGTTTCCCATCAAGTAGGATATAGACCTGGACAAGATATGGCAATAATGTTAGTGTCAGTGGTTCATAATCTGCTGGTGCTGATACTATTTGATCTCTCAGCAGACTTTTGTACTGTAGAACCTGAGATGCTGTAGAAGTCACTGCTGGGCTTCACAGTCAAAAATCACCTTAAAATAGTTCAGTTAATTTCTTTTGGAAAGATCCCCGAGTTATGCAGGCTGTCTACTAAAATGACTACTATTCTTCCCAGATGGATTTCAGCTCTTGGGCTCCAGAAGATTCAGTCTTGTTTCTTTTCTTGTTGAATTAAGTTTAAACAGAAACCACCAAAAGAGATTTTGGATGTTTTAGACTACTGTGTCATCAGTGTGCTTCTTAGTCTCTTTTTCAACAAGCTTAGATTGTTTACTTGCTTTTCCAATGTCTGACAGAAATAAGGAACAGATAAGATGGAGTGAGTATACCAGATGCTGAAAAAAAGGACTACCAAGAAATAGCAATTTTATTCAATCACCATCTGTCTGTTGGTTACACGAAAAATACATTGACTCTGCATAGGCAACTCACAACTCATAGAGCCTGAGCTTCTCCCACTTCCTTGTTCTCTTGTGCCATTGCCTTGCTCTTTACATCTTAATTTTTAACTAATTGATATACACACAACAGCAAAGCTTTTCACTTGACACAGCAAAGAGCATGCTTGATTCTAAGAGGGAATGAAATCAAGCAGAAACACTAATGCAGGGCAAAGATATTGAGACTTTCATGAAGTGTTGGGATGGGGAGAAATTGCGAGCGAATTACTTTTTTAAAAAAACAATAAACCCTGCAAGTAGTGCCATGAGTAAAGAGCTAAGATTCAGTGTGACTTTGCAATCACTGATACTTCAGACACAGAACTCAAACTGAATTCCAAGGTTTTATAAAACTGCATTGAAACTAACCCAGCAACACACAATATGCAAAACAAGTATCATTTAAGGGAAGGAAAAATATGTAACTGAAACTTTAGCATGCAGGGGAAAACCGCAGCATTTGAGGAATACCACCAAATGAGAAAAAGATGTTAAGATCTGAGAACCAAACAGGGGCTTGGTCCTGAAATCTTAATTCTCATTGTCCTCATGCACACAAATACTGTAACAAAGCTGGCACAGGATGTACTCCAAATCACTCTCTGAAATGAAGAATAAAGAAAGCAAAGCAAATTTAATCATTTTAATAGCTATATTCAATACAAACAGCAGAGGGTGTAGGTGCTACAATATGTATCTATCATAGGGATGCTAACCGTAAATACGAGTGCAATCTGCAAATGAATAATGGTCATTAAATTGTATGCCTAATTATATTTTAAGTACTCCAACACTAAGTGACAGAAAGGCTTATGCTCAAACCTTAATATCTATCTACAAACACTGCGGCCTTGTAATAATGGAGCTGTTTGATTACACATGTGAATTGGCAACATCAGAAGATGAAAAAACATAGAAGGAGATATTTCAACTCAGTATATGAGCCACAGACAAACCACTGGTGTGCAGTGTTACACTCTGAAGTCTGCCTATTAAAGATATATTTGATCCTATTATGGATACTGAAATTAACTGTAATTATGGAAACGAGTCTGAAAAGTATATTACTGTTTTGCAGCATATGTAAATGTGCCAATGTGACAGACATTTGTTTAGACAAACGATGCAAGAAGAAAATGGGACTATGATCAATTTGTCAATCACTTAAAGAAAAGCTAAAAATGACATTTGTGTATGCTGGAGATGATCACATTAGCAAGCAACTAAATGGATCATGTAAATTACAAAGGCCAAATTATGCCACTATTACGCATTCTGAGTAGTGCCTTACTTGATGAGTAGTCTCATTAAATCATGAGACTCATGATGTAAGGTACTACTGTATATGGCTGAATTTGGCTATACGTTTGTTGTGAGATTCTGAAAGAGAATGGGAAACTTCATATTAACAAAACTATAGAAAATTGTATAGGCAACTCAAGCAGGAGGAAATCATGCTACAAAAGTGGAAAGGGTTGCCAAGATAAAGCAAACTTTGTGCAAAAAACAAATTATATAATGAAGAAGAAAAAGAAATAAATGGTTTTCATTATATAAAAATATATACATTATAGCCAAGGTGGTCAAGCTCCATCTAATTTAAAAGCTAACCACTGCATTCCCCACCTCCATCGCTACTACAAGCTCTGTAAATTCTGCCTCTTACCCACAGTTCAGCAGAACCTCATCAGTCCAGCTGCCTGTCAGGTAGTCAGTGCCCAAAGGAGGCAATAGGGAATCACGTATCTCTTAGTATTAAACTTTAAAAAAAAACAATCGCACAAGAAATAGTATTGGAGAGATGATCACTGACTGTAAAGTTACTTTTGTAAAATGAGCTAAAATGGCAGTGTTACAGTTTACATCTTCTCTCCGGGTGCACCTGCTCAGATCTCAGACCTTGAGCCTTTACCTTTCCTGATAGGAGTCCCATGATTCTCCCACTCTTACACTGGGCCCTGGGCTACTTGCTATACCTTGTGCCTCAATCATACTGCCCAAGCAGGTCTGACTGCGTTTAGCACCTGTGGTTCTTGCCTTCAGAAGCTTGTGATCAGTGGGGAATACTGCAATCAGACAGCCTTCTTAAACCAAAGTATTGTTGAATCTTAACAGCAGGAATAAAGCAAAACTTAAGAGAAAATGAATTGTTAAAATAACAAAAAGTCTATATTCATACCTATCTTACCTAGAGGTTTACCATCCCTTGGGAGAGCCCCTAGGCAGGCCTCTAATTCTTAGATATTCTAAACCTCTTGGATCTGGGTGTCAGTCTGTTTCACTCAACTATGTCTCTTCTTTGTTGAAAGAGGGACCTTTTAAAACTATTTGGGGTCTTTTTTCCTCCTGTGTTCAAAATCTTAGACCTTGCTGCCAAAAAATAGTTTGGTGAGCTCCATGGGGGTTTACAGACAGGACATCAAAGCAAAAGACTCTTGCATGGTTCCTTATGTATTGGCAGATCAGTGGTTATCTTGAGTCATTTTCCTGTTTCCTGCTTCTTTTTCCAACAGCCTGCTATTAAACTAAACCAACATATCCATATAGTAAACCTCCCAATAACCAGGTCACAGACGGAAGTCATAAATTATCACAGAGCACCTCCACTTCTGCCACAGACAGGCCATAAAATCACAAGATATTAAAGGAGATAAAAATGCTTATACTCATATGGTGTAAACAAGCCAAGGGATAACATATAATGTTCATGTAATACATAATATTTCTGATACCGTGTAATGAATTTCTTTTGCTTGCATAGGAATCCTGTAGACCAGAGTTTCCCAAACTTGGGATGCTGCTTGTGTAGGGAAAGCCCCTGGAGGCCCGGGCTGGTTTGTTTACCTGCTGCATCCGCAGGTCCGGCCAATCGCAGCTTTCCGCAGCTCCCATTTGCCTGGAGCAATGAACCGCCGCCAAAGGGAGCCGCAATCGGCCAGACCTGCGGACGCGGCAGGTAAACAAACCAGCCTGGCCCACCAGGGACTTTCCCTACACAAGTGGTATCCCAAGTTTGGGAAACACTATTGTACATAGAAGCTCTGCAACTAGGAAAGACTCCACTCAGAGGGACTGAGGCATGGAATAAATGTTCAGCAATGATGTTCAGTTTCTAAAAAGAGCTGCAACACAACTAATAAGAGCATTTCTTCCAAGATCTGTCTACACATTCAGTTAAACAGAAGCCTCTATGTAACAGTGCCATCTGATGACTCCAAACAATTACACAAAGAAGTTAATTTGGAATCTCTAGTGATAGGCTGGCAAAGGACACTGTCTTGTATGACAAACTTTACTACAGTTGGGATTGATAAATTAGCTTGACAGGACTTACTTTCCACAAACCCATGTTGATTTGTATTAACTAAATTACTCTCCTTTAATTCTTTATTATGCTCCATAATTTTGCCAGTCATTGAAGTCAGACAATTATTCCATCTCCGTCTAGTAACTGATGAATACCATTGTTAGGATTTTTTTTGTGCCTAATATTTGAAAAACTTATTGTTCTTACCTCTGCAGGCCACATATTTCTCCTTGTGGCTTTTTGCTTTCCTCAATTTTCTACAATTTCTAACCTCTGATTTATATTCATTGCTATCAATTTCCCATTTCTTCCATAGGTTATCTATATTTTATAGCTACCTCTACTTCTCCTCTAAGCCAGATTGTTTTCTCAGTCAGTTCTGCCTTTTTTCTCAATTATGATGTTTGAGACATTTAGTATTCTTAAACAATTCCCAGTTATCATTCACATTTTTCTCAGTTCTTTCTTCCAGTTAATTTGACACAAAGTCTGCAGCTTTGTAAAATTGGCCCTTTTAAGGCACCAAATATATATATTACTGGTTTGGACTTCATTTTCTTTGCACTCTACAAATGTGATCAAGTCACTTTCACTTGTACCTAAGCTACCACTAATATTTAGTTCTGTGATCAGTTCCTCTTTATCTGTTAAGAAAAGATCTAATATAGAATTTTCATGTTGGATGCAACACTTTTTGAGTTAGGAAATGGTCATCTATAACATTTAGAAATTTTGAGGATGTTTTATTGGTGGTAGCATAAGATCTCCAGCATACATCGCTCAGATTGAAGTGTCCCATGATTACACAGCTTTTTTTCCTACACATTATACATAGATCATTCTGTTCCTTAGTGTGATATGGTGGTCTGTGGCAGATACCAACTAGAACCGCATCTTATACTTTATCTGTTTGGACATTGACCTATAAGCATTTTTCATCATTTTCTTCCGTATTGTCAGTGACTCGGAAATAAATAATATTATTTTTGAGAGTGACATTTCCCTTCCCTCATATTTTTCCCCATTCATCTCTCCCTACATAGGTTGTAACCAGTGATGTTAACATTCTAATTAGGCAAATCATTCCACCAAGCTCCAGTAATTACCAATTAGAATAACTTCAACTCCTCATTTGTTACACAGGCTCTTAGTGTTGGTGTATGGGGAATCAAATGATTTCTTCTCATGTCCTTTGATTTCTTGATTAATTTTGTTTTCAGGATCATAATTTTGTGCTTAGAGTGTTTGTTTGTTCCCCCTTTTCACTCTCCCCTTCTGTCACTAGTTTAACATCCTCCTGACTAATTTAGCCAGCCCTAGATGATTGGTTCCCCTTCTGTGAGATGGAAGCCATCCAACTTGAACAGCTCACCCTCCCTATAGAAGATGGATTAGTGTTCCACAAAACAAAAACCCCCTCTACCTTAAACCACTTACATAGCTAGCGGTTAAGTTCCAGAATCATCTGCTTTCTGTCTTCACTTGCAGGACAGGAAGGATCTCTGAGAAGATCACTTAGACAGAGTGACTGATGTCCAGATATTAGGGGTTTTGTCTTATATATGCAACTATATTGCCATCCCCCACCCTCACACACACAGAAAAAGTGTCCCAATTTTTCACACTTGCTATTTGATAACCCTACTTAGAAATGTTTCACCTACTGCACCCTTCCAAGTTCCCTGAAGTCATCTAGAGACACAGATTAACATTTTTAGACAATGAAGTTGAAAACATTAATACAAGTGAAAAACATCAAAGACCCATGCCATGTATGAGCTCAGTTATAATTATCCAGTCTGTCTGGACAAAACCTAGACAAATTGGAGCATAGGGCCAAACAAAATCTGATGAGGTTCAACAAGGGCAAGTGCAGAGTCCAGCACTTAGGATGGAAGAATCCCATGCACTGCTACAGGCTGGGGACCAGCTGGCTAAGCGACAGTTCTGCAGAAAAGGACCTGGGGATTACAGTGGATGAGAAGCTGGATATGAGTCAACAGTGTTCCCTTCCTGACAAGAAGGCTAGCGGCATATTGGGCTGCATTAGTGGGAGCATTGCCAGCAGATCGAGGGAAGTGATTATTCCCCTCTATTCGGCACTGAGTCCCGTTTTGGGCCCCCCCACTACAAACTGGACAGAGTCCAGCGGAGGGCAACAAAAATGATTAGGGGGCTAGGGCACATGATTTATAAGGAGAGGCTGAGGGAATTGGGCTTATTAAGTCTGCAGAAGAGAAGAGTGGGGGCGGGGATTTGATAGCTGCCTTCAACTACCTGAAGGAGAGTTCCAAAGAGGAGGGAGCTCGGCTGTTCTCAGTGGTGGCAGATGACAGAACAAGGAGCAATGGTCTCAAGTTGCAGTGGAAGAGGTCTAGATTGGGTATTAGGAAAAAATATTTCACTAGGAGGGTGATGAAGCACTGGAATGGGTTACCTAGGGAGCTGGTAGAATCTCTATCATTAGAGGTTTTTAAGGCCCAGCTTGACAAAGCCCTGGCTGGGATGATATAGTTAGTGTTGGTCCTGCTTTGAGCAGGGAGGTAAACTAGATGACCTCTTGAGGTCTCTTCCTACCCTATTCTTCTATGATTCTATGAAAGCTATTTATCTGCAGCTGTGATATACCAAACAGACAATTATTTGAGAAGACAATAAAATTCTAACAGTAGTTTATTCCCTGAAGATTAATGTTATTTATTAAAAATATAGTGAAACTTCCTGATGCTTTACAGGCAGATATAAAGATCAGGTTCCTTCCCCAAAGGGCTTAGTGTCTCAGGCTAGATTGTTGATAGACTCAGTAAACCATGAGAAAACTTAACAGTTTCAATTTAAGAGATGATACTAACAAGCTATTTATTTAGATGCTTAAACATGGATTTGGGCGTCTTCTGGTAGGCATCCAAATGTAAAAATTTGGGCTGCGGTTTTTAAATGGCATTTACTGTCATTTTGCTAAATGTTAAAGTTCTGTTCAATGACATAAATACATATAGCAGTTTTAGAGTAATTAGAGTCTCAGTTTTAAGCTTATCAAGATGTGTCCAGCTTCAAAACCTATTTGGATTAAATTTGCTCTGCTGAGCTATCAGCCAGCAACAAATCTAGACACAATTTCTTTTTCTTTAAGAATGAAGGCTAAAATCATTACATATCCCCTTGATTCCAGAAGCTGGAACTGTGACGAAAACAATAATTATAATGAGACTCATGACAAAATCATGACAGTTGGCAACACTGGGTACCAGTTCTAATCTTCAAAGCCCTCAGTGATCTACAAACTAGTCATTTCAGAAGCTGCTGCTACTTCCACAGCCGAGCATGTTAACAGAAATTTATTGGGAGATTGTGACTGATGATCCTCAAGGTAAATTCTGGGTGCCAGAGAGCATAAATATCTCCATTTTAGAACCTTATGTGTGAAATTCCCTGTATAGATATCACAGTGGTCCCCAAATGGTGGGGTGCATCCCCTGGGGGGGCTTGGAGGAAGTTTGGGGGGGCAGGGAGGGAGCGCCAACCAGCATCGTTCTGTCCCCAGTTCTGCTCCAGCCCCGGCACTGCCCCCAGCCTCAGCTGGGACTCCGCCCCCCGACGTGGCTCCAGAGCCATCCCCAGCTATGGCCCCAGCATCAGCCTCCTTACCACTGTCCATGTTCTTCCCTTCCCCCTCCCGGGAGCCATGGCCCTTCTCCTACCAGGGGGAGGCACAGACAGGAGTAAGGAGGGGATCCTGAAATATTTGGGGACCACTGAGATATCAGAATGAGTCTTTGTCTTACCAATGTTAGGGAACAATGCAAGACATCTTTTTGCATAAGCCTTCTCTCAATAATGGTGACTACAGAATGGTCTGAAAATTGCAAAACACCACCAAGAATAATCCCCCTTCAGAATACAAAGTAGAATGATGGAGAAGTAGAGTCTGGTCCTTTTCCAAACAAGTGATACTACTCTACATTTTGTATATTACCTGAATAGTACAATGGTGAATGTACTGCAAATAGATCAAATCAGATAGCAGCCCCTGCTCAGACCACTTTGTCTTCAGTAAGAGCTGGAATGGGACCTAAGATTGCAATATTTGTTCTCCTAAAGAGCCATTTTGCTGAGTTACTGAAAGTGCCGTGGAAAAAAAAAGCTTATAGGTACTTGTCATCACCATTAGATTTTTCATCTCACGTAGCAGCAGCAATAAAAATAACCATGGTTGCCACTAGTTTCCATCCTTGCTTCGGAGGCTACCTCAGTTCCATAAACACTGGAAATATGTCATTCATACAAGCAAGTTCTGTTTAGGTTAAGGTTCTTTTTCACAAATGTTGCCATGGAAGCTTCTCAGTAACTGTATGCTCTGATAAGCCATTTTTCTGTATAATTGCTAACCAGCACTATGGTTCAAAAAGCAGACTTTGTTGCCTATAGCACTTTGGCTGTGTGATTAATATGAAAGCTTGTTAGCTTAATCCTTCATTAAGCATGATTTAACTGACATAAGCATTGTTCCTGTTTGCTTTGTCTTAATTTTTTTAACCTTTCATTTAAAGCACAAGTCTTCCTGAACCACCTATTACCCCTTTAATTCCTATTCTGTAGCTATCCATTAATGACCAAGGGTGCGTGTGTTATGCCAATCAACTGTAGGCATTTCATAGCTTAAAGAGGAAATTATTCAGGAATGTAACAAATATTTAGCTATGAACTTTCCTAAGTCCAATTACTTTAGTGAACTTTTTCTAAAGCCAGCCACTACTACAAATTTAGGTATAACGTAACTGTTACTGCTAAGTGACAGTGATGAAGATCATTTCTTTTGAAATAGGTTGAGAATTTATCTCTATCAATCAGATGTGTTTTGAAGAGGTGCACATCATTTAATTAGCCATATAGATCAGTTAAGACCAGTCTTATTTTTCATGTTTAACCTGCAGGTATAGCCACTGGAGAATCTTTGATCAGGTGTTACCATATCCAGGTTTGGAACAACTCTTCTTAGACCAAGATTCATAACAAATAATTAATATTAAAAGAAGAGCCAGCCTTACCATTTTGATCAAGCCTGTAAAATGCATAAGCAACTTATACACACAATAGGGGAAGCAAGAGGATTCTCTGGGATACACGCCAAACTCTACTGACTCAAACTTAATTGACTCATGTTACACACAGTGTGCGCTACTGTGGAGATATCTCCCCCACTCCTCAGCTTCTGCTGCAGAAATAGAGCCCAATTGCTCATCCTAGGGTCTGTGCATCATTGCCAACATTTAAATGAGTTTTGCAAAGGAAAATTGTCCAAACAGACTGGAAGTGGGAAGAAGGAAGAAGTATGATTCCTGATCACTGGAGCCTTTTTTCTTTTTGTGCTTTCTGATTAATTTTGGCACATAGATAGTGCTTTACAAACTGCTTAAATCACCACAATGCTCCTGTAAGATGGGGATACCAAGGCAGAAATGTTAAGACTTAAATAAAGCTATAGAAGAAGTCTATTGCCAGAGTCAGAATTAGAATGTAGCATCCTCTTCCTTTCAGACTTATGTCTAATATACTTTGCCTCTCCAGTCCCTAACAATATGACTGGCCTGTCTTAAATAGTCCATATCATTTCACTTCCCACACTGGTATTTGAAATGTTTCCCATTGTTAGTATCATTGTCAAATTTAGGGCTCAATCCTTATTCACACTGGTAGTCCACTTGAGGTCAATGGGACTACATACATGAGTAAGTATTTCCTGTGTTAGAAAAGGTTTGCAGGAATAGGGGCATTTAATAATAGCCCTTTTCCCTTTTCTTCCAGATCATGAATAAGAATTTGAAATAAAGCTGAGCCCAACACCAATCCCCATGGAATCTTTTATCCTTGGCATTTTACATCACCTGCATATTCAGGAAGTTAATAGTTTCATATTCTGAATATGCTTTTGTTCTGTGCAGGAGCATGAAAGGGGATGGGTGTGCAATCTATAAATCCCAAGACTAATGGAAATTTAGCTATGTCATAAAATTGATGAATTGCTTGTTGATGATTCTGTATTTTTATGACAAGAATTATTGATTAGATTGCATGAGAATAATGTAAGAAATTGAACGATAACACTGCTGGAGGCTGACTAATGTCTCATCCAGCAGTCTAAAAAATATTGTTGTTTCAACAAATCAAAATTTGTTAAGTAGTAATAATAAAATAAAAACAACAACAACAACAACAACAACAAGCGCTTGCATAATGTCTTCCATCTAAGAATCTCAATGTACTTTGTTTTTGATAACTATAACAAGCTAGACAAGATGTTAAGTTTTCTAGATCTCCTTTCATTTCCTGGACAAAATGATCATGTGTGATCTGTTTATCATATCTAAATCACAGGAAAACTTTTGTACTTCTGTGAGGCTGAGAAAAGATCTACTACAGTGTATGAACTCCATCCACGGAATAGCTAGTAAACCCTCAAAATGTTCATAGTCAGGTAATCTTTTCAGTGCTACCAAGTAATCTCAGGAAATAAAGAATGCTACATTGAAAAGATTACTGGGCTATAAAGTTTCAAACAATTGGCTATGCAGTCCTCCTCCTAGAATAGGAGATATACAGACGTTGATACATATACATTTTAATTTGTTCATGGTACTTTATAGTATAGTTTCCCATAGACATGAAGTACTGCCAACAAATTAAAACTCACCCTACTGAGGAAGGTTGAAACTGTAGGCTTTACTTTCCATCTAACAGTTCTTTCTGTTATATGCAGTAAATACAATTGGCTCCACAGCCATGTCTTCAGTTTCAAACAATTGGCTATGTAGTCCTCCTCCTAGAACTGGAGATGGATACATTAAACATCTTTTGTTTCCAAAAGTGGATCTTAACTAGATGGGTCCAAAGGACTACTTGTTCCCCTTGTTCATATCGCAGAATTCTACTGGTATCAGTCCTCTACTTTTTATTTCTTCTCTTCTTTTGCACCCTACAGAAAGGGTATGTTTCACTCTTCATCTATGCTACCGCATCTGTTTTTGAGCACATCATCATTTTCTGATCCCTTAAACAAGAGCAACAATTATAATTAATTGTTGCTGTGCACCCATTTTCCATTTGTTCTATGGCTTTACTGGCACACAAACAGGATTTATAACTCAACTGAATACTGCAGTCATCTTAAACTTGTGAGGTAAGCAAGTTATCTCCAATAAAGCCTTTATACTATCACACATCATATATTTTATTTATGTCATCTATATTACTATACTACAAATTATTTTTGATATTTTTAGAGAGCTTTAGACATTTTTATTAGTACTGTCTTTCCCGTCTGCCTGTAAAGCCAAATAGCCAATAGCTAAAAAATATCTAAATTACAAAATAAGTTTAAGGTCAGATGAGGTCTGGCCCTGCAAGGTGTATAAGGCAGGGAAGTGGTCATGAGGAGACTTCCCCCTGTGCAGGGACCAGCCAGAATGAGTGGGATCTTCCAAAGTACGCAGCATGCATTGGCCTAACTTAGCTCCCATTGAAATCAATGGCAAAATTCCAATTGACTTCAATGGGAGCAGTATTAAACCAATGCTGAGCACTCAGGGTTTGAAACAACAGGCACTGCAAGTAAGGATACTGTTTACTTCAAAATACCTGTCTTAACTATGTAGCACCTGCAGGGAAATGTTGACTTTTAACGGTAATCATCCCAGTTATACATATAGGTCCTGATCCAGGAAAGCACCTGCTTAACATAAACTTGTGAGTAGTCACATTAAACATTATAATTAGGTTACAGTTATCCTAAGTGCTTTGTTGGTTTGGGCCCTTATGTCTTAGCTATGCGATACTCAAAAGCTCATAGTAGTGTAATATTAATAGTTACTGTACTGTTATTTTCAATAGCCATCCAAAAGCAAATCCATAGACTCTAAGAATAATCCTCAACCAATCACAAAGAGTGTAGGGATTTGCATAATCGCTCTTCAGTTATTTCTCAAACTATGGCATGGGGCTATCGAGTACTGATGGCAGCAGCCAAACAATTCACAGGGATATATATGGTAGCCAGCAAAGTGCAAGAGTAAAAGAGAAGTATTTCTATATCTCCCTAGTTCTTCCTGTATAACATCTCTAGGATTCAGCCTTTCTTCATCCACACAGCTAAATCTCTCATCCAGGTCCTGATCACATGACTTGATTACTGTAGACTCATCTTCTCTGTCTTTGATAAATCCCATTTTGTTCCACTTATAGCCATTCAAAATGCTGTTGCAAAGATCATGTTTCTGTCTCATTGCTTCAACCTTACATGCCTCCTCTCTTTGCATCCCTCCACTAGCTTCCCCTTCCTCACCTTGTTAATCACAAACAACTTATCATCACTTTTAAGGCCTTCACAGCATATTCTCACTGCACATCTCAGACCTTCATTTTGCAAATGAAGCCAATCTTAATTGCCCAGTGGTAACATTTATCAAAGAGCACTTTCATGCTTTCTCCCATGCTGCCCTTTATGCTAGGGAGAAGTTCCCAGTAAATATCCAGAAAACTACCTCATCATCCTCTTTCAAAGCCTGCCTTAAAACTTCTTTCTGTCAGGATGGCTACAAAACTCAGCAGTGGTTAGGTAGCTGGTATACTGGGACCATTGCTTATCATGATGACTGGTGTCATCTCATTGTTTCCATGTGTTACCCCAGTCTGTCTGTTGCATCCATCTCTTAGTTTATTCTCAGGTTGTAAGCTTTGTGAGGCAGAGACTATCTCTGTTCTATGTTTGCATAGTGCCTAATGCAAGGGAATACTGGCTTTTAGGAACTACCACACTAAAATTAATGCTAATTTCAGCATAACAACAAAGAAATAATAGGTGACCCTTTTAACTCAATCATAAATCTTTCTGGGACTAAGAAACACCCTGGCTTTCCCTTTGGAGTTTATTTCCTGTAAAAACCTTGGTCTTTGGCCTTGGAATTTATTTAGTCCATGATACAATTGTTATTTCATAAGTAAGTTAATATTCAAGTAGCTTGAAATACCAATGCTAGTAAAATGTAAAATGAAATCCCAGCCCCACCAAAGTCAATGGCAAAACTCCCATTAACTTAATAGACCCAGGATTTCACCTTTAATTGTTAATGCTTATAACTCTAAGGAAATTTACATTAAACTATGTTCCTGTTTTTAAAGGAGAAAATAAAATCTGCAGATAAAACTTCTAAGAGAAGATGATCTCTTCCTCTGAATTATTTAATCTACTCAAGAAAAATACCATAAGCAAGTGCAAGAAGTAATGGAAACTTTCTCTACTTCACTCTCAATATCCAATTTTATCGTTTGCTACCTTTTTCCTCTCCCTATGACAAACCATTTTATAGCTAACACACTGGCATCTATATTGAGAGCACTTTTCATTAGAAGTGTTTGGTAAACTGCCTCTGTGCTATTACAATTATTAACAGAACAGGTTTTCAGCACCCTGAATTTGAAAAGAAAGTTTATGCGGGCATGCCAGTGCTCATAATGAGCCCTACAGTCATGAACTAGTATGAATAAATGTTAGAGGAAAATGAATTTGGTAAGGAAACATTTTAATTTTCAAGGCTGCTTCACTTATAAACAACACTGAATAAAGTTTTTAAACTCACTCTGCTGACATTGCCTTTATACTACCAAAATTGTACAGATGAAAAAATCACTTGGTTTGCAATAGCCAGTGAAATTTTTATAGCTAATCTGAAATGTAATGTATTAAGCTAACATTATACTGCATCCAATTCATATATATGCTAGAGAGGAGACATTTTCCTTATCTATAAGAAAAAATGTTGAGCACCATAATCAACACATAATGACCAGAGAATGCCTTCATTATAAAATGTTGTGACAGTTAAGGATAAAAATGCACTGTGTCAAATAGATAAATGCTGTTTTAACAATGCACTTCCATTTGGAAAACAAAAAAATTTTGCACAATTTATCATACCATAGATTTGCAAATAAGTATTCACTTTGGAAGAAAATAGTCATACATCACATCAATCCCATTTCTGTCTGCCATTTGAAGATAATAAAATACAGCATTATGTCTCTCATAATTAGTCTGAACCCAGCAGGGGCAGCGATAAAGATGGAGACCTGTAAGGGAATGGAATAACTTGTATCTAATGAAGCTAGAACTAGAAACTGCATCAAATAGAAGAATGCACACAGAAACTTGATATATACTGCTCAAATTCTAAGCATCCTACACTTGTGGAGTTAATAAACTCACTATCAACTATAACATGATCTGCATCATGAAAATTACATAAAACTTTCCGTCAGAGATCAAAAGGAAGATTAAAACTACAAACCTGTTATTGTCCAGGTAGAGCTGATCTGGAGGCTGAATTTCTGATCTCTGGGAAATTGGCATTCTGAAATTCCCTTTCATCCTAAATTGGAACAAGGTCGAAATATCAAAATTTCCCATGAAACAAAATTTGCCAGATATTTTATTTGGAAACATCAAAACAACCATATTAAAATGTTTAGTTGATTTTTTAAACTTTTTGTTACAATATAGTCCTAACTGCAAAATTACATTATGTATTAAAAATAAATTATATTATAATAAAAGTAAAAACATTTCAACTTTATTATAATTTCATGTCCAATTTTTTACAAGAGATACATTCCCACAAAGTGTTTTGATTTAGTCAAATCAGCATTTTCCAACAGAAAATTGTTCTGTCAGAAATTTTTGACCAACTCCATTAGCAGGTAAATTCTGATCTCAAAATGCCATTCCATTGAGGTTAATGAGAAACAGAGATGCATGGAAATCTCCTGTGCTTCAAGATGACAGGGATGTAGAAAGACCTGGGGGAAATAATTTTAAAAGTTGAGGTGACATAGCCTGGAACAGCAGTAGTGGAAAATGTTATTAGCTGAAGTATTTTGGAGAGAATGGACACAAGAGGGCTGCCAGAAAAGGAAGAGGAGGAGGCAGTATCAAGACAAAAGATAATCAAAGCAGGAACAAGGCTTAGCTTCATCCTCCACCGCTCCCCTGGGAGCCTGGATAAGCAACCAGGACAGCTTTCCCATCCTCTGTTCTCAGCTTGGAGCCTCCGGGACAAGAAGCCAGGGTGGCTTCCCTCTCTCCCGGCTCCCAGCCAGGAGCTCGAGCAAGAAGCCTGGGCAGCCCACCCCATCTGCTGCCCGCCAGAAGCTGGGCAACCATAGGCGCTGACTCCATGGGTGCTCCTGGAGCACCCATGGAAATAATGGTGGGTGCTGAGTACCCACCGGAACCCCCCCATTAGCTCCACCCCCCAGCACCTCCCACCCACCAGCGGCCCCACTGATCAGCACCTCCCCTCCCTTTCCAGCGCCTCCCACCCTTTAAATACACTCATCTCATTTCTAAGGGATTTGGAAGACAAGAGCCCAGAGTGTCTGTAGTCTGCCAGTTTTTCATTTGGAAATAAGCTCAGTGGCAAAACTAAATCAGCAGCAAAAGTTAAGTGTCTGTGACATCAAAGCCATGACAGGAGTTTTATTCCTTCCTAGGCAAGTTTAATAACCAAAGACTATCTGCTTGCTCAGTACAAACTAAATGTATTGCCCCAAACCGAAAAAAGTTAATTTATACATAAATCATCCTATCCACGACAAACAAAAATCAATACAGGCATCAGACTATTTATAAATTCAGTTTCTAAGGGAAAAAAAGAAAACAAAATCCACAAGCTTTATCCATACAAATGCAACTATTTAGCAGGGAAGAAAAATATATTGCACCCAAAGAATCTTTATGGTTACTGAAGATAGTACTTATCTCCCTAAACCTTGTAAATGCAGTAAAGTAAGCATCAGACAGTAGTCACAAGAACACTGCATGACAGACAGCACCCATGCAGTGAACAAACAGATCAATCAGAATGCCAAACAAAATTATATGAAAGATGAAAGGTTATGATACAAATTGCATCTTCTCCAGAAGAACAATATTTAAAGGTATCAGGAAGTGATTGCTAGAAGCCATTTGTCATTTCTCTCTCGAAGAGGTAAGGAACTGGAATATGTATCGTTTTAAGCATATGTCAACTTTTTTCCACTATCAAGCTCTCTCTGGGCACTATTCAACATACCTAAAGAAGTTGCATTTACAATGCACATGGTACTTTAAAGTACAAATGAAGCTTTTAGTCATCTAATGACTTGATTTCCATGTGCAAAGATGGGGTTTGGTACAGACAAAAAAGTTGAACATGTAAACTCCAAGTCGGGGTTGAGACAACTTTAAAACTTTCACCTTCAATGTGGGGTACAATATCCCATTTAGGGAAAGTCCACAGAAATGGGCCTTGGCGAGCCCCACCATCCTAAGAGGAGCACAGAAACGTGGGCTATGTCGACACTACCGCCTATGTTAGCCTAACTTATGTCGCTCAGGGATGTGAATAAACCACCCTCCCTCTGAATGACATAAATTATACTGACGTAAGCACTCATATGCAAAGTGCCATGTTGGTGGGAGAGCTTCTCCAGCCAACATAGCTACCTCCACTCATGGAGGTGGGTTTATTATGCTGACAGGGGAGATCACCAGACCTTTGTTCTGCTTCAGTGAGAAGAGTGGAGAAAGGATCTTTGTGCTTTTCCGTTTCCTCCCCATAAGTGCCTGACAGAATCTGGCATATGAGACGAAAAAGCCACAATTGAGAGAGGTTTGGATGCATTATGTCATAAGCATTTTCATTACCAGTGACAGGGTTTGTACCTATATATGGAAAACCCCATGGAGGAGAAAGCTATTGATTCATCCTGGATGTCACTTTGCTGCTAACACTTACATTGGGGGGAATTAGGAATGGTGAGGCCAGTCACCCCTACCCTTCTTTGGGGTCTAAGCTCCTCTCCCTGCTCCTCCATGTAAGCTGGGACCTGGGGGAGGAGGGGATGAGACAGGGGCAGAATGAAGGCAACACAAATTTAAACACCTGAAATCCAGAAAAAAAAGTGAATAATTAAGACATACATCAGTCCTGTGTGGAGTGGAAGGCCTGGCCAGTGTGTGAGGGTGAAGCCACATTTAGAGGAGGGACAGAGTGGGTGGGCCTGGAGCATGGCTGGGAAAGCCTGGCTGATACAGGGACAGGAGGTGGGTAGAGGGAATGAGGGACCCAGCTCAGGGTGCAGCTCCAGTCACACAGCTAAGGTAGTGTGCAGCCCTCCAATAAGCTGCTGCCTGTGCTATATGTATGCAGCAGCACAGGACAGGGCACAGCAAGGAGCAGCTTTTTACATATTGATGGCTTCTACAGTGCCAACTAATGGCTTAATGAGATGGGAAAGGGAGGAGAGCTGGAAATGTTGGCAAAGGGATACACATCGAAGGGAATAGGGGTCAGGACATGCTTAAAGTTACTGTAACAACTATGTAATAAACCTGAGATTAGGTGGGTGAGGTAATGATAATCCATTGCTATGATGATCAATACACCCTACACAACACATCTTTCAAGATTCCTGGGTCCTCTAGATGCCTATCACAACATGTGGTGTACCTCATCCAGTGGACTAAATGCCCCAGTAATAGCTATGTGGATGAATCCAGATAATCAGTAGACTCTTGAATGAACTCACACAAAAATGACATCACCCGTGGATGAACAGTTTTCATAAAACGATCACTTCATGATCTGACTTCTCTGTCCTTGTACTCAAAGGAAACCTTCAGAACACCTTCAAAAGATGAGTCTAGGAGCTTAAATTCATGACTTTGCTATGCACTAAAAGTCATGGTCTTAATAATGACACTGGATTTATAGTTTATTATAACAATCTGTAACCTACTCACCCTCTTTTTCTATCCTATGACTGCAAAGGTGTTAACTGGCCACGTCACCTTTCATGGTCCCTTAGAATATGTGTTAATTATTTATACTTAAACAATCTGTTCCACCTTATATTTAGCTATGATACTCTGAGTAACTTTCCCAGACATGAGGAAGAGCTCTGTTTTAGCTTAAAAGCTTGTCTCTTTAACCGACAGAAGTTGGTCCAATAAAGGATATTACCTCACCCACCACGTCTATGTAATAAAACTGTCAAGGCTTTGAGACCTAGATCATGGATGAAATCTTTCTCAGTGACCCTGCTAGCCACTACACTGCAAACATTTCAAAGCACAACCATTATCCCCATTCCAAGATAACAAAATGTACAGGAGTGGGGTGGAGACCTGAAGAATCATATAGCAACCATGTGGTTTACTGAAAGACTATACCTAGCTCTGCCACTGACCTGCTGGCTGACCCTGGGCAAGTCACTTCACCTCTCTATGCCTCACTTTTCCTTCTGTAAAACAGGGATAATGATGTAAAGTTCTTTGAGATCTATTGATGAACAGCACTGTATAAAAGCTAGCTCTTTTGATTACCTAGCCACAGTAGCACATCAACCGCAAACCTCAGTGAGAATTACAACTGCCTATATAACCACTGAAACAACCCCCAAAAATTATTTTTCTGTTAAAAAAAACCTAGGAAACAAAATGGCTAAAAACTTAATTAATGCAGAGTTAAGTTGCCCAGTAACCTTCCAGAATTTCAAGTTCAGCAAAACTCACACACTTCTGAAAACCAGGAAATACAGAGTTCAGGTAAACACCCGCCACCTTAGCTCTGCCCTTAGAGTCTCACATTACCCATGACATATATACTCACACTCTGGCTTGATGCTTCCTGACCTTGCCCTATGATCAAACACTTGAGACTACTCCCCCAATAGAATGCCATACTTGTAAAATTTAACAACCACTTTTACAACTGCTTCACATTTGCACACAGGATACCATCTAAACTTTCCCTTACTCATCACTAAAGTTTGGTTGATAAAGCTAATAGTGTTGACATAATCTACTTAGACTTCTGTGAGGCATTTATCTTAGGACCGCATAACAGTTCGATTAAAAAACTAGAAAGATAGAAAATTAACATGGCACACATTAAAAACTGTCTCAAAATGTAACTGTAAATGGGGAATTGTCATTGAGCAGATATGTTTCCAGTGGGATCCTGAAGAGGTTGGTTCTTGGCACTATATTATTTTTTTAATCAATACCCTGAAAGAAAACATAAAATCATCATGGATAAAGTTTGCAGATCACACAAAAATTGGGAGCATGTTACATAATGAAGATGTCAGGTCACTGATTCAGAGCAATGTAGATTTCATGGGTGCAACTGGGTACAAGCAAATAATATACAATTTAAGATGACTAAATGTAAATGTATTCATCAAGAAACAAAGATTGTAGGCATACTTACAGTATAGGGGACTCTACTAGGGACCCAATGACTGACAAAGGTTTGGGTGTTGTAGTGGAGCTAATGCGAACCTAGAATTAAGAAAAGAACTAATGCAAACCTAGAATGCATAAAAAGGAG
The DNA here is from genome assembly GCF_003597395.2 of Chelonoidis abingdonii. Classification (NCBI taxonomy): domain Eukaryota; kingdom Metazoa; phylum Chordata; order Testudines; family Testudinidae; genus Chelonoidis; species Chelonoidis abingdonii. The sequence goes on from NC_133770.1 coordinate 230,073,105, forward strand.
AATCTTGAGTAAGAACAGAGAGGTTATTTTATCTCTGTATTTGGCAATGGTGTAATCACTGCTCGAATACTGTGTCCAGTTCTAATGCCCACAATTGAAGAAGAATGATGATAAATTCAAGAGGGTTCAGAAAAGAGCCATGAGAATGATTAAAGGATTAGAATGCATGCCTTATAATGATTGAGAACTTTGAGTCTATCTATTTAGTTTATCAAAGAAGGTTAAAAGAGTGACTTGATTATAGTCCATAAGTATCTACATAAGGTACAAATATTTAATAACGGACTCTTCAATCCATAAGAGAATGGTATAGCATGATCCAGTGGCTGCAAGCTAATTTTTTTTTTAACATCAAGGATAACTGACCATTGGAACAATTTACTAAGGCTCATGGTGGATTCTCTATCACTGATCATTTTAAAATCAAGTTTGGGTGTTTTTTTCTAATAGTTCAGCTCTAGGAATTATTTGGGGGAAGGCCTCTGGCCTATGTTACATAAGAGGTCAGACTAGATGATCACAGTAGACCCTTCTGGCCTTGGAACCTATGAAATCCACAGACTGCCCTCAGATCCCACCTCACTATTGACATTGCTCTGCTACTGACACAAGCTGCACAATTCTGTGATGCAGACTGAAACGTCAAAGTATATATTCTCCTCTTTCCTTTGATAACACACATCGGGGGGACTCAGACTCAGAGCTCCTCATGACACCAATCCCAGCTCTTCCAAGCTGTTCTAATTTATTCCTTCACCACTCAATATAGTTACACCTAATACAGTGAATGCAGCTGGAGTCCATGCAGATAATTTCCAGTGACTATTGCCAGCTCCCAGGAGGCAGAGTTAAGTTTGCATGGGCATTTATCTGGTATTTCATGGTTTTCAGAAGTTTGAGTTTTACTGACCTCGGTGTTATGGAAAGGCACAAGCTATCCCCAGGCAATCTTAACTCTGCATTAATGAAGTTTTATTGCAATTTAATGATACCTGTTTTGTTTGGAATGTCTAGCTCCAAGCCTAATGGGAAACATAAAGATACAAATTACTGGAAATCTGGGGAGAACCCTTCTGATTAATATGAACTGTCTTGCTATTTTCTTTTATTTAGGGGGTTTTTTTGTTTTGCTTTTAAAAAAATAAAATTGAAGAAGGAAAATGATTTGCCAGTTTAGATTGGTATTTTAATAGTCTCATGTCATTAAAAATGTACCCAGTGATACATAGCTAGAATCTCTTAATGTTTGATGCTTTCCGGCAAGGGAAACAAAATGCCAACTATTGTATAATTTGATCATTTCTTTGCAAAGACAGCCCCAAAAGGAGAAAGTCCCATTGCTGTTTCAAATCATCTGCAGTGGAAAGGCAATGCCACGTAAGAATGTAGAATTTAGGTCAGATTGCACTGAAATTAGTCTCCACAAAGGGTGATGTATGCAGAAGATAATGAGGAAAATAAATCTTTAATATTTTGGAAGTTTAATTATAAACAGAGGCCTCCGTCCCTGGCTCTAACAGAGAATCACCCAATGTAACTCAAGAGGGATGTAGCCAAGGTAACTGCATGTCACCTTTATGTTTCCCTGATCCTGGAGCCATTGATCCAGTTTCCATGCATGTGGAAGAAGCCTGAAAACTATACTCCAAACACACCCCTTTTTCATGGCCAAACTTCTTTCCCCAGCCATCTCCCCTAAACCGGTGGTGGTCAGGTGGCCTGATTTAGCCTCTGTGGCAGTTTTAGGCCACTCATAGTCCCACTATGCCAGCAAGATCCTCCTGTTGCAATTTTTCTGATTGCAGAGTTTTCCATAAGAAAGCATAGATTTGACAAAATCTAGATGTTTTGATTTGGTTGAAATTTTTTTATGAATAATTATTGAACCCCTTTGTGACGCTCCCCTCTGGTGTTATCTGGACCAGTGATCTGCTAGACCTCTCCCATCCTTGACTCTGGGAGCCAGCCTTACCCTGCTCTGCTGTAAGAACCCCCATTCCTAGTCCGTTCACAGACAGCCTCTGGAATGTAAGCTGCTTCCAGCTACTTATCTCCAGTCCCAGACACAACCCTAGGAACCTCCATCTTGCAGTGTCTAGTTATGTCCACTGGCCGCTGCAAGCTTATATGAGTTTGTCAATTTATCAAAGAAATTGATATGTACTACACTTGTTATCCCAAGGGGAGTCTATGACACACTTCAAACCAAATGCCCTGATTCAGGTAGCATAAACAAACAAATTTATTAACTATAAAGATAGATTTTAAGTGATTATAAGTCAAAGCATAACACATCAGATTTGGTCAAATGAAATAAAAGAAAACACATTCTAAGCTGATCTTAACACTTTCAATGTCCTTACAAACTTAGGTACTTCCCACCACAGGCTGGCTGGTTGCTCTTCAGTCAGGCTCTCCCTTTTGATGAGCGCTTGAGTCCCTTGGTGGTGGTGGTGTCTATAGATGCAGGTGCAAGAGAGGAAGAGCATGGCAAACGTCTTTTCCCTTTATCATGTCCTTTCCTACCTCTTGGCTTTGTCTCCCTCCCCCTTTCAGAGTCAGGTGAGCATTACTGAGTCTCTTCAAGCAAGATTGAGCAATTCCCCTGGTGTGGCCTCATGCAGGTGAGTCATTGTATTGTAACTCCTTTGCTGGACAATGGCTGTTGACGGGTTGTTTGACACCCCGCCCAGGTGTTGGTTACTTTCTGTGCTGTTGCCTCTGGGGAGCTGATTCCCCCACCTTACAGCATGTTTTAGTGACAATTATACTACACAATTCTCATAACTTCATATGCATTAATTATACATATATATATGGATAGAGAAATTACTTTCAGCAGATCATAACCTTTCCCTGATATGATACAAGGCCTGCTTTATATGTAAGATTATGATTATATTAAAATGAGGAGGGTTACAGCATTCTCCCACAATGTATAGAATGTCACTTCCTTTGTTTCCACTTTATTGTTTCGACTATGTGTATGTAATGGGCAAAAGAATAAAATGGAAACAAAGTGCTTCAACCTTAATGAAAGGAAGCTCTTTAATAAAGTTGCTTTGATCATTCCAAAATGAATTTTTTCAGAATGTTTGTTAAGCAGGAAATATTGAAATTTCAACTTTTTGTTCCAATTCAGCTGTACTTGGAAAGTTTCATACCATGGCTTTAATTTCTGTAAATTTTTAGACCTACAGCTATTACAAAAAGACAAAGGATACCAGTGGGTCCTCATATCAGTCAATAATACATAATCGGGGTCTGCTCCTGAAAGAAGACAACTAATAACAGACTGCGTAAATTACATAAGTACTCTCTATATATAATAAAGATATTATTTCTATCCACTGTGAATCAGTAACACGGTTATTTCTTATTGCAGGGATTTTCAACCTTTTTCTTTCTGAGGCCCCCCTCAACAGGATATAAAAACTCCATGGCCCACCTGTGCCACAACAACAACTGGCTTTCTGCATATAAAAACCAGGGCCAATGTTAGTGGGTAGCTAGGTTGCTCAGGCTTTGGCTTCAGCCCCAGAGAGTAGCGCTCAGGGCCCTGTGCTTCAGTCCAATACCAGGGATGGCTTTGGCTTTCTGCCCTGGGCCCCAGTGAGTCTAACACTAGCCTGCTTGGAGCACCCCCAGAAACCTGCTTGTGGCTCCCCAGGGGGCCCCAGACCCTTGGTTGAGAACCACTGGCTTATTGGCCTTTCCCTAGTATTTCAGACCTGTCTCCTAATATTTGTGTGGCAGAAGCTTTCAACAAACTTTATTCGTGGCCACATTACATCCCAATTGTAATTTTATTTTAAAATGGGAGTAAACTAGGAAGTGTTTAATGAGCCATATATATCTATTCTCATTGCACAGACAGGAATGAAAGAAAGCTGTCTCTCTTTACCATATATTATATTCAGAGACACCAAATCACTGCATCTACCACACCAGGGAGAAAAAAATAACTCATTAATAAAATATTTTCATACAACAAAAGATGAGAGTAAAGTGGAACATATTTTCTAACCCTCTACTCCACCTCCCAGCTTTAAGGATCTTCAGATCCAAGTGAGATTTAGATGTGCTTCTGAACATCACAACTCAGGTCTACCTCTAAAAACAGTAGTGTCACTTATGAACCCCTTCTAGAACCCATGGTCTCATTTGTATATGACAGTCCACAGAAAGGGGAAACAACTGTTTTGTAAAGCTTAACTACTTGGCAAGTCTGTGGTTTCCAATAGCATTGTGCTCATCACCTGGCTCACCTTCATTTTCCATCAAAGCAGTAACAGCCAGATCCTGCTACCCTTACATGAGAAATCCTTACTTCCGTGAGTAGTCATGCTAGCATAATTGAACTATCACATAGCTAAGTACTACTCACATCAATGTAGTTGGATTAGGGTGACCAGATGTCCCGATTTTATAGGGACAGTCCCAATCTGGGGGGCTTTTTCTTATATAGGCATCTATTACCCCCCACACCAGTCCCAATTTTTTACACTTGCTATCTGGTCACCCTAAGTTGGATATAACGTCAAAGAGACTTTCTGGCACCCAAATGCAGGGATAATCCACCAACCACAGGAGCACAGATTATAAAAGATGATAAATCTACAGCATTAAGTATTTCAAATTTTAATTATGTACTTAGCAGGAGATTCTATCCAAGTGTCAGCATAAAGTCAAAGGAACATTTCTGATTGTAAATAGAAAAAGTGGCATTAAGCTCTCTGAAACTAAACAGTAAAGTGTTCCTAAACACAAATTTATTATAAACAGTTCTTTTAAGAAGGCTTAATTTACCCACCATTGTTTGAGTCAGAAACCCTAATAAAAGGCTTCAGAATCTGTGTGCTGGCTGTGAGGTATTTATGAGGAATAGGCCAATGTCTTGAGCACTGTAACTTTTTACAATGTTTTAATAGCCAGTTTTAACAATGTACATTGCTCAAAAACTCTGTGATCCAAGACAAGTATTTTCATCAGTCCACAAACTCTCGGAGATATAAGCCTGGGTGAGCAGTAGAATTCTCTTTTATAGATGGGGAAGGAAAGAAAATGCTTGAAAGTGAAAATAAGTCTTTAAAAGGAAGAATGATTTAGCACGTGTGAAACTTTGATGTTACATATGAGGAAGCTCAGAGCCCATTCCTCCTCTGAATAGGCTATACAGTCCTGTAGGGAAGAATAAGGCATTATACTAGAGGTTCCTAGCATATACCTATGTGACTTTTGCTCATCCAGTTGGCTTATATTATATTTTGTCTTGGGAGAGAAACAAGAAAAGCTTTCTGTTTGTAAACATTGTCAATTTTTATAATGGTAAATTGAAAGTTTGTGTTTCTTGGCTCCATGGGATCTCTTCTTTTCTCATTTCTTTGCATATTCTTTTGTCTGAAAACTGCCCCTTTATTAAATAATGTTGACTCTGAAATTACTATCATGTTTTATCACTCCAGAATATCAGTTTATATCCATGCTTGAATATAATAAATAGAGTTTTAAATTATGGTTGTGTTCTGAGGAGATAATAAATATAAAATATTTTCCCACAGTTACATCCTTTGGTTGTATTTCAAAATGATTGTAAAAAATGGCATCATGGGGTTTCATATCTCAATGGAATTCTATAGCCAAAGAATTCAACTTACCAGTAAAGAGATGTTTTCCTAACCGCCAGCCTTATCTAGAAGTCAAGCTGGAGTCTTGTTTTTCCTCACTTATCACCAACAACACACATTCTGCAGGTTAAATTCTGCCCTTAGTTACACATGTGCAACCCCTTTGTCATTATAGTATGCTTTCAGAGATACCTATGCAGCCCCAGAGCACATTGGGCAGTGAGATTCACCAACCCAGTAGAGGTATGTATCATGTCAGTTAATGCGTAATCTCCTGTGATATTAAAAACTACTTTGTGTGGACAAGGACAATGATACAGAGAAAAGTATAACATGATCCAATGGATGGAAATTGAAGCTAGGCAAATTCAGACTGGAAATAAGGCACACATTTTTAACAGCAAGAGTAATTAATGATTGAAACTGTTCCCTTCTGGCTTTGGAATCTATTAATCTAACTGACCATGGTTAGTCCTAGATCCTTAAGGTTTTTTAGCACGATGCATTTTCCCAATCTATAGGGTTAAGCATGACTAGCTAAAGCATTTTTAAACACAACTGCCATTGTCCACATTAAGAGCAAAATAGCATGTAACACTGTGAGTTGAAGTGTTTTACAATAGAACCTCAGAGTTACGAACACCTCGGTAATGGAGCTCAATACAACTTAATACAGCTTTGAAACTTTAGTATGCAGAAAAAAATGCTGCTTTTAACCATTTTAATTTAAACAAAACAAGCACAGAAACTGTTTCCTTGCTTTGTCAAATCTTTTTTTTTAAACTTTCCCTTTTTTTTTTAGCAGTTTATGTTTAACACAGTACTGTACTGTATTTACGTATGTGTCTGCTTCTGCCTGATTGCGTACTTCCGGTTCCAAATGAGGTGGGTGATTGGTCAGTTTGTAACTCGGTGTTTGTAACTCTGAGGTTCTACTGTATGTGAAACCTTTTCTAACACTAAACATTTCCCTAAATATAGATAATCCCAAAAGGTGAAAACTTGGCCCCACTGAAGTCAGTGTTTTGTTTCCAATATTGTGCCAGGCTGCTGAGAAGTAGAATATATGGCTCCACCCGATGCAATGACAGAGAAAATTCAGGCTGCTATTCTTCAAGTAGTTGCACAGGTTTAAATTCCTTGTGCATGTGTTCATGGGTAGTGTGATAACATTCTTTATGATCCGTTTTAACTTAAATACCAGTTCAAAGCTTATCTAAGCTTGTGAAGGAAAAACTCGACACCAAGTTTCATGGTAACTGAGGAGGTGAAAAAGCTGCTTTTCTGAGTTCACCTTCCTCCTTTATTCTCTAAGAATACACATGCGCAATTGCACAGCACAAATCAAGATTTCTTACAAAAATCTTCCATCACTAGCTCGACAGCATAGCAAACTGCAAAAACAGCCCCAGCTGCAGACTCGGCAGTCCTGTGAGAAACTGCAATGGGGGGAAGTTACAAAACACCGCCAGATGCAAACGGGGCCGTCTGTGTAAAAGTACAGGGGAGGATGGAGGAAAGCCAAGTTCCTGTGATAAGAAACCGGGTGTGCCCAGCTTGCAGACAAGAACAAGATGCCTCAATAATAAGGTATCCAGGCCTGTGGGCCCGAGGTCATTCCTACAAGCTTTTAGATAATATGTTACATGATAGTACATAAAGCCTTCACTACATTATTTAACATGTCATTAATTTGTTCAGCCAATCTTTGAGTGGCTGTTTGAACATCACAAAGGTAGGCCTCTGAGTGACAGAATCTCAAGGGTGAATCTAATGCACAAGTGATTGTAAAACTTTGTTCCAGTTTATTCTGGCTGAAGTGATGAGAAACAGAGGTTGGTCATCTGCTGTTAGTGTATATGCCTATGTTAGGCACCTTCATGCTAAAGAGTACTGTCTCAGCATCAGGGTCGGCTCCAGGGGTTTTGCCGCCCCAAGCAGCCAAAAAAAAAACAACCCATGATCACGATCCGCAGCACTTCAGTGGGAGGTCCTTCCCTTTGAGTGGGAGCGAGGGACCTTCCACCGAATTGCCGACAAATACCTGGACATGCTGCCCCTCTCCAGAGTGGCCGCCCCAAGCACCTGCTTTCTAAGCTGGTGCCTGGAGCCAGCCCTGCTCAGCATGGACAGCAGGCAACACAGAGATGAAGGCTCCCATAAACAAATGACAGTGTTAGCAAAACCCTACTTCAAGGGATCAGCAGTGTGACAGTAATTTCATTAGCACGTTCTCATTTATTCTCAGACAGACATTTTAGCATAGAGACATGATCCATCTTGTATTAAACAAACAGTTAATGGGGGGCTGGTTCAGTTCTCTCTGTAAACTGCAGTTTTGAAATAGCTGAAGGCTGGGAGCTCCTGAGCACTGGTTATCCAGTTGCACAAAAAACCCAATTTGATTCTCCCTCTATGTTTGCAAAAGAAATGACACAGAGAAAAATAAAGAAATCTACCACATTCTTATCTAAATACTCACTAATTTAAACAAGGGTTAGATGGTTGTTTTTTGGATCTCCAACTCTGGCAAAAGCCCACACAGAACAGACAAAAGACTTTTTCTCCCTTCCAGATTTTAAGGTATCTTGTTCCCTTAGTGGTCCTTCTAGTCAGGTGTCAGCTAGGTTGTGTGAGCTTCTTAACCCTTTACAGTAAAAGAGGAATTACCCCTTAACTGTATGTTTATGACAGCAAGCTTTACTGAAAACAAATAATTATACATTTTCTGTTGGGGGATTTTGGGCACCTGAATGATAATCCCTGGGCTAACAAGGTAACTGGGAAGATATAAGTGGGAGAAACAGGAAGTAAGGGGGAGCTTAGTGGGTGAGACTGGGGTAAGGAGTGAGATCTACAGGGAAGCCTCCCCTTGCTGTAAAACCTCCATTACCCTGTGATGCTTTGGTAAAGAAAGAATAAATACACTTGTGGTGAAAAAGTTAACAGCTCATGGTGTGATTCTCACTGTGAAACCTCACAAACTGGCCAGGTGGTGGAATGTACTGGGAGGGTAGCAGCAGAGATGTCCTGAGACATACCCTCACTAGCACCAAATTTTGCTTTCATTTTCTTCAAAGTCAGAAATACTTTCAGCCACTTGACGTAAATACTGAATTTACCTTCCTAACACAAATCCTGTAGGCCAGCCTCTTCTTTTTCATCTCATTGTGTGTCTTTGCTGCTTGTCTGTCTCAGGAATGTACTTGCATATAGCACTGCTATATGCAAGAGGAAGAGAAGGACCAAGTCTGTTCACAGAAAAGATAAATAGGTGGAGTTCGTGTGAAATATATTCACTCTCATCAAGATTACTTGAGATGTTTAATTCATTCATCCCAGGACTGCTCAAATTTTTAATCTGATTGTTTGACACTTGCGATATACTGAAAAAAAGACTATTGCTTAAATGATGGATTTCATGTCGTTCATTTACCTGCTTGATTTACTGCCTTCGCACTTGGTTTCTAGGAGCAACACATGATCATTATTGTTCTAAAACCAAATGATGCATAACTATGAAATGAAAAAATAATTGTCTTCAGTGAAGCTTTGACTAGAGTGGACCAAAAATCTTCCTACTACAAGAATAAAGTTAATTTTAACCTGAAGGGTATGCATTACACTGAAGGAAAATTACCAGAAACTGTTCATTTCTTTTAGCCTTCAAGGTTCAATAATATATACTAGGCAATTTTTCCATAATATTATATACTTCAATTAATTCTATCTTTTCTAGACACTTAACACCTGCCATGGCCCCAAAGCACTTTACAAATTCTCTTTTTCCCCTCCTACTCTCTCAGATCTTGATTAGAATCTCACCTTTCCAAAAGTTTGAATATGTTCACATTAAGGTTCCTGTTTGACACAATATTGAGATGGGACCGCACTGCGCATTTTCAATCCTGCATTCAGATACCACAGTGATGGACACAGATTCAGAACCTATCTACAATAGACCAAAAAAACAGAATAAAAGAGAGCCTAATTTTGGCACCTTCCCTGGGAACTGCACTTGGCTGCAGTGGGAAGGCTTGTGTGTTCCAGTCACACCGAGACCTAGGTTGGGGGGGTTGTAACTGCTGGTAGGTTCCCACAAACCTGCCAGATAAAAAATTAGGGAGCAAATGAAAAGCAGTCCACTGGGCATCCAGGATGGTGTTGAGTGATAGGCTGTTTAGGCTGAATTCCCACTCTAGCACCTCCAGTGCAGGAAGTAGGGGCCCCACAAGGTTTTGGGAATACCTCCCTGTGGGGTACCCTCAAGCCCTTTCACCCCTCTCTGGGGAAGAGCTAAGGAAGAAAACAAACAAAATTAGCTGTGGTCACCAGCTAATTAAACCCCACATTTACAAACCTTTTAGGACACCAAAAATTCAATCCTGTTCTTAAAAAAGGTAAATTTTATTAAAAACAGAAAGAAAGAAAATACATCTGGAATTTAGGCTTTTGCTAGGATTTTAAAAAAGCAATTCCAAAAATTAAGCACCTCAAATAGCTTTCTTGGGGTTCCAGCTTAAAGGTTACAAGCACACAAAAGCAGCTGAGGTTAGCAGAGAGGAGATCCACAAGCCAAAATAAGAAATAAACCTGATAGTGTCTCACTAAACATTCCCTATCCAAATTATTTCTTCTAGGTATGGAAGATGAATTCTCATACCTGCTTCAAGCCTTACACAGCATTTCTGCTGTCCTCTGTTCCCCTCTTTCCTAGAGGGGCAACATAAAAAAACAAAGGGAAGTCCCCCCATTTTAAAAAGTTCTAGCTTTCCCATTGGCTCTTTTGGTCAGGTGCCCACTCCTGTTCCTTTACCTGGGGAACGCTGTTAACCCTTTACAGGCAAAACAAGCAGAGGACAGCTTCCAAGAGGAACTTTATTGCTAACTGGCTACCTGGGTGTCCATAAAAGGAAGCTTACCCCTCCCCTTCATTTATCATATAGGCCAACCACCAGTGGTTCATTCACAATGCTCCAAACAACAGCTGCAGGAAACGAGATTATGGTGATCTGTCCCCAGCTGAGTTCATTACACATCCCTGCCTTATTCTCTATTGAATATGTTCACTGCATGAGGCAGGAGTCCTGTAGCAAAAACAGTAGGTGATCATCTAATTAAAATCTGCAAGGTAATGCGTATGCACAGGATGGAGAGTAAAGGTTGTGCATTCATGAAAGATGTAACAAGCCAAAACAACCCCTCCCCCCAAATTTGGAGAATTCCCAAATCAACTTAATTAAAAAACATTTAAGATTGCCAAGTGACATTGGCATTAATTCTAATCTAGAATAAAGGGTTTTCACCGGTAATCTCAATACAAATATATCACAATACACAGCTATTCTATATATAAACATTTATATGTATGCATTGAGCTTGATTAGTCTCAGTAACAAATACATAATTTTAACACGTCAGTATTATACACTTTTCCTATTAAATTACATGTACAAAATGTAGCAATTAGAAGTACTTTTTACCAATGTTTCTATTGTCAGTCGATATTGTGCAATAATATTTCCTATTTAACAGTCAGATTTAAAAAAATTCAGATATCAAAATCAAAATAAATTGTACATAATTTTTAAAAACTCTTGGGTCAGAATGGAGGCAGTTGTGCTGCAATAAAATATGTATTTCTTTACACTTGTTAAGAAATACATGTTATATATACTATTTATTTCTTTAAGTGGCTTCTTGAGTTTTTATAAATATTGTAATAGGTAAGTGCCATGTAATTTCAATATCTTAATTTTGTTTATTTTTAAGCAAAGTTTTTTGCTTTTGGATAAGATACCATCTGGAATTTTTAATAGAAGTTTACGAAAAGCAAGTAACAGTATAATACAAAATTCTTCAGACTTGGCTTGATTTTGAAATCTCAATGAAATCTGAAGAACAAGCCACATTTTAAGAAAATTTGTTCATTGGCTTTGAAACACACATGGCGTTATCCTTTTATGGATTTTTATGACCAGGAGAGACAGTGATGTAATCCAAATTGACCTCCTGTTATTGCAGGACATAGATTTCACCCAGTGTTTCCTGCATCTAGCCTAGCAACTTGTGTTTGAAAGAAATGCTGGATTAAATATAATATAGCAAAAGATGCCTGACATTGCTTATGATAAAGTCATAAATTTTTTTTAATCTTTTCATAAAATCTGTTTTGTGAAATCCTCTGTGTTTTGCATCTGTTGTCTGTGAGATCATCTTGCTTTCTAATTTCACTGAGGTATTCCATTCACCCTTTTTCTTTAATTAAAAAAGTCTTCTTTTAAGAATCTGATTGATTTTTCCTTGTTTTAAGATCCAAGGATTTTGAATCTGGGCTCACCAGAAATTGGTGGGGGGAATTTTCTTGCGTCTACCCAGGATAAAGGGTATAGAGACTTGGGGGAAGGCAGCATTCCAAGTGGCTCTCCCCTAAGATTTGGGACACGCTTGGTGGTAGCAGCGACTGTTTTGCCTAAACTGGTAAAAATAAGCTTAGGGGTTATTCATGAAGGTCCCCACATCTGTACCCTAAAGTTCAGAGATGGGGGGACACCTTGACACTTGCATTCATCCCAGTGCTACTGCAAACGCAATGACTCATAGTGCCCTGTCACACAGCTCCCCTCCCCCCCCACCCCACTTATTTTACTTGAGGCCTTTTCTTGCCTCTGGAAGAGAACTTCTTTGCTGTTCATGCATTACCCTCTTTACAAAGTTGGGATTCAACCGGGGGTTCCTGTTCCCTTTGGGGCTGGCCTTCCATGGACCACCAGTGAGGGTCTCCTGCCTTCCACCTATAGAAAGTACACTTTGAGGATAGACATTTTCCTCACAGCTCTGCCTCAGCCTATAGGGCATTGCACCAATCAAATCCTACAAATCTTTCTTCCGATTTACTTGGCTCTGGGTTTATATTTACCTGAGTGAATTGTCTCTTTAGAGCAGTGGTGGGCAACCTGCAGGCCACAGGTTGCCCACCACTGCTCTAGAGCCACAGTCTCAGGATTCTTCTCATCCCCTGACTTGTCTTGCCTCTTCTTTGGAACTATCAGGGTAGGTTTACCCATTAAGACTTCCTTGTCAGCTCACTGGGCTTACAGGTCTTGGGCTAAAGCGCTAAACACTGCAGTGTAGAAGTTCAGGCTTGGGCTGGAACACAGGCTCTGAAACCTCTGCTACTTTCAGACTCTCAGCCCAAGCGCTGTGTGCTCAAGTCAATTGCTATAATAATGAAATCACTAGTCAAGGATGTGACATAAACCCTCTGAAAGTGGTAGAGTGGATTTAAAAGTGCTGGAGACATTGAAAGAGCTTCAAAGCTAAAATGAAGAGATCTATTCATAGATTCATAGACTCTAGGACTGGAAGGGATCTCAAGAGGTCATCGAGTCCAGTCCCCTGCCTTCATGGCAGGACCAAATACTGTCTAGACCATCCCTGATAGACATTTATCTAACCTACTCTTAAATATCTCCAGAGATGGAGATTCCACAACCTCCCTATCCCAGGTAATTTTTATTCCAGTTTTAAACTACCCTGACAGTTAGGACTTTTTCCTAATGTCCATACCGAAAATCTCCCCACCTTGCTGCAGTTTAAGCACGCATGTGCTTCTTATTCTATCATTAGAGTAAGAGGTGAACAAGTTTACTCCCCCTCCTCATGACACCACCTTATTAGATACCTGAGAAAACTCTATCCATGTCCCGCCTCGCAGTCTTCATCTTTCCAAACTAAAGAATCGTCAAGTCTTTTAGCCTCCTTTATAGGTCATGTTCTCAAGACCATTTAATCATTTTGTACTGCTCTTCTCTGGACCCTCCTCGCAATCCCACATCTCTTCTTGAATACGGCAAAGTGCCCAAAACTGGACACATACTCCAGCTTGAGGCGCTAACCATGCTGCAGACTAGAGTGGAAGAATGACTTTCGTGTCTATGTTTACAAACATACCGTTTAATGGCATCCGCCGCGAATCACACGTTTGATAATTTTTTGGCAAACAAGTGATCACACTGTTGACCATATTTAGCTTGTGGTCCACTATGACCCTAGACTCTTTCTGCCCATACTCTTACTAGACAGTCTCTTCCCCATCTGTATGTGTTGAAAACTGATTCGTTCCTCTAAGTGGTAGGGCACTTTGGCATTTGTCTTTATTGAACTGCAAATCCGGTTTACCTCACACCAATTCCCCAATTTGTCCGCAGATCAATTTGAATTTTTGACCCTGGTCCGTCTAAAGCAGTATGCCAAATCCTCCTCCCAGATTTGGTATCGGTCGTCCGCAAACATTAATAAGGCGTACTTTCTATGCCAACAGTCCTAAGTCGGTGTGATGAAGAATTGAACAGTGGCCGGTGCCCTGAAAACAGACCCCGTGCGGCACCCCACTCGTTATAATCCTTTTCCAGGCCGGATTGGGAGCCATTAATAACTACTCTCTGAGTACGGTTATCCAGCCAGGTTATGTATGCACCCACCTTAATAGTACCCCATCTAAAATTGTATCTTGGCCTAGTTATCGATAAGGTATCAAGGCGAGAAACCGTCAAATCGAATAGTGAATTTATGTTCCAGTGTTTAACTACCCTGACGTTAGAATTTTTCCTAATGTCAACTATTCCATGCTGCGTTTAAGCCCATTGCTTCTTGTTCTATCATTAGAGGCAGAGTGACAAGTTTTCTCCTCCTCATGACACCTTTAGATCCTGAAAATGCGTCTCATTGTCCCCTGCCGTTTCCTCTTTTCAACTAAATGATCAAGTTTTCAGCTTCCTTTATAGGACTTTCAGACTTTAATCATTCTTGTTGCTCTTTCTGGAGATGGGCACTATATTTGCCCTTTTCCAGTCTTCTGGAATCTCTCCCGTCTCCCATGACTTTCCAAAGATAATAGCTAGAGGCTCAGATACCTCCTCTATTAACTCCTTGAGTATTCTAGGATGCATTTCATCAGGCCCTGGTGACTTACAGGCATTTAACTTTTCTAAGTGATTTTTAACTTGCTCTTTTTTTATTTTATCTTCTAAACCTACCCCCTTCCTATAAGCATTCACTATGTGAGACATTCCTTCAGACTTCTCAGTGAAGACCGAAACAAAGAAGTCATTAAGCAATTATTATTTGACTATTAATTGACTATAAAGCAAGGAACAAGTGGGGAAACTATTAAAGATTACAATGCTAGGAAAATTGAAGTGGGCCAACTGCCTAAGTAGCTGACAGAGATAAGACAAGTTGGGTTTGCGGTGCCAGTTGAAATGACTGAAGATGAGGTAAAGCAAAGAATAGGGGATAATAAAGTACTATATGCTAAGCAGCTAATTAGCAAGAAGAAGGGGAAAAAAGCCATCAACAGTTGTGCTAGTTGGATATCAGATTTATTTTTTTGACAAAACCATATATACCATCCACAGTGAATTGCTACAGATACCAAAGGTTTGGACATATGGCAAATATATATTAAAGAGAAAACTAGATTCAGTAGGTGTGCAGGGGGGCACTCCTAAGACAGTTGTGTGGAAGGAACCAAATTAAAGTGTAGCAACTGTGGAGGAAAGCACTTGTGCAAACATAGGTTGTATAGCAAGAAAGCAAGATACAAAAGAGTTACAAATAGCATGTCATATGTAGAAGCTATTAAGAGCCATGTAAGACCAAAAGGGGAAAAGAAAAGCAAACTCAGTAAGGAGAAAGACAAATACACAGCTGAAAAAATCCAAGGATGTAATGAGTGATACAGGGAAAATAGAAGACATTATGTATAGACAAATAGGTTTAGCTTTTCTGATTGAAATAATAAACTGCACATCATAGACAGGGGAAAAACAGAAAATGAAAAGTACAGTTAAAGCAACAGAAAAGTACCTATGTGTTAGCAACTTCTCAGCAGAAAGATTCCATGCTTTTTTGAGTGAAAAAATATTGAAGGATAAATAGAATGTTACTATTTACTGTTGAAATGCACATAACCTAATAGCACAGGAACTAAAAAACAATATTCTTGATAAGGCTACTAACCCTGATATCATTTGCATAAAAGAAACATGGTTAATAGGAGATTACATTTCAGAATCCAAGAATATGGCATCTAGAGACAAGACAGAAAAGTAGGAAGGGGTGAGTGAATTTTTTTTAAAGGAAAACTTAATTATGTTGAAATTCTGGTGAAGAAACTAAATATAGAGACTAATGCTATTGAGATTCCAATGAAAAAAAAATAAATCTGCAGCTTTGAGAATATTTAATTTATACAAGCCCCACGGAAAACTGGAGATTAAGGACTTGACGACGATAGTTGAAGGTGAAACAGGACATATATGTGGAGACCTAAACAGCCATAACAGATTGTGGGGAAGTGGAAAATCTGATAAGAATGACAAATGTCTAGAACAATTCATCAGTAAAAATAATGTAGTAATTCTGAATGATGGTACACCCACTAGGTTTAATGCAGACCATGGAAATCTCTCCTGTGCAGGGAGTTGTGTCAAGTAGTCTAGCAAGCAAATGCAACTGGGAAATTGATAAAGAAGAGGGAATGGGAAGTGATCACTTTCCTATATAGTTATATCAAGAAAAAGGCAATATTGAGGATGGAAGATGATTCCTGCTAATTGGAATATAAAAAAGGCAAACTGGAAACTATTTAGAAGCAAATGTAATGAAAATATTAATGAACAAGGTATACATGATGGCACTGAGGAGTTTAATAGCAATATAACTAAAGGAATCATGGCAGAAAAGTTAGCCATACTTAAGATATCAAAGCATCCTAAAGTCACAGACCATGTACCGCAGTGAAATGAGGAGTGCAAAAAAAGCAATTCAAGAAAGGAACAAGATATATAAGAAAACAAAAAATACAATCAATACATAAGACATTGAAATATAAAGAAACAAGGCAATTGTGCAAAGGTTTTAAAAAGGCAAAAAAAGAAAGCTAGTGAAAGTAGTGTGAGAAAATCAGTAAAGATACTAAAATATCAGAGGCAGATTATGACAACAAATGGAATACAGAGTAGGAGCATCTGTTTACCAGGCCTTATTGTAGAAGGCCGAGGGATAAAAACTCTTATAAAGAAACAGTGAAGTTCCAGTAGAAATATTATACAATGTCAGTAATGATGAAAATCTCAGTATAGAAATCCACTTGAGGAAAAGAAAATTCGTTGAAGAGAATCATTGGAACTGGAAGAGGTGGGTGGAAGATGAGGCTACAATATTGAACAAAAACTTCAGTATGAGGGAACTTAAAAAAATTATAGCTAAAAGCAAAATCTCTGCACCATCGAAATGCTAAAAACACCTGGATGAAGGTAGTCTGAAAATACTGCTAAAACTGTACAACAGTATATGAGGGAAAGTTGAGATACCAGTAGAGTGGAAAAATGTGATCGTAGTCCCAGTATGGAAAGCAGATAAGCTGCAAACAAGACCTGATGTGTACAGGCCAATTGCCATGGTTAAAGCCATGGCAAGAATAGTGATTAAAAGATTTAAAACATATCCAGAGCTAAATGAATTTACAGATAACATGCAAAGTGGGTTTAGGAGGGGATGGAATAAAGCTGCTTATATAGTAAGAGTAGAGATGGAAGCTCCAAAAAAAAAAAAAAAAAGGAGAAATATAGAATATATTATAGTAGCTTTCCTAAATATTGAAAAAGCATCTGAGAGGACTTATTGCATAAAATAGGCAATAAGGGCATAACAGGACTTCAGTCACTCAGCCAGAGGTTAGAGGTCTATTACAGGAGTGGGTGGTGAGTTTCTGTGGTCTGCAATGTGCAGGAGATCAGACTAGATGATCATAATGGTCCATTCCAACTTTAAAGCCTATGTGTCTATGAATATATAGGTGAATAAAGGATTTTTTAAGTAAAAGTACGATGCAGAACAGAGTAGGGAAAGCCTATTCACTGTCAGAGGGGGTTTCTGAACATTGCTTTTGTACCCATAAGTTTTATTACTGATTTAAAACTGAAAATATAATTAAATAGAATGACCTTCTCTATAAGTGCCACTGATGCTTGTTTTACACAATCTTCCCAAAGAGCATTATGCAGTTGGATGAGTAGAGCCAGAGAAGGAATTTAAAGCTTTATCTTACTCCCTTTGAAGTCCATGGCAGGATGCCCATTGATTTCCATAGAGGAAGCCCAAGTGGGCTAGGCAGGCAAATCAGTTCTGTCTCCTCCTCAGTGGTGATTATAAGGAAACTAAGGTAGGAAGACAGATTTCAGCTTCAGGTTAAAAATTCTGGTTAGTTAGTGCCCCAAGACTAGGGCCACTAGACTTCTAAGTGTAAGTCAGCTGCTTGTCTGATAGACAGTAAGTAAATATATATCAATTGACTGGACTGGGATTTTAATTATCCCAGGCTGGTGAACCATTTGATTCTTCCTAGCCTTTGTTAGTTGCCGTGTAACCTACATCATGCAGGTGATGGAGAGGAAAAATCGAAACAAATTGCTCTAGTTTTTGACATGACATCTTATTATATCAGGTTAGACCATGTTATTGTGCATGACTCTGAAGCAATAAAATAGCTATCCAAAAGGCAAGAGAGAATAGTTACATTAATCCAGAGAATGGAGAAAAAAATCAATAATTATAAAACACTAGTGATGCTGTATATCAGAAGCAGAATAGGCAGAAATATTCGTTTTAACCCCACTGGATAATAAACAGGATGTTTTAGTATTAAGGCGCCATCTATCATTGATCTTTTCTGCTTTAAATTGCCAGTGTTTCAGGCCAAGTTAACAGAAAGAGAAAAAACAAACAAAAAATGTTATTATTGCAGGTGTCCAAAAGAGGACAGAGTCTTAAAGTTCCAGGTGTTAATTAACAACAGTGCCACTAGTTACACAAGGCCAACTTCTGCTCGGTAGTGAATCACAAAGCAGAAAGCAAGTTACCAGTTATACAGAACAATAAATATTTCAATAAATCACTGTTTAAAAATATGAACATTTACCCACATCAAATTACAACAAAACCCTTCTTAACACTTTGAGTAACAGATAACTCTTGACTCACAGTATGGATTGAGACCTGCATATGGTGATTTCTACATACAGCCTCACTTCACCCCCTAAGCAATTTCCTTTACCAGTTCCTTATTTTATAATAGAGATGCACAGATATTTTTATGGCCAATTTTAGGATCTAAATATCAATTGTCTGAGGCTCCAACTATTTTAGTCAAAAAATCATTGAACTAATTCACTAACTTTATCATTGCAATGTTTTATTTCAAATGCAGTGCCTTTAATTTGATCAAACATCCCTTTTCTCACAGAAGTTAGATATACAAAAGACCTATTAGGTCATTCAGTCCAGACCCCTGCCAAAGCAGGATAGTTCCATACAGTACTGTTCCTAGTGCTTTATTTAATCTGTTTTTTAAAAGTTGCAAGCAATGAGGTTTCTACTATATCTTGTGTTTCTCTTGATCTTCTGTATACATTTTCCCTTTCTATATAACAGCCCTCTATTTCTAGTTATATCCATGTGCACCTCTCACATAGTAAAACTGATGGAGGCGTTTCCAGAGTACGAAACCTCAGTGAGGTTCTCCTCACAGAGTTACTCCCACAGAACTCACTTCTGGATTCCAAACATCACAGGGGACCAGCAGGAGGCTAGGTACGTCAGCACAGCATTTCGGGCCCCAGCTGCCCTGTTCCTTGGCAATGCTGCGAACCACAATACCATGGTCTTCCTCTGAACCCAGATACCCCAGAGAGACCCTCCCCATTAATAGGGAATCCTGCTGAGGTGAACGCTCCCACTTCTACAGTGTATTCATGTGCTGTCAACACAAACATCTGAAACACACTGAAAGCTGAAAATGTGTGACAGTTTAAAATAAACTGACTATCAAAATAAATAACAGGGAATACAGTAAGTAAAGTATCAGTTCAGGCTATTTTAGTCAGTCATTTTCATTTTTAATTAAGAATTATCCAATTTTAAATATAAATAAAGCTGCCTGGAAATTTAGGAGTAGCTTGCCATGGATTCCATGGAACATTATCTATACACAGGTAACAAGGCAGGTTTCACTCCTGCCCTGTGATCCCACACAAACAGTCTTGTATACCTCTTGTTTGTTAACACCTTTACATAATTTATTATTATTACCAGCACCATCACAATCCTGTGCAGGAGCTCTATCTACAATATTTTTCAGACATCAGCCCTTTTTCCAAAAAGAGAGCACAATCTCACCCTCCTGAAATCCCCCTTTCCCTCAGCACTGTTAGTTTTTTTCTCTCTCTCTTCTCTACCCTGCCTTCCTGTGCTTTTTAACTACCCATCCCAGCTGATGGGACAATTAGCTCCTTACTGCCCCCAGCCTTATTAGGTAATTAAGCACTCCATTCCTCATTCAAGTCTTCTCTGGGGGGAATTAAGCAGAGCTTAAGTGACCAAAGTGCTGGGCACTCAGCACTCTGTCACAATGCCTTAAAATGAAAACAATCTATTCTCACTTCTCAATCCCTCCAGCCACTAATCTTTTTAATTAGAGCTGGCTCAGACTAGAAATTCCAGGTTCATGGGAAATTTTGACATTTTGAAATTTGATTTAGTTCTGATTCAGATTGTGGGGCTGCCCCCAGAGTCTTGAGATGGGATTCTCAGAGCTTCCAGACTCCAGGCTGCATAGCTGGCTGTGACAGGGAGACTGGAAGCCCTGTGGTCCCTGACACTGTAGCAGTCCGCATGGCAGGGCTTCCCCATAACCACACACCCTGGAAACCCTATGGCACTCTATATGGCACTGCTGCCCCAGCACTGTGGACCTTGGAAGCCCAGGATCCCCTGCAGCCCACGAGGTGAGCTGGCAGGGAACCAGGCTGCCTGGCAGTCAAGATTCTGCAAGCATTTCTGGTTCAACAAATTGGAAAATTCCCAGCCAGCTCTAATTTTAATCATGCATGTCTGAAACTCCTTCCAGTTTCTTGACATTGTTTTGGTAACAAATGCCCAGACCTGGTTAATAGGTATTACCTCCATACTCCATTATATGTTGTTTCTGTATATGCAGCACAAAACTACATTGGCCTTTTTGCTGCACAGGTATGTTGCTTTGCAAACTGCAGCAATATTCTGGCTCCACTGAAGTCAGTGGCAAAATTGTCATAGACTTAAAATGAGGCAAGGATTTCATCCTTTATGACTTGTCTGATGTTCTCTCATACCCCTAGATCTCTTTCAGCATTAGGTTTTTCAGAGGTGTCTCTCTGTAGAGCACGAGTGTTTTGGATTAATTTCCCCCAGATATATTTACTTGCATTTTTCCAATCTGAATCTAATTTTGTTATTTCTTGCCCCTAACTCTAATCTCTATAGGTCCCTGTGTATTATTCTTCTGCCATGAGTGGAGTTTGCAATTCCATCATCCCCGTGACTCTAGATTTTGCTAACGTCTGCTAGCTCATTAACAGAGATCTTCCAAAAATACTCTACTTAATCCAGGTCGAGGTTAAGCCATCACTGCAGGGAAGTACTGCTGCTGTTTGTGGTCTAGGAGTTAGCTACGGGTTAAGTATATAAAACTAGTGGTTAAATACATACAACTTTTCACAAGTGCCATGTTTACTTATAAGAAGGTAAATGCTATTTTAAAAAAAAGCCACCCATGACAAATTGAGCTGTGTGGGGTTTGTTGTTCTGTTTCTGTTTCTTCATGGGATCAGATGTCAAAACTTACAGAATGTATTCTGATCTCAGTCACACCATTTTTTACACCAGAATAACTCCTTTGGTCTCAGTGGAATTACTTTTGATTTATACTCATGTAAAATCAGAATCAGGCCCTGTGCTTCCCACTTTTAATGAGAGAAAAAAAGTATTCGGAATTCCTTCCTTCTGGGTTTTGCCCCAGGAAATCAGATAAAGCTGACAGTGCAGCCTTGATTGTGACATTGTTATCTAGGTCATGGAGCCACCCCTCCTTGCACTTAGCACCCCAGCCTGCTCAGTACAGTAGGATGACAAAGAGCAGCTACACTCCCTGTTTAGGCCCCTGTCTTACAATGAGCTTAGTGTAGACAGGCTCCTGTGCCCAAGCAGAACCCCATTTACTTCAGTGGAGTTTCACCTCTGCAGAACTCATTGGGATTGGGGTTCTAACATTTTCAGGAGCTCCTGCTTCAGCCGTGAACCTCAACTTCAGCCTTTTCACAGGGCTGTGCCTCAAAGCCATAATGCATCCCTTAATGCCATTTACAGTTACAATGTTCTGGGAGCGGGGGAAGGAAACTAATTCCATGTTTGACAAATTACTCCATTTCTGGTAGTTATGTAAATTTTCTCATTCCATTAGGCTTCTTAGTACTTTAGCTGGAATTCATTTTGTATATTTTATGAGATGTTATTTCATTATTATTGTGTGTTAATTGTCCATGACCCAAACATATGGCTTTACAAATAAAGTGATATAATGAAGGTGGTTAATTTCACAATTCGTCAGTCAGATTTTTGGGGCAGTAATAAGAGCCAGCATTCAAGTGACAACAATATAATCCCTTGGGTCACGGGCTGGAAGTGGCTCCAACCCAAAATAAAACATCTCAAGCCCACATCCAGAAAGATTCATCCACAAACTGTGTAAGACCTGAGCTCCTGCAGGGTGAGAGCAGAATGGCTAATTCCCAATAGGATGAAAATCCTGAAGGCTAGAGCGCAGCAGGGAAAGTTTTTATCTGAGCCAATAATGAAGCAAAGACTACTTGCTGGGTGAATGGCTCTATTAGCCCAAAACTGGAATAAGGCTATAAAATAGTTAGTCCCATATCCTGAGCTTCCCTTCATACATTATTTAGAGCAGTCTCATTTTGAAGTATACTGGGGCTGCCAAACAATTAAAAAAATTAATCACAATTAATTGCACAATTAAAAAAATTAATAGCAATTAACTGCACATTTAATTGCACTGCCAAACAATAATAGAATACCATTTATTTTAAATGTTTTCTACATTTTCAATTATATTGATTTCAATTACAACACAGAATACATAGTGTACAGTGCTCACTTTACATTTATTTTTTATTAAAAGTGTTTGCACTGTAAAAAGACAATAATATTTTTTCAATTCACCTAATACATGTACTGTAATGCAATCTCTTTATCATGAAAGTTGATCTTACAAATATAGAATTATGTACAAAAATAACTGCATTCAAAAACAAAATGTAAAATTGCAGAGCTTGCAAGTCCACTCAGTCCTACATTTTGTTCAGCCAATCACTCAGACAAACAAGTTTGTTTACATTTGCAGGAGATAATGCTGCCCGCTTCTTGTTTACAATGTCACCTGAAATTGAGAACATGTGTTCCTATGGCACTATAGTAGCTGGTGTTGCAAGATATTTACGTGCCAGATGCACATGCTTCAACCACCATTTCAGAGGACATGCGTCCATGCTGATGATGAGTTCTGCTCAAAAACCATCCAAAGCAGTGTGGACTGACACATGTTCATTATCTGAATCAGATGCCACCAGCAGAAGGTTGATTTTCTTTTTTGGTGGTTTGGGTTCTGTAGTTTCCACATCAGAGTGTTGCTCTTTTAAGACCTCTGAAAGTACGCTCCCTACCTCATCCTGCTCAGATTTTGGAAGGCACTTCAGATTCTTAAATCTTGGGTCAAGTGCCGTAGCTATCTTTAGAAATCTCACATTGGTACCTTCTTTGTGTTTTGTGAGATCTGCAGTAAAAGTGTTCTTCAAATGAACAACATGTGCTGGGTCATCTGAGACTGCTATGACATGAAATATATGGCAGAATGTGGGTAAAATAGAGCAGGGGACATACCATTCTTCCCCAAGGATTTCAGTCACAAATTTAATTAACGGATTTTTTAACAAGAGTCATCAAGCATGGAAGCACGTCCTCTGGAATGGTGGCCGAAGCATGAAGGAGCATATGAATGTTTAGCATATCTGGCACATAAATACCTTGCAATGCTGACTACAAAAGTGCCATGCAAATGCCTGTTCTCACTTTCTGGTGACATTGTAAATAAGAGGAGGGCAGCATTATCTCCTGTCACTATAAACAAACTTGTTTCTCTTAGTGATTGGCTAAACAAGAAGTAGGACTGAGTGGACTTTTAGCTGCTGAAGTTTTACATTGTTTTGTTTTAGAGTGCAGTTATGTAACAAAAAAATCTACATTTGTAAGCTGCACTTTCAAGACAAAAAGATTGCACTACAATACTTGTATGAAGTTAACTGAAAAATACTATTTCTTCTGTTTATCATTTTTACAGTGCAAATATTTGTAATCAAAATATACACTTTGATTTCAGTTACAACACAGAATACACAGAATACAAGGTATGTATGAAAATGTAGAAAAACACCCCAAAACACCCAAAATATTTAATAAATTTCAATTGGTATTCTCTTGTTTAACAGTGAAATTAAAACTGCAAGTTTTTGAGTTCATCGCGTGAGTTAACTGTGATTAATCAACAGCCCTAAAGGATATGTCTCTTCTGTTAAAGCAGCATTATGATGGATAAAAGTGAAGTGACAGTGTTAACAGACTCCCCTTTTGAGCCATAAATACTTATTAGCTTATATCCTACCTAGAAGGCAAGAGTTTGTAATAACTTTTGTGGAGGAAGATATTTCTCTTTTCCATTCATTTCTCAGGGTTCTTCCCCACCCCAGAACAGAGTTTATATACTAATCAATCTATTCGTTCCTCTTCCATTATTAGTCACTAACATTCTATCCTGTTGTAGGCAATGGTCTGTCACTCTGCTAGCTCAGTTTGCTTGCCTCAGAGAGGAGTCAGGGGAGGAAAGTGAGAGGAAGAGAGAAAGAGACAGTGAAACCCTAATTTACCAGCTCATCATCTACAAAGATTGACTCTGGAAGGGAAAGATCTCAGGGCCTAGGGAATCAATTCTCAGCCAGGGCTGGGTAGTTAAGGAGGGTTCAAGTGAGGGAGGGGTGTGAAATTCTCGTAATATTAGATTGTCCTTTCTTTAGCTAGTATTATAAAAAGTATCTTTACAATCTGACATCTAGCAAAAAGGACATTTATTATTGCTAAGGGTTGTATGACATTGGGTGAAATCATTAAAATTAAGTTGCATTAAACCAATACTACTGCAAGGTAGGCAATCCTTTATCATTCAAAACATGTACTCACTGGAAACTTGCTCAAGGTAGAGTGACAATAAGTGATTAGAAAACAAGTCAGGAAGCAGTGCACCATTGCTAATTGTCTTCCAGAAATCAGACATAAGCCTGTTGTAAAGAAATTGATTCCAGACAACATTTGAGTGACGTGATGTGGTGTGGTTAAGGCATAAATGAATGGAAAGGCTGCCAGAATTACGATAAAGCAGTAGAAAACACAGGGAATAAGGCTTCCTCATTAGTCATGATCCTTAGGGCCCATTAATAGAGACATTGCAGCTTGCTAGTGTCCTGACAATTACAAGGTAAGTCAAAATTGTATGTATTGCCATTCCGTGCAAAAGCACAGATGAACAGTAGCAAATAATTCTGGGGTCACCGAGAAGTAGATTTGTATAAATAACTGATTTTTCAGTGCAGTGGCTGAACCAAAAGTGGGGGAAAAGGTGTTTTAGTCAAATAAAATGTTTTCCTGGACCAGAAATGAAAGTTTTGTTTCATTTGTGGATTTTTACCTTCTTCTATAAAATAGAAGTAAAATTTGATTTAAAATTGCCTTAAAAGGCATTTTGAATAAAAAAAATCAAGTTTCTTTTAAAAAATGTCAAAATGAAATATTAACATTTTCTGATTTTTTTTTGGCTGAAACAATTTAGCATATTCAACATGAATTCACAAAAAGTTTTAGTCGACCCAAATATGCATTTTCAGAGGTGGAGGAAGAGAGTTTTGCCCAAAAAATTTCACCCATCTCAACT
Organism: Chelonoidis abingdonii; assembly: GCF_003597395.2. Lineage (NCBI taxonomy): Eukaryota > Metazoa > Chordata > Testudines > Testudinidae > Chelonoidis > Chelonoidis abingdonii. The sequence goes on from NC_133770.1 coordinate 230,098,665, forward strand.
GAGAAGTACATTTTCATTACTATGTGTAGAAATAACCTTTTTGGGAAAGTGGAGGCAAAACTGGTGCTATGTTTACTTTCTTGCTGTACCCTAAGTTTTTTACCAATAATTGTCCATTGTACGTAGCGTAAGTTTATTAATTCCCTTAGTACTTTAAGATGCGTATCTTCCAGCTTTGCTGACTTGTTTATGTTGAAGATTTTAATGTGTGTCCTTACCTACTCCTTGTTAATACATGTTCATAAAAGGTTTTCCTTGCATTCTTTTATTAGTGCACATTTCTGCTTAGGTGATGGTGAAATGGCCAACTGCCCCAGCAGAAGTTGTGGGAAACTTTACACCTGAACTGGGTGCAAAGCTTCCTAGAACTCCATAGGGTGCAGGGGGAGGTGGTCACGTTTCCACAATTTAAGAGGATGCAGAATCCACTCCTCCCTACCTAGTTATTTCCACTGGCTAGTGTGGAGACATGGGCCTGACCCATCCCCATACCCTGTGGAGAGGTCAAGAGCATGACAGTTCATCAGATATTTGAGTAGCAGCTTTCTCCCTCACAGCCAACCTTAAACACCTTGCTCCCTTATTATACTTGTTTGTGATGGGTTTTTGTGTCATTGGAACTTATTCATTTATGACATAATATGACATTAGTATATGGTTAAGTAGGAAGATAATGAAAAGTACTATTTTCAATATGAGCAAAGATGGCAGGAAAAAATATAAAGGTGAATGGATTTCTTCTTAAATGAAAACATTTTACTTAAAATGTGCTAATCAATCAGCTTAGTACACATACAACAATTATTCATAATAAGCAGCTAAAATATTAAAATAAGAAATTAGTTCAATACTCAAAGTATCAAAACATTATTAGAACTAGAGCTGGTCAAAATGTTTTGATTAAAAACATTTCATGTCAAAAATGTGTTTTCATTGGAAACAAACATTTTGCAGGAAAATTTTATTTACGTAAATATATTGAGCTTGATGAGAAGTTTCATTTTGCTTTGAATTTAAAATGTTAATTTTAGTTTTAAATATTTTTTTTTGTAATTTTAAAATTTTAGAGGGTTCCTTTTTTGCCACTGAGCGGTGTGTAGGTTCCTCTCTCCCACTTTTTTAATTTTCTTTTCTTCCCACTCTAAATTTCCATAACTTCAACTTTTGAAATGTTAGAGTGGAAAAATCAAAATGGAAAACCAATTTAAGAAAAAAAGAAGGAGAAGAACCAAGAAAATGTTGAAAATTTCAAATCCACAAAAAGTTAAGACAAAAAAAGAATTGTCCAACTCTACAATTTTGAACTCTACAAAACAACTTCAAAATTTCAAAAAAAAAAAATCACAACATTGTTTTTACATTTTCCTGCTAGCTTTGCTCATAACCTATTCCGCCTCAGGAAATTATTCACAGAAAACATCCTTTCACCATGCCGTGAAGGCTTTCAAGACATGATTCCAGCTGACAAAGCAAAAAGCCCTGGAAACGTTTAAATGGTTGACTCACTGTCCCTGTCCATTCTATAAGAAGCAAATTGCAATCCGTGTCATTTTGTTGTTGTTCTCTTCAAGATCAACTTGTGTAAAATATTTGTATTGAAATTTTTTCTTACTTGCTGCTTCTTTTCTCTTGCAGAATTCTTCTGCTCTGTTGTTGATGTGACATTACAAGTCCTGTCATTGTTGCTGGTTCAAGCTTGTATGTCATGCACAGACACATCAACAGATCCTGTTGACTAACAAATTGTCTCACTCAGACATTCACATAAATTATAAATCTGAAGATATAAGATGCTTTAGGCCTCTGTCTTGCTTCAGCTTTAAGCATGTGCATATTTATATAGGAAAGATTCAAAAGTTAAAGAAAGTTGTAATTGCTGGACAAGAGCAGTGAGGTTTGCTTTCCACTAACCTATAGCCGAAGGTATAATTAAGTATGGTAGCCTGCTTATAAATGTCTCCCTCTTGTGTGCTGTTCACTGTGGGATTTTGGTGCACACAAGGAAATGAGTGAGCAAGAAAAAGAAATTGATCAGGTTAACACAGGATGTATATTAATGGATCTATTTTGGAGTAAGGTATTATTCAATGTGAATAAGGAGGCAAAGCAGGACCCTCAATAGATAAATATATTTTAACTTGACAGTGAAAAGTTCCCTTTAATGTAATTTTAATACAGCATTCTTTTATTTTAAAGGGGTTTTACCTTTATGTCCTGAAATGTGCTGTAATGCTTGCAGGATTGAATTGAAAAGTATTATTTCTATGGGAAATTCTGTAACCCTCTGTGGTACTAAGCCCTGTAGGTTAGTGAGCAATAAATAAAAGCATTTTTGTTATTAGTTTGTGGCCTTGTTTATACTGAGTCAGGCTTCTCAGACGGAGAGAATATTGATTCTTTGCCTTCTCATTGGTCTTCAGTCTGGTGAAATGCTTTTTTATTTCTCATACGCATTAGATAATTTCTCTCATTTGCTCTATCTGTACTTTCTTTTAGAGGTGTGTGTGATCAGCACTCAGCATTTTGCTGTATTCAGGGTATGTTTCTGGATATGCAGTTGCATAATCCTTTATGTTTTTATTTTTTTTAATTTATTATCTTTTCGACTTTTTTTTTAAAAAAGCTGCCTTCATTTTCCATTGCAAATAAGGATTAAGACAAGATTTTTTATCCAGCCTCTGAGTCAGTGAGATAAGTTTCCTACATGTCCAGTAGGAAATCAACTAAACAATGGTGAATGAGGTATAAGAAATAAAAAAATTCCCAGTTGGTCACTAATATGAACAACTGTAGTTTTACCACATACATTAAAATTATGCAATTCTTCATAAAAGTGTTAATGGGCTTTTGCATTGGATTTAGCTAATCTGAGTAGCTGTGGCATCCAGCAGAACAACCAGTTTTGGAGGAACTGGCCTTTGAAAAGGCCTAGAGGCCACTGAGAAGGAGAGATTATTTTTCTTCCCTCAGGACTTGTCTATACTTAAATTGCTGCAGCAGCACAGCTGCACCAACCCAGCACCTCAGTGAAGATGCCACCTAGGCCAACGGGAGGGATTCTTCTGTTGGCACAGGCAGGGCTGCCGGGGGGGAGGGGCAAGTGGCACAATTTTCCCCAGGCCCCGGGCCCCATAGGGGCCCCCACGAGAATATAGTATTCTATAGTATTGCAACTTTTTTTTATGGAAGGGGCCACCAAAATTGCTTTGCCCCAGGCCCCCTGAATCCTCTGGGCAGTCCTGGGCATAGGTACTCCACCACCCCGAGAAGCAGTAGCTAAGCTGATGGAAGAAGCCTTCCCATCAACATATACAGACGTAACTGCAGGTGTAGACAGCACTCCCTGCATTGCTTAGAGATGTGGATTTTCCACATCCTTGAGAGCCATATTTTTACTGACATAAGTTGCTAGTGTAGACCAAGCTTCAGACTCAGCATCTGCTTTACTCTTTTTTGGCCCACTGAATGGTTAAGATCCTATGAGTCTGTATCCACTTAATGTTTCCCAGAGCTGATAGTTCATATTATGAAGGATTTGCTCATTTATTCATTTGAGATTAATGTGCTATAGAAATTCCTCCCACTCCTTTGTGTTAAATACAGCATGTTGACAGGGCCATCCTGGGGAGGGGGGGGGAGGAAGTGGCAGTTTGCCTCAGGCCCCCATTTGAGAAGATCGCCAAAGCAAATGTCATTGTGATCTGGCATGGGGGTAGAATTGCCACTCATTTTTGGCTGGCATCCCCTCTGTGTTAACAGAGTGGTAGTGGGCCAGATGTGAGGGAGTCTCATTGCATCCTAGTATGTGGGGTGACAGGGCGAAATTTGAAGAGCCTTTCAAGCTAGCATGCAGGGTTGAAGTGGCACTCAGCTTTTGCCTGGACGCTCCTATGATGGAGAAGTAATTAGGTCAAACCTGAGTGGGTTGCAACCCGGCAGCCCAGGTCTCAATGCCTGGAGCAGGGAACCAGACTCAGCTCCTTGGGCCAGGAGCCACTGCTGTTGGGTGAGTCTAGGGCAGGCTCGCTTTCCAGTGTCCCTTCTACTCCAAGGGCCTCCCCGCAGTGACAATTTTTATGGAAGGATGAAAGAGCCTCAGCTTCAGATTTTGCCCCAGGCCCCCAAAAGCCTCTGGGCAGCCCTGCATGCGTCATTTCTGCCACTTGGTCACTACTGTATGTAAAACAAGTGTCCTATTGCACATTGCACAGGAACATATTTTGTTCTTTGTACAGCCTTAAATTCCACAGCCACCAAAACAGACAATGTTAAGTTCGTTGTGTCAAGATCAGTGTATATAATTGTTACATAACAACACATGAGGATTTTACTCTACAAAGCATTAAATCTCGGTACTGATAAAATACGTGTGGCCAAACCCCATGCACCATTTTGAAAATATTAACTAGTATTTGGACCCACAATTCATTACAATTTCAATACTGTGGGCCTATTTATTTGCCCATGCAGACTTTCATCCACAAAAAAGGAGACTGAGTTAAAGCCTAGCTAAACCTCTGGACCTTACAGCAAATTAATAATGTATTAGAATTGAGCAAATAAGTTCAACATGCTTTGCCTCTTTCTACTGATGGAATGTCTGCAAGAAGTTTGCAATTTCCTCAAACTTCCTTATTATCAAATGTTAAACAGAAAAGAACTTATAGCTAACTTTGCCTCATCACATTCACACAAGAAAGAACATGTTCCACACTAGACTAACCACAGACAATGTGGTCATACCTTTGTTCGGCTCATTTAACTGCCTCTGTGTCAGCTGCCAGTGAAGTGGTGAGAGTTTTGAGTAGTCTGTCCCTTTGCTGTGTCAATCAGTGTTCTATCCCATAAAAGTTATACAACTTTCACTGCAAATACTCAAACATGTAAGCTTAAAATTCAGTTTCTGGGAGCTTGAATATTCACCGAAGGCAAATATAAAATGGTACACGAACAAAGACCGTTTATTTTAAAATATGAACCAAACACAAATTGTGTGGTATTTGCCAAAACGTAGTATTATCTAAGTATTATTTGGTTTGAAAATTTGGTTAAAACCTCTATTGTATATTAAAGATCTCTGAAGTTTGTTCAGGGTAAAAGAAATACAGTTTCTATGAGAGCGTTAGTGTGCATTTTTCAAGCTTCTATTGGAATGTGATTACCAATTATATCTTGGTCAGCAATTGAGGAGTTACTTTGGAATGAGTGACATGAATCAGCATTCATGTTGCACTCCCTGTCAGTACCTGCCCCAGGGAAGCTAATGATCCAACAGCGGACCAAATTCAGTGATGAAACTTAGTCACATGCCACTTGAGGTACATTGCGCATATGCTAACAAGAAGTGGAAAGAAAGTCTTTTTCTCCACTGGATTTACTTCAAGTAAATTCATATGAAGGACAAAATGCAATTTACTGAACATGAATGAAATCAGTGTTTGTCAAGAGCTGGCACTATGTTACCAGCCAGGTGTACAGCAGGAGCTCTTTGCTGGCAAAGCTATAATATGCTGGCAAAGCACACATAGTGTGGACACAACTTATTCCATCCCCCTACCCAAAGTAAAATATGCTATATGGCAAACCACAGTACTGCTGATGTAACCTCATCTATACTAGGGGCTTTTGAAGGAACAGCGATATCAGTCAAGGGTCATACCTCTTCACACCTCTGGCCAATAGAGCTTTGCTAGCAGAAGTGTGTAGTGTAGACCTGGTCTCAAACACAGTAGCGCCTCCCTTTATGTTCTTAGAAATAAGTAGAGATTAAATAACTAGAGCTGGTTGAATGTTTTACTTCAGTATTTTTACCGTTATATGGCCTTTATGTAAGCAACGAGACCTGATTTTTCCCCATCTACCCAAAATGATGATCAGAAAACCTGAACCAGGACAGATGGAGAAAAGGAGGTGCTCAGACAATTCAATTCTTGATTCAAACTCCCATTGGTCCTATCCTGGGGTAACAGAGGGCAGATTGTCACTTCTAAATGTGGCCCTCTGCCTGACCATCTATGTGTTTGTCAGGAATTAGAAAGAAGTAATTTAGATGTCCTCTGTTCTTTGAAGAAGTCTAATCAACATATCCATCAAGAATGTCTTTACTTCTGTACTAAAGCGATCAGAGAACATGTTCTTCTTCCATATAGACATAGAGCTGATGGGCACCTGATCCCTATTTCAATGACAGACATTAATGGTTTTAATCTTGAGGGCCTAGCTGGCTACACTTCTGCTACACTGCTACAGTTAGAGTTATTTTGCTCTATATCCAGTCAACAGATTTCTTCAAATTCAACATGCTCCAATGTGGCACAAACATTACATCTGGACACACGTTTGTTTCACTACACATGGCTCTCTTGTTTACAAGAGTCTTGAAATGATTTCTTGTTGTCACCTTAGGAAAATCCACAGTGGACAATAAAACAAGTTTCTGACTGTCCTATTCAATGATACTCCCCACTGGTTTTCATTATCTGATTCTCTTTAATAAGATATATAGCATCAATAGTAAGTGCTAGATTCTATCTTAGCTATATTCCTGGGCTGCAGAGTAAAGGAGACAGGAAGACTCAAAGAAACACCCTTTTCCATCTGTACTTGGTCCCTGGCCCTTAGGTTCTGGGGTGCAGAGTTATGTGGGCACTGCCTGTGACGTTGCACCCCATAATGCCTTATGGAAATACGCTTATGAGTGTAAATATGACATAACTGGAATATGTTTTATGCTGTGTATGCCATGTAACATATCTTTGCAAAGGTTATAATCTACTGAATATATTCATCCTATTTGTATGCATGTATCATTTTTATATCTGAACTTATGAGCATTGGCTCTATGCTTGTATTTAAAGTGTTTGCTGTAGGAAGTACATAAGATAGATTTGGTCAACATCGGGTGAAGGGGCTGGGTTATTCGAGTAATTGGGAGTAGAGTACTTAACTGGCAATGGACTTTGGAGACGCCAATCTATATCTGAGCTTTCCTGGGAACATTCAAGCTAACATGTAAACCATGGCATTGGCCTGCAAAAAGCTGAATCATTCAGAGACATGTGACTTGTCCAGGTTGCTAGAGACTCCCATCTTGTGGCTGTGAGGTAGGACAAGAGAAAGACTATATTAGCCCCTGGATACCCCTCCATTTTGTCTTAGCTGGATCTCCCCCCAAATAGATGCCTGAAAGAAATTTGAACAAAAGACAGTAACTACAGGGGTGTGAGTGATTGCTGGACCCAAATTAGAAAGGAGTCTAGTCTGTCAGAGAATCTTACTGGAACATCTATAAAGGCATCTTTTAAAAAGTGGAAGTCAAATCCTAGTGAGGTAAATAGAAAGGACCATAAACACTGCCAAATTAAGTGTAAAAATGCAATAAGAAAAGCAAAAAAGGAGTTTGAAGAACAGCTAGCCAAAAACTCAAAAGGTAATAACAAAATGTTTTTTAAGTACATCAGAAGCAAAAAGCCTGCTAAACAATCAGTGGGGCCCCTGGACGATTGAGATACAAAAGGAGCGCTTAAAGATGATAAAGTCATTGTGGAGAAACTAAATGGATTCTTTGCCTCAGACTTCAAGGCTGAGGATGTCAGGGAAATTCCCAAACCTGAGCCATCCTTTGTAGGTGACAAATCTGAGGAATTGTCACAGATTAAAGGGTCACTAGAGGAGATTTTGGAATTAATTGATAAACTTGACAGTAACAAGTCACTGGGACCCAATGGCATTCACCCAAGAGTTCTGAAAGAACTCAAATGTGAAATTGCGGAACTAGCTAACTACGGTTTGTACTCTGTTCTTATTCAGCTTCTGTACCCGACTGGAGATAGCTGTGTCACGCAAGGTTTAAAGGCTCGAGAGTGATCCAGCAATTACAGACAGTAAGTTACATCAAAAGTACGTGCAAGAAGAACGTAGTTAAGAAAAATTGTCGACAATAGAAGAACATAATTGATTTTTGGAAGTCTCATGGTTTCTGTAAAGGGAAATGTGTCTTACTTCTATTGAGTTTGAAGGGTACAACGTGGACAAGGGGGTCCAGTGGACATATGTTATATTTAGATTTCCAAAAGTCCTTTTTTAGTGCCTCACCAAGGCTTCTTCAATATTTAAGTTGTCATTGGGATAAAAGGGGAAAACCTTTTCATGGACTGAGACAGTTAAAACGGCGAACATAGAGGTGGGTAGAAATTTGCAAATTTCAGATGAGAGGCGATACCAGGGGCGTTCCCAAGGCAGTCTAGAGACAATGCCTATTTCAACTTATCAAAATGATATGGAAAGGTAAACAGTGAGGTGGCAAAGTTTGCAGATGATATAACTTCCATGAAGTGTTAAGACCAAGCCAGACCTGGAAGAATTTCAAAGAGATCTTACAAATGAAGCGATGAGCACAAAATTGGAAATGAAATAATGTGGATTAAGTGTAAGTCTGCACTTGGAAAAAATAGACGCACATGTACTAAAATATGGGGGGCTAAGTAGCTACAACTATCAGAAAGAGATTTGGAGTCATGGATATTCTCTAAGATGTCCACTCATGTGCAGCAGGCCAAGTCACAAAACAAGGACGTTGGTCATTAAAAAAAGCATACAGAGACACAGAGAATCTTATTGCACTTTTATTAAATCCATGTATGCCCATTTGATTACTGCATATACAAAGGGTGTTGTCTCTCTCAAAAGATATCTATGCATTGGAAAGGTTCAGAGAGAGGCAACTAAATATTGAGGGTGGAATGGGTTCATATAAGGATGAGATTTAACAGGCTAGGCTTTTCACTTGAAAATGAGAGACTCAAGGGGTAAGATAGACGTATATAATCATGGTGAGTATTCGCGAGTCATTGGTCTATATTGTACTATCAGTTCTATATAGAAAGATATAGAACTAGTGCACTGATACTATGTAATTGCCATGTGTCTGCAGTGTTAAACATAGTATGAGTTAGTCGTTATGCTTCTTCCCAGTTAGCTCAATCAAGGCCAGGGTATACCACGATCGGGTGCTTGGGAACTGTCGCACTTTGCGGATTGAGTGAACTTCCTGTAGTTAGTGTTACTGAGGCCGCTCTATGCGCTTTACCCGTGTTTAATAGAACTGAGATAAGTTTCATGGAGGCTTAAGTTCTAACTGGCTATTAGCCAGGATTGGCGTTCGTGATGGTGTTCCTCTAGCCTCTGTTTGTCAGGGATGGGTGGATGGCGGAGAGGGTATCTTGATTCGTACTGTTAGGTTCACTTCGCTCGGAACGTGGCATTGATCACTGTCGGTGGACAGGATACTGGCTGGATGGACCTTTTGATCTGACCCAGATATTGGCGGTTTTTGCTCTTATGTTCTCTGAGGGTATGAGATTTTACTGCGATTTAGTTTCCTACTGTATTAGGCCTAGACTTGCATGTTTTATTTTATTTTGCTTGGTAACTTACTTTGTTCTGTCTGTCATTACCCTGAACCACTTAAATCCTACTTTTTATATTTAATAAACTCACTTTTTACTTATTAATTAACCCAAAGCAAGTATTAATACCTGGAGGAGCAAACAGCTGTTCATATCTCTCTATTAGTGTTATAGAGGGTAGACAATTTATGAGTTTACCCATATAAGCTTTATACAGAATAAAACAGATTTATTTGGGGTTTGGATCCCATGGGGAACTAGATATCTGGGTGTTGGAGACAGGAGCACTTCTTAAGCTGTTTTCAGTTAAGCCTGCAGCTTTTGGGGGATGTGGTTCAAACCTGGGTTGGTGTTTGCAGCAGGCTAGTGTGTCTGGCACAAACAGACAGAGTACTGAAGTTCCAAGCTGCCAGGGAAAATGGGCTTATAGATAGTCTCAGCACATCAGGTGGCAGTACCAAGGGGGTTTCTGTGACCCAACCTGTCACACTGTCCACTTGCTCATTCCCCAGCCACATGCACAAGAAGGGGCCCAGATTTAGCTCTCTGCCTCAACCAAGCAGGGGGGGTCTGTGGCATCTATAGACAAGCAGCAAACTTCTACTCCTTGGAGAAGCAGGAAGCAGAGAGCATTTTGAGCCTCATGCGTGTTTGACACACAGTGCACCGCAGAGCTGTTCATTATTCACAATTGTGCTGGAGATATAATCGAGCCCTACATAGCTTTTAGACATATTTTGTTGAACATTTCAAAAAAAAAAAAGCCTCTCATCTACCTACCAGGAGAACCAAATGTATTTTAAACACATTCCTGTTATTCAGCATCTGTGATTTTGAAGAGACATTAGGTGGTTAGACAATGCAGTCCATAGATAAGCTATGCACTAGTGTAGTTTGCATTCATAGGTATTCAGCTCAGCCATGAATAGTTCTGTACATCAGAACAAAAAAGTCAAGGCAATCATATATTTCTTGGAACACATATGAGTCATAATGTCTTAATTGCCTGCTGGATGCCCATGGGTAAGTTATTTCCCCATTTGTAAAATGGACATAATGATACTGACCTTTGTAAAGCATGTTGACATCTACTTATGAAAAAAAGAGGTATTATTATTGTATATGTAGATCTGTGTAATTGTTATTTTTTTATTTTATGGTATCCACTAAGGATTTATTTTTGCCTAGCCTTTGTACAACCTGACTATCCCAAACGTAGAGCCATTAAAATAGATTTTAAAATCTCAACTATGGCATTAAAATGAGATATTGATAAAGTATTATACCAACATAAGGAGTAGACACGGAAATATTTATTAACTAGCAAATTTTACTGTAGTCTGCGTCCAAACTTAACACAAATCTATAATATTCAGATACCTATTTCTCCATATCCACAATTTTTCTGAAGACTTGAATTTAAAAAAAAGTGATGTTAAGGACAAAAATAATCACTACTCGCTGTGACAAAAATATCACCAAAAGGTTCAAGGGTTCGCCACAAATATGGACATAGAACATTGGAGCGAGGTAGATCTGGCTGGGTATCTAGTTTCTAGTTTGTACATAGTTAGGGCCCTACCAAATTCACGGCCACGAGAAACACATCATGGACCAAGAAATCTGGTCTTTTGTGTGCTTTTATCCTATGCTATGCAGATTTCATGGGGGAGACCAGCATTTCTCAAGTTGGGGGTTATTTTAGGACGGTCACAGTATTGCCACCCTTACTTCTGTGCTGCCTTCACAGCTGTGCAGCCAGAGAGTGGTGGCTGTTGGCCAGGTGCCCAGCTCTGCAGGCAGTGCCCTGCTAGCAGCAGCACAGAAGTAAGGGTGGCAATACCATACCATGCCATCCTTACTTCTGTGCTGCTGTCTGCAGAGCTGGGCAGCCAGAGAGTGACGGCTGATGACTGAGGGCCCAGCTCTGCAGGCAGCAGCACAGAAGTAAGGGTGACAATACCATATCATGCCATCCTAACTTCAGCGGTGCTGGTGGTGGCAGCTCTGCCTTCAGAGCTGGGCTCCTGGCCAGCAGCCGCCGCTCTCCAGCTGCCCTGCTCTGAAGGCAGGCTGCCACCAGTAGCAGTGCAGAAGTAAGGGTAGCAGTACCGTAACCCCCCTACAATAACCTTGTGCCTCCCCCGCACACACACACAACTCTTTTTTGGGTCAAGACCCCAACAATTAAAAGACCCCATGACATTTCAAATTTGAATAACTGAAATCATGAAATTTACTATTTTTAAAATCCTAGACTATGAAATTGATCAAAATGGACCATGAATTTGGTAGGGCCCTATACATAGTATATGATAATATGATAAAATTGAACTAAACATTCAGATAAGGAAAAGTGCTATGAAATGAGGAATTATGGGAAAGTGGAGTCTTTCATTAAATAGAATGAACACAGAGAGCAAACCAAGTCAAAGACTATGATATACCAAGGAGCTGATAGATAATCACACCACTTCAGAGTGGATGTCTGATCTATCTGTGAAAGCAATCTGCTTCTGAACCAATACGGCTTCCCTGAATTGAGTGTTCTGCTGGAGGGTTAATGCAAGCTGCTCACAGAACTCCATTAAGGTCTGTTTCCTCATTTGGAAGTTCTGAAGCCACTGCTAGTCATCCCAGCTTTCCAAGACATTGTGATCCCACCACACCATGCTGTTCTCCTGGATCAGAAGTGATGATCCACCAAGGGCCATGCTATGGCAATACCTGTGTATTTGTCCAGTGTGACATGAATGAATTTTCATTGCTTCTCAAGATCAGCTGTTTTCAATGTCTAAGAAAATGTTGCCCAAATACCATCATGTACCATGCTGAGCACCGCCTACACTGTACAAACATTGTTCCCTCTATAAGGAGTAAGAGCAGAACCATTTACAAATGATCCATGTCTTCAACCCAGTTTTGCAGTGAGACATGATCAGGAAGCACCACTGGCAAATGTGTGAAGGTAAGGAGCAGTACCTACAGTACGCAACAAAATGGTTCCTAGATTATCTCCCTGTGATGCACACAACCCTGGGATACCACCCCTGAAATGCCAGCACTAGCCTTGTGTACTTGGAGTAGTACTATGAGTGTGGACTCAGATATACACAGCATTATACCCATGTGCAGCACAGCATGTGGGCATGGGTATGTGGAGCACAAGCAACCACATACACAATCTAGTCCTCAGGTATGCAAGCCAGTATAGATGTAGCCTTTGGTGCATAGGCAGGGGAACAGCAAGTAAAAGTAGACATGTTGTACTATCACTTCTGTGTATGGCATTAGTGAGACCATTATTGGAATAGTGTGTCCAGTTCTGATGTTCACATTTCAAAAAGGATGTAGACAGATTGGAAAGAGTACAGAGAAGAGCTGCAAGAATGATTGAAGGTGTTGGAAACATGCCTTTGTGACCCTACAAGCTCCTCAATGCCAGCTGGCAAATGGTTCATTATCATGTTAACAACTCCTATCTGGCTTAACAAACTCAATACACCTAACACATTGCTGTCATGATACTTATCTATAAAGAAAGTCATGTGAGATGTCAAATAACCAGTGACCCACTGGTAATTAACATGATTGTGAAATGTATGTATTAACACTGCATAAGAAATTATGGCTATTGTGCTTTAAAGTCTGTAATCAAACAAAAGGACAAACAGGTTTTCTTCCAGACAAGATGGAGAATAGTTATCTCCCTGTCTTTCATGTTAGCTGTGCATGATGATGCCAGAGGCAATGGGCAGTTCTTTCGTATCAGATGCCTATTCTCAATAGTTGACAAAAGGGGGTGAATACCAAGGGAGGGAAAATTACTTTTGTAGTGCTAACAAGGCCAATCAAGGTTGCCCATTTCAAACAGTTGCCAAGAAGGTGTGAGTATCAGCAGAGAGAAAAGAATAGGCCACCTCCACCTCAATTGAATTGGCTCGTTAGCACTGACCCACCCACTTGGTAAAGCAATTCCCATCTTTTCATGTGCTATCATATATATTCTGCTTACTGTATTTTTCACTCCATGCATCTGAAGAAGTGGGTTTTAGCCTATGGCTGAGGCTACACTGGCAGTTTTGCAGCGCTGGTAGTTACAGCTGTGCTCGTACAGCTGTGTACGGCCAGCGCTGCAGTGTGTCCACACTGACAGCGACCAGCGCTGCAGTGTGTCCACACTTGCACCAGTTGCAGCGCTGTTGTGAGTGGTGCATTGTGGGCAGCTATCCCACAGAGCACCT